>NC_048423.1:4459789-4543592 GCF_013103735.1 Etheostoma cragini | reverse complement strand
TGTGTGTGTGTGTGTGTGTGTGTGTGTGTGGTGTCTTTTTTTCTATACAGTTGAATGTTCATGGGCATGTGTGCATTTGTGTGGTTGTGTGTGTGCTTGTTTCTCCTGCAGCATCTGGAACGTATTCCCACTTCACCACCGTTTATGGTAGAGCCATCACCAGCAGGATGCATGGACATCTATGGAGCTCACAGCTCGAGCTTTCTGCATTTAAGAGCGCTTGGAAGAGAGGCCCCGCTCAGGGGTGCAGCAGGCCATGCCTTGCCCCCACAGATGCACCCATTAAGGGGCTCGCAAGCTGGGGTTGTGGCCCTATTTACCAGCGTTAATGGCTAGAAAGGGTGAAGGGGGGGGTTACACTTGTGAAAAATATGACACAAAGTAGCTTTGGGGTTGCAGGTTAGAATCCAGTCACTGTATCCTTGTTTTCTCAATGCAGGTGTTCAGCGTCTGATGTAAAGTACAGCTCTGGCAAAATGGGTCTACTTGTCAATGGAGGCAATAAACGCCTGTGTCAGTTGTTATTTATCGATTTGGGTTCCTTTCAATGAAAATTAGGCCAAATAAGGCCTTGTTTGACAAAATTGAAAACAATATAATAGAACTGATTGTAAATACATTACATATTGAAAGATGCCAATTGAAGGTCTTTAAAACGGTTTACATAATGAGTGGATGGATTGAGATGTTAAATGATGAATTGCAGGAACTTATATCAACATAGATTTAAAAAATATACACATAAAGTGCACAAGTTTTGTTTAAACAGCCTCAAAACAGAAGCCACTCAGAGCGTGAATCAGGGCGTGACTGTGGGTTTTTGTAAAACCCAGCAAACTCAACCACTCTGAAGAAACTCTACTGCAGTCAAATTGCTGAGGATCTGTTTCCAAACAACCTGTGTCCAGGGCAGAGTGCCAAGGTTGGGGGTCTGTCTTGGTTCTATTCTTAGTTCTATTTACAGGCTGTCGCTGACTTTATTTCTAGACATGGTCTCCATTGAACTCTAGGAAACCCTTCTGGCAAGCGGGCAAGCTAAATACAAAGCTATATCTTGTCAACAAGGCTGTTTGTTTGGACACTTTCTACAGATTGGGCTCATTAAACTTTAACGCCAGCAATAGGGAGGAACGAGGGAGTCTGCCAGGGAATGGCAGACGGAGAAAGCTGGATGGTGTCTGCAAACTGTGCAGCAGTCAATTATTTACGTGCAACTGAACTGACAAAAATGCTTTCCCCACACTCTGTTACCCACTGTTCTGACCTTTGTGTCTTGTACTGTATGTTTTAAGTTTTAAAGTTTTAAAAAATGGATTTAGAAGGATTGAAAACTCACAAAGTTTTATTTTCTGTACCGAAGAGGGATAACCAGTGAGGATGTAATGTGATGCAATATGCTATTTTTACACTACATTGTGTTTATAAAAAAAGCATGATAAAGTGTTTTTTTGGTTTTAATTACTTAATTACAGAACATAAAAATAAGCTCGTACCCTGTAATTGCTGCTGCTCGCACCTGTTTGGTAGTTTGGTAGCACAATGCACGATGATCCGTAAAATTACTATGGACGGTCAGTTTTAGATTTAATTTTTTTACCGTTAATTGTAACACCCACATCAAGTTCAGATTTGACATTGTCAACGTGAAAAAAGAATGGTCGACTAAGTGAAGCCGGCTTGACTTAGGCACCAATGTTGGCATCAGCATGCTAACATGCATGCAGTGACAATGGGGACGTGGTGATTTAGCAGGTTTAATGTTCACCAAATAAAAAATCTTGGTTTAGGCTGTCAGCATGTTAACGTATGATAATTAGTATAACATACCAAGTCCAGCTGAGGCGGCTGTTGAAATTTGCTCTACAAGTCAGTTTGGCCAAGAGCCCATTCAAGCCTATTTTCAAATTTTCTAAATCGAGGCACCAATCACAGCCGTTGAGGCGGGCTTCATACGATGACAATGACAATAATGAGCTCTTTGTTTCCATTCAACCGAAGCGCTGCGAAATCGCTCGGATCATTGGTCTGATTGGTTGAAGAACTATCCAATTGCGCCCAGATGCATTTGAACGGGGTCCCTTGGTGACAAACCTTTGGAAATGGGCTGTGAACCTCCGCCAGACCCACTCTCAGTTACAACTGAGAAATGGATGCTATCAACCAGGCTATCAAATATCAAAACAATTCAATCAATAGTTACTGAGGCATTTCACTCAAAATCACAAATACAAACATAGTGGCGCCAGAGGAAAAGTCTTTTCAGTGTATTCAGTACAATACATAGGCTGGGCACCAGGAATCTCTGTGAAAGAGATTGTGCCAATCCATTTTGTAGATTTTGAGAAATTTCAGTTAATAAATAACAAGTTTGATCAGCTGGTGGTGCTAGATGATAAGTCAGGGGATCATCAAAGTAGACTTCATCCTCTGGGGACCATGAATGTCAGAACAAAATGTTACGGCAATACATTTAATAGTTCTTGAAATATTTCAGTCTGAATCAAAATACTGGACTGACTGACCAACAGACATTGCCATCCATAAGGTCAATCTGTTAGCAAGGCTAAAAAGTAATGTTGAAGAGAGTTGGATATCATTCAATGTATTTGTAAAACATCTTTTGTTAAACATGATGTGCAGCAGAACTCTGTGTTGACAGACCAACAACATTAAGTGTATTATACGGCTACTGTGGCAATCAAGAAATTCAATCAGTGACATGTATTGGCTATGACAAAGAAATAATTGAGGATATTGCCTTCACAATACCTCGAACAATGGGGATGAGATGTTATATCAGTAATAGCTTAAAGTATGGCCTGGAAAGCTAGTTGGATTCTGACTTTCCTAAAAGTCAATGTAGCGATATGAGTAACGGACCCAAATGAAAGTGTGACTCATTTTATGAGGCTGCAAATATTGTGTGTTTCTGGGAGCCAGATGCTGCTGCTGGTAAACCAACATGTGAAATGTCTCTGTTCTTTCTGCTCTGCAGTGCCAAAGCTTATCAAAGCAGTGTCGGTGAGAAAATCCCTAGAGTGAGCAGAATGGCAAATAATATTCAGTTTTGTGTTAATCCGAAAATGGGAAAACGCTGTTTTGTCATGGAGAAGTACTAGCATGTACGCTTCTACATGGTGCTCCTTAAAAAGAAATCATTTCTTTTCAGAAGACCATATTGTATGTCATCACTGAGCCTGATGGTGTGCTACCCAACAGAAAAAAATGCTTCACAAGTAGTTTACACACGTCCTCAGTGTGGCATTAGGGAAGACAAACTAGGACAGAGACTTTCAAACATTACAGGGATTTCTGTTTACTGTCTCGCTCACTGTATGTTACAACTGCAGTTCTACCAGTTTCCCTGTATGTTCACACATGCTAATCGCTGAGCTGTAACCACCAGTGGATTTAACCCACAAGCTATGTCTTGGTTCTGTAAGTTAATTGGACTCACACTAAGACTGTTTAACCAAAGATGTGAGATGCTGTGTGAAGTCTTTGTTGCATAATATGTTGAAAGAAGGGCTGTAACAAGATTTTTGTCTCTCTACAAGAAAACAACAGCTCCAGCGGCATAGAGCAATTCTGCAGCCGATCATATGTAGACTGCCAAAAGAGCCTTTCAGACCATTGGTCTGCAACAGCTAGTCTGGCTACGCCCTCCTACATACTTACGCTCAATTTTAATTTCCCTTCGGTACTACATCTGGGTTTGCGGTATAGTGTTGGGTTTTCTCCAGCCAAAATTTTGGTGGTCCAATCAGCGAACAGAGGGAGTGGCTGAGAACGATGACGTTGATGTTATTCTCTAAAGTTGTAGTTCAATAATGGCGGCGGAGAAAGATGCAAGTGACGCCATTTGGTGAAATGAAATACTGTACGGGCCGAAAAAACGGTAAAGATTGGTTATGGCAAATCCAGAGTGGCTCTGGGCAGATCCAATAGTTTTAAACTTAAACAGAGCACCCGACTCTCTATACAAATGAAATGTACCAGAGTCTGGTAGGACCAGGCCAGGCAATAGCAACACTGTGCACTGTATCCCATTATTTCCAATAGCTGAAAAACTTTGGGAACAGTGCAGTGCAAACCGTGTCGGCTCTTAAGGGCCTGCAAGGCCACCCTGAAGAAAACTAACATCAGCGAGCGCAAAATCAAACTGTCTTTAGCGGATATATAGAAGACAGAACTCTGTCTGGAGAGCTGCTTTACCAATAAGTAAAGTTAAAGACACAAATACACAAACCATTTGTCTTTAAGTCTTTGCATTGCACTAAAGGAGTCATATCACAAAACTATTAATACTTAAAATGGATAAGGCAAAGTTGCAGTACTGTGCCATAATCCAACCTTATTTATTGTAAGTCTATTTACAACAGAGCAGGCAAAGATCTATGGAAATACATTGTTCTGTGTGGTGTCATCCAGCCCTAAAGTATAAAGTAATCCTTTTCTCCTTAGCTACTGTATGGTTAAAGATGTAGCTGTTCTTACAGTGAGTGCAGCGTGTTCTATTTTTAATAAGATGATACAGATATACAAATATTGTATGGCATTGCTATTAAACTTGCTCCCAAACTAATATACATAATTCTTGTCAGCACTGATTGTAAGCAAAAATTTGTATTGTATTATTTTCCCTCTGTAAGCTGGTAGATATGTCTTCTAACAACTCACTACTGCCTGACTCATGGCGAAGGATTCATGGCAGCAGCTGCTCTGAGGCGTCATAATGCACATGCAAGGATAGATAATATAAACACAACTGCAGGCAGGGACCTTGAATGTGCAGGCTTATGGCAAAGTGAGGTAAGATTGTGCACGCACGCACACACACAACCCCCCCACACACATACACACACACACACACGCACACACGCAGCTAGATATGAGTAATGACTGGACAATCTTATGTGGTCTTTGACCTTTGAACCTTTGTTTCAATGCAGATGATCCCTCAGTAAATAAATTTGTGATATTTGTGAAATTAAGGAGCTCTTTCTTGTCAAGGAAGCCCATTTAATATTTTACCAGCTACTAAATTTGAACACTAAATGGATCAAAGGATGAAATGTTATTTTTAATTGTCACATACACACATAGTGCAATTATATTAATGCATTTTTACCCATCCTAGGAACAGAGGACAGCCATATATACAGCTTCTCACCTGCACACAGACATAAATCAGTACAGCACACATATTTTCTTACATACAGACACACACACACACACACACACACACACACACACACACACACACACACACACTCACACACACACACACTGAGATGTAGAGGATACACATGCACATGCACACACATATTAAAGCTCAGCCCTGGACATTTAAAATCAATCTGAGTTGGCCCTTTTTTATGTACTGAGCAACAACTGGTGTGAGAAACAAAAGAGACTGAGTGAGATATTCATTAAAGAGCTCTTCCCTCCTGCAGCCAACTGGCTTAGGCCCTGAATGGTTTTAGAAAAGCTCAGAATCTTTACCGTGGCATTTTTTTTGTACTAAACCCTGATCATAGCATCATAGCTGCATACAAGCCAAATGTGTTTTCAACAGAGTTGTTGGAGCGAAGCTTGGCAGTTGGCAGCATATTTTGTGTGCACATGCCCACTCCCCTGGATTCCAAACAACAACAACGCCACCGGATGACAGAGTGCGCCTGTAAACATATTGTTACCCTGTTTGTTCATTCACTGGCATCACTATTCCATTATCATTAGGTAAAAACTATATTTATCCTATGTTATACTTCCTCTCTTGCCCTCTTCCCTGTTCCCCTGCTTCCCCTCCTTCTTTCTGCTCCTGTTTTCATTCCTACAGAGGATTTTCCCTCCTCTATGTATTTATAGCCTTTCCTGTCAGAGTTGAGCTCTGGATGTGACAGTCATAGTGGATCTGATCGAATTACTCACAACAGGCTCTCTTATACATGTGGATCAAGTTTCTAATGTATGCTGGAAGTTCCCAAGCTCATGTCTTTAACCTACAGGTTGCTGGTTGTTGTTTATGGAAGTTCCACCCTAATGAAAAATGTTTTTAAAACTTCACAACTAAATCAATAGGTAACTGACATTTAAAAGTAACTAAAGTTGTGCATATACATGTGTGAGTCAGAGTGCTGTATCTGGATATATTTTGCTTTATGAGCATGTGGGATTCCTTAGATGCAGTCCATTTCTCTACAGTATGCTATATGTATATTCAGCAGGTGGTTACACACAGACATTTTCCATGTATTTCACAAAACACACACACACACACACACACACACACACACAGTGCGTCTCACTATCTTTGTGGGGCCCCATCATGCATTAATAATGCCTTCCCTAGCTCCTTATCCTAACCTTAACCATCACAACTAAATACCTAACCTTAACCCTCACCCTAACTAAGACCTAGGGCCAACTACACACTGGCTGCGTTGCGTGAGCGTGGTGTTTCTATTGCGTGTCAGCTGCGTGGATTTTTGTATGTCCTACACACCTGAAACGAGTCTGACGCGGCGCTGCTGCTAGGTGACGTACAGGGAAGCCTATCTTAGGACATAGCGCTGACAGGTTCAAGCTGAGAAAATTGCTACTGATTTGATTAAAGCAAGATAATGTTGGCAGTTTTGACGGCAAAATAGGTTACAGAATATTTCATTCTGTATAATTATGTCTGCATTGATGTCAAAATGACACAGGAACATCTTTTCCTATTACAGTTTGCCTAGAATCGCTTCCGACACTCTCGCGTGTCGTGTGAAAAATAGGTGTTGGTTCTATTTCCAGCATGTATGCACTTTCGGCACGGCTCGAGACGCGCGTGAAACATGTGTGTCACGCAGGTAGTGTGTAAGCTCTAATCTATTAACATTGGAGCAGAAATAAAAATGGGCATGCGACGCATCTAGTGTGTAGCAGGCATAATTTTAACCCTAATACTAAAACCAAGTCTTAACCCTCAAACAGCCCTTTACAGTTGTTGGATCCAGCATTTTGGCCCCACAAAGAAGCTGTTGTAAGTGTACTGAACTCCAGGTTTTTGGACCACACAAATACAGTTGTACGAGAATACACACACACACACGCAACAAGTTCAAAACACATTCAGTAAGATACACATACAAACAGACTCACACGCATACTGTTCATACAGAGTAAAACCACTGGATCAGAGTAGTGCCTGCTCTCGGTGCAGGCCCAAACAAAAGTGAATGACATCGGTCAAAAGTCACGGCCAAACTCTGATGTTGCTTGTTCATGTCTGAAACATCTCTAAACATTCATAATCCTGGTGGGATTAAGATAGGTTTAGTAATGCTGAACAGAGACATCCACCTCCACTCTGTCAGACTGTATCCCTCGCTACTTTTCTATCACCACCCTCCTGCCATCTCTCCACTTTCCTCTAGCACTCTCTTTACCCTTAAGTCCAGAAACTCAGGGCCAAAGATGGAAACACAAAACACGTCTACATACTTTACATCAACTAAATGCTTTCTTTTGTTTGACACATCAATCTGCTGTGGAGTACATGTCAAGTATTGTTGAGGTTAAATAGGTGGTAAAAAGAGCAATATTTGTATGGTGAAAAGTGCAAGTTACCAGAATAAGAGGGGCCTTGTGAATAATGTAACCACTTTCACTTTTAGTCCAACAATTATTCTTGTAATATGACCTTCCAAAGAGTATATGAAAACGTGAGTTTTGCTAAATATAGTTCTAGTAGTTTGGTGAAATAGTGACCTCTGGCAGGGCTAGCTGCCAGCTGATGCCTTCACAGTAGCTGGCGAGCTAAGCGCTAACATGCTGGCCAGTCTAGAATATGCCAACTTTATGTCACAATAGCTCCTCCCTACTTTTTCTGCAACATGCTGTTTACTCCCTATGACCTTTTGCTCTGGATTGTACATCAGTTCATCCAAACAATTATACACAGTGAATGAAACAAAGCTCTCCGAGCTAATGAATGTGCTGACTGTCGATTTGTGACGGGAAACTAACTTTACCGTTTATTCAAAAGTTGTATTTATACTATCAACTCTCATTAAAGTCTGCAAACTGTGTCTCTTTTGTGGAACTGTTCATACTCACTGAATAAATGGCTATCTGTTGGTCAAAGTTAACCTCTGTTGAACTTGGCACAACAAATTCACACAGATTTATTTAGCCTCTGCTAGCAAATCCACTTATTGTGACAATTCAACATTCACCATCACAATGAGCTTCGGAGCTTTGAGTCTAAGCCAGAATCCAACTGGTCAAGTCTAGGCTCTAATTTCCCACTATTTCCATCCATCCATCCATTATCTATACCTGCTGATCCTTTGCAGGGTCAGGAGGCTGGAGCCTATTCCAGCTCACATTATATTTGTAATTTGTATGTCATGTTATAGCATTTTCTGAATTATTCAGGACCTGATAAGATTACTATGCATTAGCATATTACCTCTATAAAAAGGATACAGATAAAGTGATGAGCATGTTGGCGCCTCAAGGACAGCTTGGCCCCGCCCCCACAGGGAATGGGATATACCAACTTTGACATTATTGGCGTCAGGGAGATTTGCGGCCTTCGCCAAGTCAAATTATTTTTGCTGGCTGTAAATATATTTTTTTCTTTTACATAATTACAATCCACAAACTATTATTTGATGTCTTATCTCACTGAAAACAATGTTGTTCTAAACTTTGCTTGATTCTGGGCATCAGTGTCAACTTTTAAGATACAAGCCACCTTTTATCTCTTCCCCTGAGACAGGTCTGTCTGGTATAAAGTGTGTATGTGTGCGTGTGTGTGTGTGTGTGTGTGTGTGTGTGTGTGTGTGTGTGTGTGTGTGTGTGTGTGTGTGTGTGTGATGCAATGTGACAGGTAACGTAATAGGGCTACTAAAGGATTAGCTCTCCTCATTCCTGTGCTACCACAAGCCTCGGACCACACCACACAGACCACTAAACTCAGCCCATTCACGCACACTAATCCTGTCCGTCTGTGAGTCCTGCTCTGAGTGTGTATGTGTTTGTCTAAATGTGATAAATGGGGAATAGTGATATAGACACTTCCTAGAGAAAGACAATATAGGTTTAAAGATGGGATTACATAAATCATTAAATTGTGCTTTCAGTGGTATGACATCGGACTACATTCTTAGTTTCCAGAAGTAAAGAAGACTTTGGTGATCTCATGACTTTATCTTTAGTGCCACCATGAGGTTGACATTTGGGGTTTTGAGTGAAGTGTCTCAACAACTATTGGATGGATGATTGGAAATTTGCATACATTCAGGTTCCCTTCAGGATAAACTGCAACAGGTGATCCTCTAGGGATTGTTTGTTTTTTATTTGAGGGGCTACCGGACAACTTTTGGCATCTTTTGTCAAAAAAGACTTGACTCTGCCTTTGCTAACAATATATTTTTCTATGACCGTCCAAAGTGATTGTGAAAAAAGCTATGTCCCTCCCCAACAATTTATTGATGCCTTCTGTTCTGGTTTGGGCGTGGCAAAGATGAACAAATAGCCATAGTTTTTTTTCAACCATGACATACATGACTAACCTCTTCTAACGCCTTTTCATCTTACGCATCATACTCCACTATAGTGGTGGCCTTTTCAGTAGATTTACTCACTAACATTGTTATGGAAACTCAATAAACATGGAAACTAAATGCACACTCCCTGCATTACTGCATTACTTCAAATACTAAGTTACTCCTCTAGTAAACTGGTATTCACATGAAATAAAACACTAAAACATTGAGAACAACAAAGTGCACTGGGTAATAATAAGTTCAACACATTAACCGGTTGCTATGGACTCGTCACTAGGCTTTTAAATTTTACCATATGGAAAACTGCCGAAGCTTAACACTATCCAAAATTTCTAAGACAACAATCAATTTAGGATCTTGCATGCTCCCACTCCTTGCTTCTTTAATGACTTTGAAAGGCTGTCGTTTGCACAATTACACAAATAATCACCAGGATCGAAGGGATATTTGAGTCGGGTAGGTCTGCAGCCTGGAGACCTCCCATCTCATGCACTCCCGGCTGCATGCTGTCCGAGAGCTTTGACTTTTCAAAATAAAAGCTTACGTCTGGTCTACTATGTTTTTGTGCGTTGGTGTTTTCAATACTTTTGAACTAAACGGTTTTGGCAATCACACTAATGAATACAATTATTTTTTCAGCAGATGTCTTTACAACATAATGAAACTACCAAAGCAACGGCTCAAATTGTCTGGCTGACTAAACAGTAAGGGACCCATCTGCTAGCGATGGGGGGCCGAGACGGAGAGAGCTACATGGAAATAAATGCACCAAACAAGCTACTTTGATATTGTGCTGTTTTTATGAATCCAAAGGTTAGGTGACCATCCCCCCTAGACTAAAAAAAGTTGGATTACAAAGAATAAAAAGACATGACCCACCCCTATTTTCTTCTGGTGGTCCATTCCATAGATACCAAACGGTCCCGCAACTTTCCATCTTGCCCCATCATATTAAAATTTATATTTGCACAATACTTGACCCAATAGCCTCAGCTGTACTTTGCGTTTAATGCTTAATTAGCTAAAGTTAACATGATGACTTGCTAAGATGGGTTTGTAAGCATTGTTTAACATCACCTTGTCATCGTGAGCATGTTAGCATGCGTGTGTGTGTGTGTGTGTGTGTTTGTGTGTGTGTGTGTGTGTGTGTGTTTAGCTGTAGAAGTCAAAGACAAACCCATAGGTCAGCTGACTATGCTACAGTTTCCATGTTGGTTCTCAACCAACATCCAATACACACAGACCGAGAAAACTTTTTTTTCAAAATTGAAGGGATCATCTCTAATTTTACAAGCTCCTTGTGTATTCTCATCTTCTCCTGTCCTATTCATGAACATCACTACAATACCCACAATTCCAGGCTAAAGCAAGAATCACACAGCTTGGCAGTTAGTTTGAAGAGCTGTAAAACTCCAGTAAAAGACATTTAAAAGCCTCTGAGAATTTTTACACACCTCAAATGTGATTGTGTTTCCACTTTTAAAAAGAGAAGAAAAGACAAGAGTATAAAGGGAGAGACAAATGGGGAAACAAAAATCATAGGAACGGGAAGAGCATGACATTTAATTAAAAGTGGGTAAATTATTTGAATTAAAGACTCATTAAAAAAAACATTTCTCGCAGGCTGTGAAGGAAGCCAAAAAAGAAAAGCTGAATATCGTACAATATTGTAAAATATAATAAAGCATGGAGTCAGAAAGAGAAATGATGTACAGTTTAAAGAAATGAATTGCATAAGCTCAAGCGGATGGGAATGACGCAAAGGCTTATATAGCAACGCACAGGCAGCGTGTGAACACACACATGCGTCACACTCCTACAAGAGAAGAGGAAGGAAAGCAAGAGCCGAAAGAGTGAAAGAAAGACAATAAAACCTATGAAAAGTGCCAGAGCAGATGAAAGTAGTGGCACATAAATGAGAGCTCATGGACTGTTGCCTGGAGACAAATTAAACTGTGTTTTCACTGCAAACGCACCAGATGTAATGATATTTACAGGTATAGACTGCTGGACATACTTTGATGCATGAAAACACAAACACACACACACACAGAGCTGGCAGTGAGTTGATCAATTGCCAACTTCATATTGTGCAGATGAAAAGGGCTGGTGGAGAGAAACCCATGGAGAGAGGACGACTATTTCTGGACTCCATATCAGTCAGCTCCTTCTCCCTGGTGATTGCAATATTAAAGGGAGGCGGGCAACTGGTGGCATGAAATATGTACAGCATCATTAGAACTGACCAATGAGTCCACAGAGAGGGGAAAAAGAGACGGGGAAAAAAGAATCTTTACACACTATGTCATCCTGTTGTCTCCTTAGGTATTTTTGCTGAATTCTTTTGTCTGTCCTTTGTTTGTACTATTGTTACTATTGTAACATAGCAAGAACTAGAGAAACTTTCTTGGGTGAAAACTTGTGCACACATTTTCATATGACAAGATTGCTGTTAAAAAGCATTGTTTTTCTTAAAGAAATGTTGGCGGCGGGCTGGTTCACACGAACTGTAGTAAGTGTATTGTTAATAATGTTTGTATGTGTCAATCCACTTTTTAAAAATGTAACTGTTGAGAAAGAGCACCAACAATGCCCATAACGCAGTGTAGACTATTTTTATTGTGGCAATAATCGTATATCTTGTACTTTTTAGCAGCTTCACACAAACGCCCCCCACTGGTTCCATAGGGGAATGTTTTTCATGTCAAGCAGCAGCAACAGGAAAAGTTAAGCCGTCTTCACGAAGGAAATACGGCTCCAATGTGGCTCCAATACGGTAGAAGAAAAACACAAAGATTAAGTTACAAGCTAACAAAGTACTAAAAGCTGAGCATAACAATTTACAAACTGAAATATGTTCTGACTGAAACAACAGTATTTGCTCTTTGTATGATGTTCTTAGTACACTGATTATAAGGGTGTAGAAGAAAATTGCTCAAGCAGTTAGACAACTATTCCAAAACTCTGGTACAGAGAAATCATTTGTCTGTTGTAAATATTTGACATCAAATCCAATCATGTGGGATTTTTTGTAGTGTTTTTTATGTTTTTATGTGTTTATGTTATGTTTTATGTTCTTACTATCACACACACCTGTGCCTGTAGCAGTGGGGATGCCCATCAGTGAATTGCTTAGGTGGAACAGAAACTGTCAAAGTGACAGGGAGAAAGCTGCAATGACATTTGTAAAAGCACAGCGAGTACTGGTCAGCTGTAATGTCAGACAGATAAACTGCAAACGAGAACACTAAATTCACGGAAACAAATTCCCAGACCAGATAGAGGGGATGCTTTGAATGTCTACATTCAGTATGGTGTAGTTTGTGATTGTATTTTTAATGATTCACTTGACTATGATTGGTGTGAAATTAAACAACTGATATCACCTTTCGTTTATAATCATGGTGTGGTTCTCAGTCTAGGGCTGACTCACAGCAGGACTATCACAAAACTTGTTCATGCAACTGTGTTTTTGCCCATTTTTAAGCAAAAGGAATAGCAGAGTGTGCAGGTTGTGGCTGCACCCGGGTTTGTGAGTCCAAAGAGGGCCTGTCCTTCTATTTTAAATTAGTGCAGGTGCATCTGTTGTTTAACAGCAAGTTGTCAGTCAGTATGAATATTGTTTGCAGTGCAGATATCCAATTAAAAATTATGATTAAGTGCCTCTGCATAAGTAACACAGGTTTAATGTATTAGTGTTACTAATATTACTTAGAATCAGTTGTTTTTTCATGAGCTCTTTGTAAATATCAGAAGATAAATGCAAGGAGCCCCTGCAACCAATCACGGCCATGGTAAATGGTTGATATTCCACCATCCGCTTCACGGTGTGTCCCAGCGTCTATTTTCACACAAATTGTGGGCCGTTCGGTGAGCCGGGAAGGATGTGAAACAGCTAGCATCCTGTCAATTTACCAAAATACACTTCTTAACATCTTATAATGTATGTCTCCTCTACAACACCATGGACGACAAAAGAATCCTCTTGGAGGTGAAATAACATAATACGACACCACAGATCATTTTTATAAATGGAGTTTAATTACAGGAGTGCTTTGAGCGGAAGGCAGATTACGGAGCCCCCCTGGGGTCAGCTGAGAAAAAAAACTAAAACCATGCGCACGGATTCATAATCCGTCCTCCAACCTGGAGAAATAAGATTGGTCTCTAGTAGCAGCCAGTGGTGCTTAGAGACCGTCTGTAAACATATAAATATATTATACCAGTAAGCGTTGTAGTACAACTAGAAGGAGACAAGTTATAATTCAGGTCAGATTGGAGACACTATGCTAGAAAATAATTGATCCCGGAAGTTTGAATCTGTGAATATCTTTCCTACTTTACTCAAGTTTATAAAACCGAAAGTTGAGTTTTAGTTAACTTTTGTCTCGGCTGACCCCAGGGGGGCTCCGTAGTAGATGCTAGCTTAATAAACAGGTGATTGTTCTTTCAAGTACTTGTAGAGACAATAAAATCTGCAAGTCGGTCGGCTAATGCTCCGCTTCTGAGACGCTCCCGCTACGGTATGGTCCGTGACAGGAAACAGAACAAAACCGCGGCACAGCCGGAATGCAGTACGGACACGCCCAGTGGAAAATCTGTGTTATAGTTCTTGCATTGACTAGGGTGAACACGAAACAAACCAGAGTAAAAGGCCATAATATATAATCATTATATATTTATTATGTCTTATTATTTCCTTGGTGTGGACTTTTATTCAAGAACAGACAGGGGTTACGTGAATGTGAATGTGTGTATGTGCACACATTGATACGTGCAAACCTGTGTCTTAGATTAAAATGTAGAAAATCTGGTCAACCTGTTTGCCAACGCTTCGGTTGCTAACAGGAACATAAACATTACGTATAGCCACAGAAGGAGGCATGTTTCCTAATAATGTATCTCAAACTGGAATCCTCTAGTGTAAGGAAAGTCTCGCTGCATGCTTCAAAGCAGCTGATGAAATATTCCCACAGACAGATGAAAAAAACACTTTGGTATCCATGCTACTTTAATTTTTACAACTTAAATTTAGATCATTACAGTACACATACTGAGAAAAAAAGGTTGTCTCTGTGCATGTTTGAGACACATTTGCCAAAGCCTGTTATGTTTGCATGCCAGTATCCCATGATTAAAATGCAGGAAGCTTGAAGCCAGTTTATAACACCTTGGAAAGGTAACTGTAGTTAATTATGTGCAGGCTGTGAGGTTATGAGACAGAACAGTGTAGCAGATGTGAGATATGTAATTAACATTTAAACAAGGGACTGCGATGGGCTGAAACTCAGCAGAGGATGATGAGACGCGAACACAGGAGAGTGCCCAGACTCATATGGGCTCGCTGACATACATGCTTGTCAAACCATACTTGTGAGGATCTTCTATCAACTACACTCATTATTTGTCATCTAAATCTTATCCCCAATCTTTGTGCCCGTGCCCCTTGCAGTGCCCATCTTTGGCGTTGCGTTTTACATAGGGCTTTAACGATTTGGAAAATAAAAACAAATCCCAACGAACAGCTCCACAAAACTGTGTTGCGGTGGGAAAAGGCAGAATCGCGACACACCCCTTCAACTCCCAGAGTTATCCTTCTCGTCCAGATACAGTGCTACCACATCTTTAACTTACTAGTAGGCCTTTTGGTGATTTATTCATGTGTTGTCTGGTATATTTAGCTAACTGTACACACGGCTAAAAGCGATAGAGGGGGCACCGGAAACGCTAATGGAGGTCTAACGCTACGGGTGGCCACTGTTTATCTGGGTCTGTTTCCAGACGGTTCCGTCCTTAGCACCAGAGTTAAGTGCTGACCGGAATGGTTGCTAGTTGGCTGGGGGCTGATTGTGGAATGGATGTGTCCACGGCTGTTGTCATTTCCCCTTCTGACTGAAGCCTTGCAGTGCCGGGAGACTGAGGCAGAAGGTGTGCTAGCTAGCTTAATTACCATTAACTATTAGATTAGTTCAGTTCAGTTCAGTTCAAGTTTATTGTCATACGCACCTTAGTACAGAATACCCCAGCAATGAAATGCAATATGCCTTTTTACACTCCCTCAATACCAGTTAACGGTACTGATGAATTTGTGCGTTAGCCTAGAGATGTTAACCGTGGTCAAAACAATCATACTAAAAATGAATGAGCATGTTGGACATTGTTGTAGTCTTACGCTACCCACCAAGAATTACATTAGCATTAGCTACTTGTCAACCAGCCCCTTTACAGTGGGCACTATTCCTCTTCGTTCCCCCTACATCTTGGGAGGGGAATTTTCCCAATATTCTTATGTCTCATTCCAACAATTTTGTAAACATTATTTCAAGGTACAATAAAGTCTTTGGTGTTGGATCGATCAACATTGAAATAAAAAATTAGTTCCAACAGCCCGAACAGACACAGACAGAGGGAAGAAAAGAACTGTAGCGTGAATCCCAATAAACAGAGCCGTTCATCCCCTCAGAGAAAATGCAAAAAAAAGGAGACCGTGGGTGGAGTCTGCACATCCTTTAATTCTGTATTTTGCTGTACTCCTCTTTACAAGGTATGCTGTGTAGAATATTTTAAAAACAACAACCAGAACATAGAGACAGTGGTGTAGTTACTGCAGTGTTCCTTTTTTGATGATACAGATAGCTGCAATGTCACAGGAGTCTTGATACATGGTGGTTTTGTGACCACAATTTAAAATGGATGTTGTTATGATCTGAAAAAGTCTCATGAATCGTTTTTATGTAAATTAGAAATATGGGGATTACCGAGCAAAAACAGAACAGAAAAAAAGGCATAATTTCTTCCGGGACCAAGATAAGATGAAATGCAATAGTTCAATTAGTAATTCATAATTTAAAATCATCCTCAAATCAGAAAATTTCCTCTGTAAAATAAAATTCTAAGATGATTTATGTATAAAAGAGAAATAACATACTCCTTTTCTGGTGATATGCAGTACAGTATGCTTGTTCACCCAGACCGAGATTAAGACTATGTGGAAACTGTATAAGCCTTAGCCAACATGAGTCAGATATCAAAAGGCTGAGGGATGGACTGGAAATTAGACTGGATATCCAGTGTTATGAACTGAGAAAGGAGCAGCACACATCAGTGGTTCTTCAGGGCCAGAGACCGGTGGACACGCACAAACACTCACCTCAGGTCCATCAAGTAGTGTTTTCCCCAGATTAAGAAGTTCACATAATAAACGATAAAATAGGTCAGTGACTAAAACTATCTGTTCTAAAAATGAGTATATGAGCATTTTAACCATGACCACGATATTTCTCTAAAATAGTAGGTTTAGTTTCCCAAACCTAACCATATATTGTCATTATGGACAATGCTTTCTTGAATCAACCCGTTCTCTCCGAACTCGTAAAATAAGGACGTTTGGACAGTGGCTGTCAGCGTCAGAAGCACCCTTCAGCGTGTTTGTAGAACGCACCAGAGAGAGCAGCACCTACACAGGGTTTGGAGACCGGGGGTTAGTGTCCCGTTTCTTAAACCCACCCGGCCCTTTCTTATATTACTAAACTCAAAGGTCACAATATTGTTTTCCTGTACCTAACCGCCCCGTTCTTTTTTCCTAACCGTACCGTTCTTCTATTCCCAAACCCAACTTTCCGTCTTTCTTTACCCAAACACAACCGTCCTTTCTTTTCCTAAACACAACCGTACCGTTCTTCCCACATGTCATGGAAACGTAAGCCCACTAACAACCTTTTCCTTAATCTAACTGCGTCAAACGTGATGCCAATAGTCCTGACCAAGTTTAGATAAAGCGCGTTTAGATATGACGTCAATAGCAACGCCAAAGGAACCTAACCAAGCGTCCATATTTTACGAGATGAGTGTGAGAATCTGTTGCTTAAATCGTGACAATTCCCTGCTTTCCCCTTGACCCTTCCCTCTCATATAGGAAGAGTATGTTGTCTCCCATTGCAGGCGACATGCTGTTTGTGAACTTCAGATGACATCAGTCTGAACTTTGTATGTTTCCATTTGAGTGAGAGCTCAATGAGTTTTAATTTAAATCTTGAATTCAGAGCTTGCACTTTAGTTTTGGTGTGATACGTTTCATTTACAGAAAGTAAACCATCAAATACAGGTTGGCTTTATGCAAATAGTTTCACGTCAATCCGACTGGCTTAAAAAAAGCTGTCTACACTTTTTGCATGCAGTTTAACAATGCGTGTTTGGTCATGTTTTACAATTTAATTTAAAAGTATGCCATTCTGGTGATTTGGGCGGTGTTGGGCATATGAAGCCAGTAAATATCTTTATGCAATGTTGGTATCTCAATAAGGTTCTGTGAGTTATCCCTAAAGATAAAGCAATGGATTTATCTTTCATCTCAAACAGAGTGGAATCAACTACAATATCGTTTAATGTTTTATTAAACATTATTAAGCCTACAGAATTGCCTTTGTCTCGCCACTTTTTCTTCCTATCAGTCAAGCTGTTCACAGCCTGTGGTTGTATTTGGCGAGGCAGCTCAGCCGGGGCACAGAGCAGCAGATTTCCTGTAAGAAATCATCTGCTCTCTGAAGTGATTTCATGTCTAATTGCTTTTATTGACTTGGCAGCTCTTAAGTGGTGGGCGTCCGTATTGGCTTACTGCGCAAAGATAAAAAAAAAATTAAAAATATTAGAGTTGGATTTACTGGTGTTGTCAGCGCTGCTGGCAATTTGGACTGTTTGATTAGACAGTGTTCGGATGTTGTACATTTTAAAATGTTCATTGACTGTTTAAACCCCTGGCACTTCAGACTCCCCACTTACCCAGAAACACCCACACTATAAAGTCTATATAGTTATATATAGTCAAAACATAACTAACATTTCCAGATCACACACAATGGCTTAAGTAACCCATTTTGACTGCTTACGTTACGTTTGCCTCACCTATGCAAACCTTCTGTGTTCTTGTTAACTTTTTTGTTGTTGTCTTAGTTGTTTTTAAGCTATAAAAGGAGGGCTTTATTAATTACTCCGTGGCTGACTTACTTTATGTTTTATGGGCCCCTTGGAAATTCAATAAAGATATGTAAAAAGTCTTTTTTTAAACTTAACTACAAAAGCTCTATCCTATATTTACCCCCACCATTTATTAACTTAACCACTAAATCAAATGAATTTAGCATATTGAATTTAAAGTATTTAGTATTGAAGAACTTATTGCATGAAAGACACTGAGATTTGGTGCAATGGGAATGGGTTGGTTACTTAAAACTTACTAAATGACCGTCCAGAAGTACACAGACAAGATCCCTTGGTTCCTTATTGGCTTATACATTGATCTATTTGTTTGTTTGCTCTGTTTTCAAGCACACAAACCCAGACCTTACCCAGCAAGTCAAGTGGTAATCAATTGAGTCCCCGACCTCTTGAATTAGGAATAGGGTGTGTGTTTTCAAAGGGCTGGGCGTCACCATGGAAACGGCCAAGGAACAGGAGACAGGGGTGCTTCAGGTTGGCAGTGAGAGAGAAGGCAGTGTTCCGGTTTGAGCAGAAAGATGTAAGTAATGACTGCACCAGACATTGAGTGGATCATTTACAATAAACCTGTTCAGTGGCACATCTGAGGAGAGAGGGTGTTAGGGAACCCAGCATGACAGGTGTAATTTGCCACAGAGGCACGCATGATGATGACCTCTCACTATTATGATTAATACTCCATGAAAACATAAAGAGGACAGCAAGCCTGTTATAGTGTGTGTGTGTGTGTGTGTGTGTGTGTGTGTGCGTGCGTGCGTGCGTGCGTGTGCGTGCGTGTGTGTGTGTGCTTGCTGTGAATCCCTTTTCTTAATAGTGTGTCACTGTGCAATACAAACCTTGCCTCGTTTTGGACTCAAAAGTCACTAAACTGCATGTGGAATAAAATGAACTGTGTCAAAAGGCAAATGTCAAAATGTCATTTTGTCATATATAGTGACAAATCCTGTAAGAAGTTGTATCTATGCTTTAGAACAATTCATTTTGAAATGTAGTTATTGGGGTCTATGAGTAAATATGTTCAGTTTGGTGTTTATTATTGTTTTATTATTATTTTATTTTGGTATGAGCATCTTAAACCCTATCTCCTATAAAAACAAATTTGTAAACTATTAATTCGTCAAATACATTTCCTCAGAAATGTAATTCATGCCCCCGCTCCCACCCCTTATGCCCAGTGTTTGTTTTTTTACAATTCAGGAAGTTTGGCAAAATCGGTCATACCAAGCACATGACTTTGACACCTCAAGGACCCACATGGACCCAATATAGTTAGCCGGAACCACAATCTTTTCCTCGACTTAACCAAGTGCATTGAGCTGCCTACATCCACACTACTTTATTTTAGTTTTTAAAATGCATATCTTTTGCTACGTTTATGCTCCGTGTCCCCACTACTAAACACTACGATGTTTACGGAACGCTGCTGAACCCCATTTTAGTTGGAAAACTCTGGGGTTGTAGTCTGGACTATAGTCCGGATTTCAATGTAAAGGTTGGTCAGCATTACATACCCTACAAAACACATTTGCTAATGTCAATAATGGTATATGAACATATTTGTCAGCAGGCAGGGTTTGATATGGTTGTTTTTCAATAGTTTTTCCCACTTTAAACAGGGGATGTTTCTAGAAATTGGGAAGCGTTAACCTATAACCCCAAAATTCCACCCTTCCCCCTCTAACCCATCAATATGGATGTTTTGATCTCCTCCACTTATATACGTCCAATTAGAGAATGGGTTTATGGGCCAGCTGTATTTCTGTTTTGCTTTGTAGTATTAGGCCCACTGCTTTTCTTAATTATGAATAATAAAAGTGATTCATAATGGAAAAAAAGCATTCCAACTTCACACGCACATAGAAACTGACTTAACCACACATACAGTGGCTGCCAAAGAAGCCGAGTTAAAAGGACATTTCTTGGCCGGCAAATGTTGTTTTTCAGCAATTCTTTGAGATTGACGGGATAAAAATCTTTTTCTAATTTCTGCTAATGCTTCCCAACACTTTTGTCATTGTTATGCTCTTCAGCCTCTGTGGCACGACGACGCTAGAACCCCCATTATAAAAGACACAAAAGCACAGTAACTCCCACTGTGTCACAAACACACAGTTTGTCTAAAGGCTGCGCTGAGCCTTGTCATTGCATAGAGAAACATCTGTGTCACTGTTGTGGTAACAGTTATAGTGAAGCTTCCATATTTTTCCAATAAGGTCTCCTAAATAAAATGAGCAGGAACTCTGAAACGCAGATTGCTTGTTGTCAGTGTGAATTATTTGAACATTGTGTTCGTCCACCACAAACCGGAATATGTGACAATCCCACGAATGGGTCATTCTATTTTCTTTTGTTCATCCCATGTAGTAAAGTTTATCTTTGTTTAGGAAACTGAAACAAATTTGATTTAGGATAAGCAACTGAGACAGCTTGGCAATAGTCGGGCCTAAACTTGAGCTGAAGTTTTAAACTTTATTCAGAGTGGAAATCTTTTTGGTGAGGGTTTTAAAATTGAACCTTGGACAACAGATTTAAAGCAGATCTGTCTCCCATTCTGACACAGCCTACTTTTAACCACATCTCTATGTCAGAGTCCTACACTTGGTCCTGTTGAAAGTATATGTCCCTGTCAAACAAACTGAGAAAGTACTTCAAATGTATTCCCTGGTGCAGGAACGCTTATGGATTTGTAGGGTTTGCACGGATGTTTTGCTAAATTATGAGGTTCATTGCTAACTCTCTAGGTCCCCTTTTACATCCACTGTAGCCTGTGAAGCAGACTACTGCTAGGATCCTTGGTGATTTGTTTGATTACTCCTGTACATTTCAGGTTATGAAGACAATTTTGAGAATTTCAAAAATCTGTTTAAATCATTTCTTTAAATGTATAAGCATCTACTTGACAAATTAACAAAACAACTCACCTCAAAGTCAATTTGATTGCCTGACGTCTTTATTTTTCTAGTTTGCTACTTCTGTCCACAACAACTTTTGTGTTGTGGACAGTTTTCTTACGGACAGTTCCTACACACACATTAAGGATTTGTTCTACAAATGCTTAGATAAATGAGGGCCCAGAAGTGATGACTTGTGCTGTCCACGTCTGCTCTGGCTGGAGCTGGGCCTGTTCTGGAGCAGATCTTGTGTTCAGTGCCTGTCCTTATATCTTAAATGTGTCCGAGTCTGCTTTCAATGCACCATTTACCTCAGAAACCCCAGCCATAATTTATCCACCGGCCTCTCAAACATGTTGCCTTCTTCTCCCCGACTCAATCCTTCTTTGCTTAACCAGGTCAGGAGACAGAATGTGGAGGGGGGAGAAGATGTTTGTTACTTTGCTCTTGTGGTGAAGAAGCTGCAGTTTCCGTCACGGTTCGGTCCGTCACATGTATTTGTATTTGTGTGTGTGTGTGTGTGTGTGTGTGTGTGTGTGTGCGTGCGTGCGTTCTGGGTCTGCAAGTATGGAAAATCTGTTGTGGTGGGGAGCTAAA
This sequence comes from Etheostoma cragini, assembly GCF_013103735.1. Lineage (NCBI taxonomy): Eukaryota > Metazoa > Chordata > Actinopteri > Perciformes > Percidae > Etheostoma > Etheostoma cragini. The sequence continues at coordinate 4,521,550 of NC_048423.1, read as the reverse complement.
GATGAGCTCATTTGGAATCTTTGTGGATCTTCTAGTGTGTCAGTTCAGTAACAGGCATGTATGTGTGTGTCTTTTTGGAGCTGTCCAATCACCTGTCGATATTTATGTTTGCATGAATGTGTGAATGTGCAGCTTCAAGGTTACAAAGCAACAGTATGTGGGTCTCTAAGCCAAATGTTTGCTTGCTCAGACATCCCTGCAGGAGCCTCTAGCCGTTAAGGATGGCTGAATAATCTTTCTATAAAAAATTGCACGATAAGAGATGCCATAATTTTCCATAGAGGGCCTTGAAAGTGGAGGGTTTCACATCTGCAGTGAAGCACCAGGAACAGTCTTTTTCAAAAACCAGAACTGAGCCCAAATGAAATAAATTATCTGAGTATGTTAGCCCAGTTTCCACAGCTCTTTCCTTCTGCAGCTACTTGCTGTTATTTGCATTTTATATGCAGCATTGGTATTGAAGGGATCTATTAGTTTTGGTTAAATATTCTTAACTGCGGTCGTTTAAGCTTTAGTTTTATTAAATGCTAGGCTTAGAAATTATTTTCTTTTTTCAGAGGGAATATTTTGTCTCCTTGATCTGATCGTTTGGGGCATTAGGGCCGTTTGGGGAAACCTTTGAAATAATTTCGATTTGTATTCCACCATATGTGTTTGACCTGTTTTAACTTCTTTCCCACAGTTGGAAACTGGCAACAGGTCTCACAGAAGAGGATGGAGCTTTTTTCCTTCACTGTTGCCGATCAGTCCATCCTGTACTCAACTGTTGGCTTTTTACTGCATTGGTTGTTTCACATTTTGTAAAGGCAGCAGTTCGGGTGCCCACCGCTCTTTCTTCTCCTGCTGTCTGTGCGGTGATTTCAACCGCTTCAGGCTCCATCTTTTCCTCATTGCAAAAACCATTTCTCACCCATAACTAGAGGTGTCACAATTCTCCAAATCCTCGATTTGAGTTTTGATTCTAAGGTCACGGTTCAATTCTCGATTTTTACAATTGTTTTTTTAAAGCACAGGCTGCCATGCAATTTTTAGACTAGATTGTTATGCAATATAAAATCTGGCCTTTGATCACAAAGTACCATTACATTGTCAAATTTAAAACAACCTTACCTTAACCCTAACAACATAATGTAACAATAACTTATATCTTCAGTCAATTAGAAATGTGGCAATTTGTCAATAAAGTTAAAAAAAACAAATTGCCGACAATGCTGAGGCAGACGCTCGCAGCACAGCTGTCTTAGCAGCTGAGAAGAGAAGCAGAGAGCAGAGAGGGCAACTGCATTCCACTAACAAGTTGCTCTCTTTAATATAACCAGTATAAGCCGCTCTGTTTAGTCTACAAAATGTGCATGCAGGGTGAAATTCAACCATGCGGTTTTGTCAGTTTTAAGCTATAAGCAGAAGGAAACACCGCTAGCTGCAAGGCTAATGTGCAATGATAAACAAGTCCTGTCAATAATTCTCCTGCATTTTGACTAGCTGTAATGTTGACTCGCTTCACTTCAACACGTTTTTTTCCACTTTTTCACGCAGAACGTGAAATGGGCAAGCAAGGCTACGTGGGCGGGCGCCGTCCCGCAGGTCTGCTGGTGTTTATCATGCACGTTCATCATCCCCGGTTTAATAACTCTGGGTTCGGGTACTAGTGAATGGTAAAAATGTATAAAACATGAGGTTTTAAACAAGGACCCTTTTAGTGTTCGAGCTGGCAAGTTGATGTAGCCCAAAAAAAATGATCTTCTGAAAGTATAGAATTTTCTTTAGCCTCGTAAAGTCCCTTGGAAAAGTCTTTCTGGGTCTGTTCCTGGGGGTTTGGGTGGCTCATTGACAAGCCGACCAGACGTGACGTGGCAGTATTGACAATTCCATTTTTTAATTCCAAATTTCAAGATTATGACTTAATTTCGGTTGATTCCGAAAAAAATCAAAAATCGTGACAGAGTTACCCATCACATATACAAAAGGACCCATAATATCACCTGCCGCGTCTCACACTGAATGTACCCTCTAATAGGCTATGTCAAAGCACTATGTGGTTCAGCTTTGAACACAAATGCAGTTTTTCGGCTGTGCTCCAGCAACAATTCCTTAGAAAATCAATTAGACTCAACAGCTGATATGCATTAGCAGCACTTATGGTAAGTAACAAAAACACCTGCACAGACAAATGCAGGATAATAGCTTGACACCGTTCTATATTTGCTTCCTAGCTTTCACAGACTGAGAACACAATTGTCTACATTTCCTGCAGAAAAAGGAAACGTGTCTAATGGAACATACAAACTGCGGGGTGCATTTAAGAATCCATTAGTATCTAAACCTGGTGTGTCTGTTCATATCTAAGCACCACATACAATAGATTTTGCTGTCGAAATGGTCTCAATGTAATGTCTTTTTAATTTCCAGTTTCATCGAGTAAGGGTGACGGTGTTGCGCAACATGGTGGTGATTTATAGCAACGAGAGCTGTAACAACCCCAAATAGTCTGTGAGAGAGCAAAGGATTTAGAGAGACTTTCCTTGTGTCGAGCAAAGCGTGAGCAGGCCTGTGCTGCGCCAAATAACCGCATGGCCAAAAGAAACAAAGCAGCCAGCCAGGCATGGAAGGCAAAATGCAGGAAAAACTAATATTTTGTGAATTTCCAAACTGATCTCAAAACCTGAGGGTCTCATGCACCCCCAAGCCTCATATTCCTTGCTGCTCCCCGTCCTCTCAATCAATAGTTGGGCTAGTGCTAGCATGTGCTTCTTAGGACAGGTATTCCCCTATTTCGATCCGTCCTCTGCGACTTCCCCAAACACCTAGTCACATTGTGTGCTGAACCCAGCGGCAAGCTCAAATTGTATTGTGTCGGAAAGGGCCGAGACAGATTTACATATATTTAAGCTGTGAAGGGAAGGCTATCATATCTAGCATTTGGTCTCCTTATAAAACGGCCTCATGCAGAATAGGATGGTGTTGACATTTAGCAAGTGTACAACACAGGCTCACAAATATCCCCCATCTCTGCTTTTACACTCCCTCCCTCTCAGTCTCTTTCCCTCTTTCTCACTGTCCAACCAGACGTGTACGTGCACTATTTCATTTGAAAATGTTAAATTAGAGGACATTTGTTGTTTAATAGTTATTTTTTTAATTAACAAAACTCACTCTCTCCTTCTCTATGAAGAAATAGAGATGGGCAACTTAATTTATAAAGACAGCAACATAAATACTGTCATATGTCATTCCCACATATTAGACACACGTAAGATAGTTTTATCACTTAGGAGGAAATGTCTGGGACTTTAATTCATTCATTGCAGACCAACTATAACATTTAAGTTGTAACACTTAAAACTGCAGTCCCGGTTGATCTGGTGGCACGTGTGGCTCAGCAAGTGCAGTTTAACGCTACAGCAAACATTCCTCAAGCAGCTACTTTCTCAGAAATACAAAAGAGCAGATGTATTGGTTTACATCCCAGCCAAACAAACCCACGTTGTTTAAATAAAGAAGTCAGTCAATAGCTGGTCTTTTTTCCATCATGCCATAAGCAATTGTGATCTGATTTCATGCTGAACTCGGCATAAATAGTTTTTCACACAACAACATTGTGGCTGCTGAATAAAATGTCAAAAAATCTTGTTAAATTTATTATTCTGGTGTGTTCTTCTGTTCCAACTGGCTGAATGTGTACATGAACAAGCAGATAGATTTTTTTATTTGTAGCCCCGAACTGCATTATTATCTTAGCTTTTACTTTAGGTTACCTCCCCTTTCTCTGCTTTGCCAGCCCAGAGAATTTAGCCCTCCCATGAGAAAGAGAGAGACATCATGGCTTTCAAGTGGCAGTTAGTCAAGGCCACACCCCCATTCGCCACCTATCCCCCCTTCTCTCCTCCCCAATATCTACAGACTCAGAAATGGCACATACTATATAAAGCTCATTGTGGGACTGCCTCTAGTGGCTGTAATTTTGCAGCAAGCTACATTTTGGGAAAGAGAATTCAGATATGGTGTTAGGAGACCACTAAGGTCTATATTAAAGCATCCAAAGAGCACCATGTCATGGGACCTTTAATTTATTTATGGCGTTTATCCATTAATGGGACCTGCTTAACTCGTCTCAACTGTGGTGCCCCATCCTCCTTTTTCCGTTGCGGACTAGTACCGCCTCATGTATGAGGCGAGCTGTGGCTGGTCGTCATAGCAGGAAACTGCTGTGACCAAACGTGACACACACACAGAACGTGGAAGGTGTGTCGTCTTTGATTCTTGCCATGTGGCTGTTGCAGCCAAAAGACAAATTTAGTTTCAAAAGAAGCTGGAGGCAGCAAAAAAAAAACCAAAAAACGCCGGCTAAACTATATAAACAACCCCCGTCTGACACTAGCAATGATGACGCAGTTAATAGTGATGATTCTCTCCGACCACTCAGGAGTCTGCAGGTTTTCACATCAACTTTTGGTATCGCCACAGCTCACTTGGAACCTCGAATGAGGTGGTACTAAGAAAAGTACCTGTTAGCAGTTACTAGGGACTTTTTTTCATAATGGAAAACCAAAAAAGGCAAGTAGAGTCAAGGCGAGTGGAGTAGGTACCATGCAGTGTAAAAATACACAATTAGATGGTGAATAAACAGTGTAACAACTATTTAAATTGTAACTCTACCGGAATACAGTTACTTATAATTTGTATTCTGAATACATAGTGCCGGTACATGAATTCCCTTACTCCCAAACACTGCGCATGACTGTGTTAACCAGTCAACTAGGTCGTTTTAACTTAAATCAAACTTTAAAAAGCTCTCTCTCTCTTTGTTTCGCTTGCACATGCACATGCACATGCACACACACACACATACACACACACACAGACACACACACACACACACACACAAGGTGTGATGCTATCCAAACAGCCAGCTGTCTTGTTGTGTCAGGCTGGTTGCTCTGTTGGCTGCAGGCCTAAGAGAAGGCTTACTTAAAGAAAACAGAGACTCACTCTACATTAGACTGACTCCCGTCAATGGACTGGGCCCAATGCCTGCGTGCGCACACACACACACACACACACAAACACACACACACACACACTCACAGTCAGAGAAAGTTTCTCACACACATGCACTCACAGGGACATTCTCTCCCCTCTTGCTTCATTTCCACTCACACCCTCACACACACACAGACTAACACAGAGGACCTTTCATGCAGTGTAACATGAGTCGCTTGATTCTGTACAAACTCTGGTTGCTAGGGCCAACATATTCTTTGCAAAATCATGGTAGAGATTATGGGCTAAAATACATATTGTGATATACTTTGCAGCCTCATGCGACAACGTTATATCACGATCACACTACCGGTCAAAAGTTTGGGGTCACTTACAATCAATCAATCAATCAAGTTTATTTGTATAGCCCTTTACAATAGCCGAAGGGTACCCAAAGTGCTTTACAACAAAGTCATAAAACAATATAATAACACATACAAAACATACAGATACAATTAAAAGTGCTGTAGTGGTGCAGCGCTGCAGGACATTAAAAGCCTTCCAGAAATTCAAAGAAAGGAGCAGACAGAAGGAGGACACCTAAGAGACAGTATCGCCCTAGTCAGAATTAAACGCTAATTTAAAAAAGTGGGTCTTAAGCTTCGTTATAAAAAGGCTGAGGTCAGTAGTGGTGCGAATGTCAGGGGGTAGTTTGTTCCACAGTCTGGGAGCAGCGACGGCAAAAGAACGATCGCCCCACTGTTTCAGTCTTGACCTAGGGACCTCTAACAGAAGCTGACCCGAGGAGCGCAAGGCTCTACCGCAATTGCGAAAAGTTAAAATCTCAGACAAGTACGAGGGTGCCAGGCCATAAATGGCGTTAATAACAAACAGCAGGAGTTTAAAATCAATTCTAAAACGGACTGGGAGCCAGTGGAGTGACGACAGCACAGGTGTAATGTGTTCCCGTCTGGACGTGCTTGTTAAAAATCGGGCAGCAGCGTTCTGCACAAGTTGGAGACGAGAAATTGATGACCGACTGAGGCCAAAGTAAAGGGCATTGCAGTAGTCCAGTCTAGAACTGATGAAAGCATGGATTGCCTTCTCGAGATCCTGCCGACTGAGAAAGGAATTGACTTTGGCCAAAAGACGTAGCTGAAAAAAGCTTGAGCTGACAACAGAGCTAATCTGTTTGTCAAATTTAAGCCTTTTATCAAATGTAACCCCAAGATTTTTGACATGAGATTTAAAAAGGGGGGCCAGAGTGCCAAAGTTTGTGGTGAGAACATTTGACATAGATGGAGAACCAAACAAATGCATTCAGTTTTGCTGTCGTTTAAGTGTTTTCGTTTGGTTTCATGGGCAAATATATCTGCAAGTCGTCGGCATAAAAGTGAAAAGACAGGTTGTGTTTTTTTATAATTGATCCCAGAGGTAGCATATACATTGAAAACAGAATAGGGCCGAGAATAGATCCCTGTGGCACCCCACAGGGCAGCGACGCCTTTGAGGAGCAGTGGTCACCAATCGCGACAGAGAAACTCCTGTTTGCCAGGTATGACCTAAACCACTGGAGAGCAGTGCCACGGATGCCGACGTGCTCTAGGCGAGATACAAGGACTGCATGGTCGACTGTATCAAAGGCTGCTGTGAGGTCGAGCAGTACCAGCACAGCAGGATTCCCAGCATCCACAGACAAGGCAATATCATTGTGCACTTTTAACAGTGCTGATTCGGTGCTATGTTGGGATCTAAAACCAGACTGGAATTTATCAAGAACAGAATTGATCACCAAAAATGTCTGTAATTGAATAAAAACAACTTTTTCCAAAACCTTAGAAAGAAAAGGCAAGTGAGAGACAGGTCTAAAATTGGAGAGCACAGAGGGGTCATGATGTGGTTTTTTTATGAGGGGCCTAACCATAGTGTGTTTGAAGGCAGCTGGAACAGACCCTGAGCTAAGACAAGTGTTTATAAGCACAAGCAGACTTGACCCAACGGAGCTCAGATCCTCCTTCAAAAACTTGGCTGGAATAATATCTAAGGGGCAGTTAGTGGGTTTCATGCCACTAACCACCTTAGTAAAAGAAAACAAAGAAATAGTCTCAAACCGCTCGAATACAGCAATCTGTGCCAGAGGAGCACAGACATCATCAAAACACATAATCATATTACTGATATTCTGCCTGATAGATGCTACTTTATCAGTGAAAAAAGACACAAACTCCTCGCAGGTTGCAGTAGAGGCATCGGGCATGGATTAATGACAAAGTCAATAGTATTAAATAGCAGTCTTGGATTATGAGAGCTGTTTGCTATAATGGAGGACAAATATTTGGACTTGGCTTCCTTTAGAGCTCCCAGGTAAGCAGCCAAACTGACCCTTAACCAGCCCAGGGATACATGCAGTTTATCCTTTTTCCACCGCCGTTCAGCCTGTCTGCATTGTTGTCTAAGCAGACGGGTATGGTCATTCAGCCAGGGATCTGACTTAGTTTTGGAAGTTTTTTGTCGAAAATTAGACTTAGTTTTGGAAGTTTTTTGTCGAAAATTACAAATTTACAAATTTCAATTCCACTCCATTATACAGAATACCAGCTGATCTGAACAGGGGCTGATATTTAATGCAATATCTGCATTGCCCATTATCAGCAACCATTCATCCAATGTTCCAAAGACACATTTTGTTAAGTAATCAGATATAATTTAAAAAAACTGAGGAAACATTTTTGCATTGTGAGGATGCTGTGGGAAAACACAAATCCACTCATGCCAGAGAGCATTTTGCTCTACCACATCATAAATGGACAGGTGGCTGAGGAACAAGTGACAAGTGCAAGATGCGCTGAAGATTGGCAAGGCTAAGGTGAAAATATTTATCAATTCCGGAGGCAGTTCATGCACCCATCTCTAACAAGGTAGGGACTATGAAGTTTCAGAAAAAGGGAATGAAGGTCAGTGGGAAGGTTGTTTGTGACCTTGAGTCATTATTTGCTTGATGTTAGGGGTGGGAAGCCAGAGAAAAATGGAGCTCTCTTCAATCTTCAAATATGAGCTTAGCCCAGTCCCCTTGTCTATCATTGATGACAATGGATGCCTCCAAAAGGGCAATAAGTCAGTGTGTTATGAGTGACAGTGTGTGTTATCTCAGTGAGGATTGTTCATAGTGTTTGGCTGCACTGAGCCTGTTTTGAGACGTGTGGCAAGAGTTGGGTTTGCCTGAAATGAGTTTTGCAGGCGATGTTTACTGTTTAGTTAAGGTGACTGTTTGTAGTGTAGACTGTAGTTTTGCACATGTGGCTTCAGTTGTGACCACTGTCGTATAGCAATCCCCAAAAAATTTAATGTAAATGTACTGTAATGCATGCGTGTGTATTTTGGGCCTGTGTGTGTGTACAGTAGCCTAATGTGTAAATCAACAACAGAGGGAAAAAATAAAATGTCCCCTTGAGGTTTGATACACTAAACTAAACTCTGTACATACTCATGAGTCGTCAGTGAGAATGCATTTTAAAATGGTTGGTAAATGAAGCAGTGAGAAATAAATGTAAAATTGTGTGTTGTAGACCACACAATAGCGCAGGCTTGCAAAAGTGTGAGCTCTATTAAGTGTAAACACCTATCTACAGTATATTGACCACAAAGAAGGTGTATATAGCATGAGGCGCACACATGATCACAGGTTAACTCATTTTGTGCTTTTTACACAGTAAAATCCGATGTCTATTCAGTGTCTCTTTAGTCTTTACCCACAACGTTCCACTTTCCGGGATTGCTTCGTTGCCGAGGGAAAAAACGGTCACTCTTTTCAGCTGGATGTCCGGTACTTTCCACTTTCTTTGTGTTGGAAATTTTAAACTCTTGTTGATTAATTAGCACTATGGTTAACTGATCCTCAGATCTCTGCAGGGTAAATTCAGACAGCTATCTAGACTATCTGTCCAATCCGAGTTTTCTTTTGCACGACTAAAACAACTGTATGTACATATACACACGTTCCACCAAAATGAAACCACCTAAGACGACTGTGATTGATTTAAAGAAATTCCAATAAACTAGAGCACCATCCCGGAATGGTGTGTGGACAAACCAGACCCTCCTCCGCAGCACTGTGGAGGAAAGTCTGGCAAAGCGAGACTACTGCACGGTGCTGGAGTTCAGCAATAGGATGCTTCATCATTAGCGACAGTCAAACAAACCAATGATCCCATTGATCTCAAAGCAGGGGACAATAAAGATCCCCCACTCAGTAAACAAAGAGGAAAAGATGATGAACAGCACTCATACTGCTCAGGGGATATGTTCTGGCTCCTGATAGCTTTTAATAAAAAATGAAAAAACTTAGCTTGCCTCAGTTCCATTAAACTCTTGCACATAAGCCCTTCACTCAGAGCACTTCAAGGGGCAGCAACGGACTGACGCCTCCACAACAAAACAGACATATTTTAGAGCAATAAAGGAACATTGATTCACAACAGATCGGCAACACATAGAGAAGAAGTGGGAGAAATTTTAATCTTTAAATCAAACTGACGTGAAAAAATGCTGTGGGCAAAACTGTCAGGTGACTAACTGCTTTAAAAGCATCTTCTCTATATGTCAATTGTCTGTAAAAACACCATAAGAAGCTGTTCTGTTGGAGAGATGTATGTAAACTACTGGTAAGAGCTGAACGATTACTCAAGCCTGACTTCTGCCTTCAGAGAAAGGCTCCAGCTGTTAAATAAAAGCCAACTCACATGCCTTCCCACATTAGCTCCATATTACAGTTTTCTTTCTAATTGCTAAAATAGAATTTTGCAAACTATGCTGGTTTTATCAAAAAACTTAACACCAATCACAAAACCACACACCCTAACTACAAAATATCTCTTATATGCTGCACAATTAAGCACTTCAACCAAAACTACATATAGCATTATCAAAATCAAACTTTTGCACCAAATGGCACACACTCGATTCATCTTTCCAGATTCTGTCTAACCAACTACTCAATGTTGGGCATAACGAAAAGCACTCTCATCTTTACTATGCTTTGCCATAATACGAAAATAGTTAAAATTGTAGAAATTTCTTCAGATTGTTCACATGCACAGATTTATTTACAGATACACACACGCTGTTAAAAAAAAAAAAAAAAAAAAATGTTTTAACAAGTCAGTGGAACATATGCACAGCATATTTACATTGAACTGAACAAAAATAGGCTCACAAAAAATGGTAAACTGAAAATTGCAGAAAAATATATAGAAAATAAAAGTGGTAAAATAATTAGGTTGCATCTTCTTTGTTGTAATAAACTAAAGTGCTCACTTGTGGTCTTTTCATAGTGCATTAACCATTGACGTGTTTGGCCAGGTGGCACACATATTGGCCAATTAGCTCACATGGTGTCATTTTGAATGGCAGGGTTTTAAAATGACAAACGTGTGACTTTACGTCAGATTGTTGTGTCTTATGCAGGGTGTGTGTTCAGTGCAAAATGTGTGTAAAGCAATAAATGTGTTTAGACATTTGGAAACTTGAGAAGAGGTTTTTATCTTTGTGTGTCAGTTTAAATAATTGTGCTATGCATGTCATTTTAGTGTGTTAGCAATTGGAAATAAAACTGTAACAAGACAGAGAAAGGAAATGAAATGGGAACATGAAGAATACAACCTTATTTTGTAAAAATTTTGCTGTTGCCCTGTTACACACTTCCTTTCCTCTCAATTGTGTCCCTCCTCCCTCCATCTCTTCTTCTCTGCTGTCTCAGGCAGGTTGGATATCAATGCTGAGCTGGTTACGTTATACTCTAGGCAAAATAGGCAATTTGCATGAAAGCCACACTACAGTAAGTACGCCTATGTTTATGCCTAAAGCATTGTCAAGGATGGTTGTACTCTCTGAAGATTAATATATACATAAATATTCAAATCAGTTATTCTACACAATGTGAAAAAACCTTTATCATTGATATTGCTTATTTGATCAATTTGTATGTACTTTGTATATACTTTGTATGTGCTTCTTGCAATTTTTTATTGGTATCTTCATGGTGGAATGCACCTTTTGTCAGTAACTTTGGATAAAAGCGTGAGCTAAAACGATGTAATGTCATCAAAACATCAGTTTATTGGATGTGGCAGAAAAGAAAAATCCTTGTTTGATTTATGAGGGAAAGGTGAACTAGGGTGTTGCTTCACACATTTATTATTCATATCCATTTTACTGATATAGGACTATTAAGGATTATTAAGCATTTTCAGGAAAGGAATAATGGGAGAATAGGGCCTAAAGTCCTGCAAATTGATCAGTGTGTGTGTGTGTGTGTGTGTGTGTGTGTGTGTGTGTGTGTGTGTGTGTGTGTGTGTGTAACTGCAAATATTAAGTCGATGTTTGAGATAGGTTTTCTGTCGTTTGTTTGGTGCGTGTGTCTCGGGTCAGGTCACAGGTGATACTCAATCAGCAGAGACGTGTCTGTAAACTCGTGGTAATAAAATATTTAAGACTGCATCAGCGTTTAATGTTGATGTTTGTTTACGCCATATTACGTCAGAGGGTTTAATTTTGAGGTTCGAAAAGTGCATCATTGAAGCGTAGGCCTCCTCAAGTGTAATATTTTGATTATACAACAACGAGTACCAACAAAATAAGTGATCAATCTGTATTCATGTTATGGAGCAACTTGCTCTTAAAATAAAATAAAAAACAGAGAGGATTTCTGGTCCCTCCCTGTAAACCAGCCAGTTTGAGCTATAGCTTGTTGACCGTGGGATTTATCAAACTGAATAAATCCCGCCCGCACATATAAACACAACACTGCTGGAACTGCAACCGGCGGATCACTGCAGACCTGGGCAGCTTGGAGCTCTGGGCACTGCGACCCCAGAGGAAAGACACACAGCGTTCATCGGCACTTTGCCATGACACCGAACCAACTAAATATCTCTTTAACTTTCATGTTCATATAATGCATGTCGTATGGGCTGTCTAAGTCCAAGTGTATGTAACCCTTTGGTTAAAGCTATAATACAATGATCAACATTGGAGTCACTTAGGCATTCACATATCATCACATCCTTGTGCTCATGCGTTGCACAATTATTTCACTTTAGATAAATCAGTCAATTTTGTTAAATTAGTCAATAATTAGTCTAGAAAATGTCAAAACGTACTAATTACAAGGTGATGTGTTGAAATTGCTAGTTTTCTTTGACCAACAGTTCAAATCCCAAATGATAAACCAATACAAATACAATTTTATAAAACAAAAAAAGCTGGAACCATTAACTGTTGTTTGATAAATGAATTCAGTTAAATGTCAGGGTGTGTTTTCACTTCCAGCACTTCCAGCAGTGTAGATTAATATCACTACTTAGAAAGCAAATCAGCCTTCTAGCTGTAATTACATTTCACTCTCCCTCCCTTCAGCTCCTTTCCCAACCAACCACTCTCTCTCTTACTCTCAATGCATATGTCAACTCTCAACATTTCTCCAATTTCAACAGGCATGACTAGTGAAGTTCCCTGATCTGTCCACAGGTGAAAACATTCTTAAAAAAGCAAACACCTGTTCGAACGGTATTCTGTCTCATTGTGTCTAAGAAACTTGTCAGCCTGAATATCAATGTTTCACATGGAAAAGTGTCGGGCTGAGTTGGTTTGTACGTTTTTACTACGACATGTCAGTGTGTGTGTGAGTACGTGCGTGCGTGCGTGTGTGTGTGTGTGTAAAGTAAGTGCAAATGTGCATTCCTGTGTCTTAATATGGGTGCATGTGTATGAAGGATGTGTGACTGTGTGATTTGGAGTTATACTCTCGTTTAGAGAGCTGACAGGCTAACATCCGAGGTGCGTGTGGCGGGGCAGGGGAGGCTGTAGTGACGCACACCCAGCAGAGGTACACTCTGTGTAGACAGGAGGACAGAGGAGCTCAGCCTGTCTCAATCCATCAGCGCTGGAGTCTGCACAGCAAACTGGCACCTTCCCTGATGTACGAGAGGGCTGCCGGATGACTAATGAGCAGACACACACCGATGCTGACACACACTGATGCTGACAGAAACACACACACACGGAGAAAAAGATACACCGTGTAAAGCTGCATACTTATACAGTTATACACTGGAAGAAAAGCCTGTGCAGTGCTTGTGATTGTGATATACCAATACTGAGCATACACAACCGGTAATTCTGACCACCAAAAATACAGTATATACACATTAATTCTCACACAAACACTTAAAGTCTTTCTCTCTCATTAACACACTCATCGAAATGCAAGTGTGGGCTCTAAAAGATGCAAACTCTTGCTCTTTCCCTCTCAAAACCTTCAACACACACACACACACACACACACACACACAAACACACACACACACACTTCCTGTGTGACCTCGGATGTCATAGTATATTTGTCACTGCAGTACCTTCTCACCAGTGAGCTCTGGTTCTCTGATGAAACCGACAAGCTGTTCTGATCGTTTATCAAGTCTCTCCACTCTGACGAAGGCTAATTAGCTCATTTCTTTTTGCACATTTGAAAGTGTACCTCACACAGGAATGTTGAGGAGAACTTGTAGTGGGTGTATTGAAACCGGATGCTCATGGGGCATCGTTGTATTCTAAGCGTTCCTGGTGAACTGGAAAGACACTAAACTAAAGACAAATACAGTGCGTTTTGTATGACTTAAAGAGGAGAAAAGGGATTTTCTGATGAACCATGGTGTGTTAGGAGTGATGCATTAATGATGCATTAATCATCAGTTTGAATGCTAAATTATACTCCCTCCTCCCCGAAAATTGTCTCAAGAGCTGGGGATTTAAGGATGCTATTGGAATGTCATTGAATGCAACTTTCAAAAACACTTTCAAAACATTCCCTGCTCTTAACTGCATTACCACATCATTATAACACAACTATAATGTCCACTCTGATGGATTACCTATCTCATGAGTCATCTTGTAGATCAGACACCCAAAAAGATGTAATGGGAACATAATTCCTACAGGTGAGGTTTTTTTTTCCCCAATTACTACTTCCTACAGCCGCTTTGGGGTCTAACTCCTAAATATGTGCTTTGACTTTATCTTTGAGGAAGAGAAAAATGTTTACTATGCAAACATCCTGGCATTGACGTGATCGTAACCAAGTGCACTTGCATTTCTTATAGAATTATCATTGCGTGTTTGCATATCTTGCACACAGAGCTGCCTGTGAAATTCTTCTGTGTGGATATGAGTATAAGTGCAGTTTTCTTCGTTTAAAATAAGGGTAGACAACTTTTCCATCCCAAGCATATGGAATGTACCAACTTTGAGATTATGCCTTTATTTTCCTGTTCAACAAATCTTGAATCCCTCTGTTCTCATCTTCACCTCACCTTTTCACCCTCACTCACTCTTTTTTTGTGCGCGTTTTCATCTTATCTTGCATCCTCTACATCCCTCCATCTGTTTTGCCCTGAATGCCATTGTGCCGACTGGTGACTTGGACACACAAATTCACACTGTGTCTGTGCTTTGTCACTCTCTCCAGTAAAGACATAAAATAAAACACACATTACCTTTAATAGGGTACCCACTCTGTGCCTATTCGTGCAAAGACCGGAACTTATCATGACAGTATTTACACAATACACACAAAATACACACACATATACACACACACACACACACACACACACACACACACACACACACTTAGCATTTTCCATTGGGTGCCTGCCAACAGTCTCGTCCCTACCTGAAAGTAACGCGGAACCTAAACACAGGGACTCTTCTATGTGCTCAGGTGTCTTGTATGTCACGATGTTCTCAGGAAACATAGTGCAGTCTCTTCAGGAAGCCTTTGATGTTCTGTGCATTTTACATTTTATTTTGGAATAAATTAACCTGTTGTTTCAACAATATGCTAGTGTGACAGCCTTTTTTTAGTGTTCCAGATGCTTGTAAAGAGCAAGTACTTCATTGGATGTAGGGTTGGGTATGGGTACTCAATATATTTTGACCAAAATTAACCCAGTACCAAGTAGTATTTAAACTTTCAGTCAAGCGATAACTGCATTTGATCCTTTTGTTTAACCAAGATCTAGAAAGAAATGTTTATTTGTATGGTTTTGCTTGCAGCCACTTTAATGCAACTTGGCCCACTATTGTAGAAGCTAGTAATGGAGTGGTGGTGGCATTTAACGCAAATTAATTCTTCCAATTATATGATGGGTATCAATGAATCAGAAAAAAACAGCACCGTGAGTCAATGAACAGGGAAACTGACTGTGTAGTTCACACGTATGTAAAAACGGCAGGACAGTCAAGTACTATATGCTAAAATCAATTGAACAGGGGAAGATCACATTGTCGGTAGCCTACCAGTTACAAACATGCTTGGTAGTGAGAGAAAATAACAACACAGTAACATCTTGCAGATCCGGTGTTTTTGCTGAGCTGGACCAGAGAACATATACGATCAAAACAGATCGGTGATGCTGATCTGCCGTTATTATTCTCCATGATGATAGCTGTAGATGAGTGTAACCGCGTTGTGTTTTTATGTGGACCGACTGCCTTTGCAACGTGGTAACTTAAAAGGCGATCTGGCCTTGTGTGCTCTGATTAATTTGGCATGCAGTTAGTTTTAATGAAAACTTAACTCCTGGCTTTTTTGCAAGATGTAAGTAATGAGTATAACAGGTGAATTAGTGAATTAAAAGTGAGTTTTCTTTAAGTGCTGTGTGTTAGATAGAGCCTTTTTAAAGTATCCTAGTAGCCTAGTGTTAAATTCAAATGGGAGAAGGAATTTTGGCCTGGTGTTATCACCATAGATATCGATTATGTGCTATAGATAAGATGTTGAGATGCTAAGATGAATTCTTTTTAAAACCAGCTGCCAGATCCCACTTTAACCCAATGTGTATTACACAAACAAGTCAAATCTTTTTTTAACTGGTTTCATCATGACTTAAAAGGGCTTCATTAACACAATCAGTGTAATCAAAGCCTTTTGACAAGACAGCAGACGTACAGTCCTGCAGTTCCTTGGTGAACATTGTTGACCAATCAAACAACCACTCAACTTATCAGTCACAGCACTGTGACATGACACACTCCCCAGTTATTATTCACACAACCACAAGAGGACACTTAGAAAATTAGACAGTTCAAAGCATTTGATAAAGACAGTCTCTACTGTAATACCCAATCCTCATCAGTGAGAGCTACGTGGCTGTTAATATATAACTAAAGTGACATACCCTTTAAAGAGCCGATTGAAGCTGAAAATGAATGCACCACAGATGCTGAGCAAACCTGTGTTTGGACTGAGGTTGACAAAGAGCGTATCAGCCTTGTGGCAAGTAGTCAGGCTGGGTTGATGTGCTACCTGTCGATGGACCAGAATGGCCCAGGGATCAATGACTGACGCACCCAAACCTGTGCGCGCAAATCAATCAATTAGCTGTGCACGACTGCTCTTTTTTTATCTACACACTCTTCACACAGTTACACACACACACACACACACACACACACAAACAAATTATGTGTTGAATACACGTTACTAACCACTTTCCCTATGCAGAAACATTAGGAACAAACACATACCAACCTTAGGGCATGGACAAGTGTCATGTCATACTTGCATGAAACACAAAAACAGTTGAGCAAATAGATACATTGGATGAAACATTGCTCTCGTACACACAATAACACGGAAAGGAATCATCTTCTGAGTATAGCACATAATGGAGACTGTGGCTGGAACCCATTTTAGCAAATGTGATTAGGCCAACACACGCCATCTCATTAAGAGATTGAATCTTAATGCCAGCAGTTTTTTAGTGTGGGAGCACTATTTGGCAAGAGGAAAGCCCAGATGCTTATCCTGATGACTTATGACTTATCCTGCAGCCCATCAGCAGCACACCAGTGATTCCTATAGTAAACAGAGTAATATACATACATTGATTTCAAATATATAGTAAATGCCCATTCATACACATGCACTGTCAAGCTGTTTTCTGACACGTTTGCACAGCATGGTTTCACAAACACACGAACGCACAATGCAGCATATGTTTCTACAAAACCGCTTACTAATTAAAGGATCAAAAGGAAAATCCTCTTTTATAAATCATGTACTTTCTTTTGTTTGTGGGTGTTTTTGTCCATCTCCTACCACGTGTGAATGTGTGTGTGTGTAGCCATGTGACTGTTTGTATTTGTGGCCATAACACATTAGTCTACAACTGTGATCTAAACAAACATATGAATGTGTTTGTGTCTTTTTGCATGTCTGTGTATTTCAGTTTGCTTTGTCGTCTGCGTATATCTATATGTGCAATTGTGCAAGCCACTGCACAAGCATGTGTGGTGTATATGTGTGGTAACTCCTCCCTGCCACCTTGCATTAACACACACCGTAGTGACTGATGGGGAGTGACCACAATAGAAATCCATTTACTTAAATGCCATGTGACAAACTGAAATAACTGCAATAACAAGGAATGTGCTATGAATGAATGTGCAATGAATGTGCAATAACTATGAAGGAATAACATGATGTCTGCATTAGTACAAACAGATAATATAATAGCCAGCCATAAGATTAATTATTTCACCGGAAAGTATGTAAATGTAAGTGAAACATACTCTTCTGTGGTTAGCAACGCAATCCTCTCTCATATTAAAGTACCTACATTGTCTGTAAAAGACATCAAGTCTGAAATTTGAGTCTAGATCAAGATCATTCAGACTTAAACAATGTGTCCTCCAAACCCTTCTAGTCAAGATGCCGTAAATTCACTGTGACTGTTGAAAATATCCTATGGTCTCTCCAGCTTCAATTTCCCGGCTTTCCTAGATCAAGATGAATTTTGGGGTAATTAGGTCATTTTCAAAGTAATCTCTTGCTTCTTTTTGGGGCCATAAAATTGTTCCGATATGGTGAAATCCATTCAAAAGAGAAAACCACTTTTTTTTGGAGATGGAATAATCCAGCATTCATTGCTGATTGGGAGTTCAATCTTCTGGTGCTGTATTTATCATTACAGACACTGGATCTGTGTACACACACACACACACAGGCTATTCAGTTATTTGCAGAGTTAGTTAGCATCACAGCGTAAAATATGCATGTAAATCAAACTGCACTGAAATATAGTTATGTGTACAGTATGATTTTCCATATACTATTCTATTCTCTTTATGCATCAAAGCACAAAAAAATCACACTCACGCTTTCTGTAAATCTGCTTGCAATGTGATATTATTTTCCTAATCGGACAGAGGTTTTCTTTAATCACTCATACATTTTATTTAAGGCTGTGGTTGTGAGCAGATGTAACAACTTAACCCCTGCGACCTCAGCTGTCCCGCCTGAGCAAATAAAAACGTCAACATCCGGCTTTGCAGACCCTCCTCTGACAGCTCCACTTCATCCTTCTCCTTCCAACGAGACTGTTAGAAGTTGAAACAGGAAGGGATGTGGTGTTTCATCACTACAGCCATGCAGTGATTGGAGGGCATGCTGGTGCATGGGTGAAAGAGAGAGTGCATATGCATATGTTGTGTATATATATCCTGTATACACAGATAGATAAGCAGACCGTGAGTATAAGTGAGCTTAAGCGTGTATTCTTTCGGGATAACCACAGCTGTGTTAATGCAGAGCCTGCTCTTTCCTGTTAAAATCTTCCAAATGTTTATATTAATTAATTTAATCACAAAAAACAAAGACACTTTACACTCTTCAGTTTGAAAATGTTCCTCTGAAACATTCTCTGCCACACAGGATATGATAAATGATGCATTGCATACATTGCCAGGGGTTTCAAATAAACAAAAAAGCAAAAGTTAACATGCGCATTGACAGTTTCTACCGCTGAGCAGACAGAAAAGCACGTCTTACGGAAACGCAAACTTCATCAAGTCACAGCACCGCCAACACTGTTTGATGGACAGGTGATGTATTGGACGTGCAGCGCAGAAACAGCACAGCAAAAAGAAAAGGATCTTGCAGATTACCAGTGTATATGACCAAGCAGCTATCTCACCACAACCAAGGTAACAACTGGTGTGGATTAATAAAGTTTACAGTAAGCGTGTGTCATGTTGACAAGTACCCTTGGGACACAGAGTCAGGCAAAAGAACAAATCCTATTAGCTAGACAGACATGGAAAGAGACCAGCAAAGCTCAGCCCAAATGTTAGCAATAATCTGCAATCTCAAGCTCAATATTTACAGTATTTTTGTTTTGAAAGGATAATTAAAATCAGAAATTTTGGCTATGAAGAAGCAATTTCCCACCAGAGGAAGCAACTGTGGTCAGCTGAACGCTGTTTTGAATTTAAGAAATGAAACATGTCAGCTTTAAAAGTATCCCTCCAGGACTTTTCCCAGAGCCACTCTCCGTCCAAACCAGTGGTGGAAGACTCAACATCACGCACGGGAGTAGCAGTTAATAATACATTCACCCTTTTCAGTTGACAGCGTGGTGACCTTTTCTAAGAGCCCCAAATCTGTTGGAGCTTCCAGTGTTACGTAAAGATCAGCAAGAGATTGGGTCTAATAATGTACTCTGTCTGATCTATGGATTCTCTATGCAGGTCTTTTGCAATTAGGTCTCCATTATTAAAAAGGTGTGCATTATAAATTGCTAAATATCTTTACCTACCAGCACACACACCCGTAGACCATGTTTAAAGTCATTAAATTCTAACTGTTTCCAGTACTGTGGTTGCACACTGAGGCTGGAGGAACAGCCAATCCCATTTAAAAGAAATCCTGCACTGACATACAGTGATGTATCGATAAACCAATCATCAAAAACAGTTAGGATCAAAAAAAGATCTTTCCCTGTCAGAAAGTGTGTTTCTATTCATATTCTTTCCATGCATGGGGGTGAAGAGAGATTAATTGGCATATGTGAGAGAGAAAAGGGAATATAATACATTGTGAATGAGTGATTGATTCCACAAAAACTTTAACTTTAGAGCTGCAAAGATTAATAGATTAATCAGTTAACTAATAATTAATCGTAAACTATTTTAAAAACCAAATCAATAAGTCCCGACTGCAGCTTCTGAAATGTGAATGTAAACTAAATATACTTGAGTTGTACACAAAATAAGACATTTGAGGACGTCATCTTGAGCTTTGGGAAGCACTGATTTTCTGACATTTAATAGATCAAACAACCCATCAATAAATGGAGAAAATATCGACAATGAAAATCATCGTCAGTCGCAGCTCTAATCAACTTTTTTCTTGGAAATCACATCTGCATACAAGTGCATCATAATACCATGACGTGGTTGCACCATGACCCCAGCTGGTCATTATCATCAGGTGAACAGGCAATATGAAAACTTAAATCTGTTTTATTGCTCCTTAAATGAAATTTTTGTTATTTGTTATACTTTATTTCCTTTACACTCGGCCTTTGAATGTAGGAACCTGGTAGGCTATTGAATTGCAAAGAACGATCAGAAGAAAAAAAGATTTGAAGTAGTTGTAAAGCTCTCTGTGTTACAGTGATTACAAATGAAAGTACTCACACAAAAGCGTGGTAGATGAAAGCCCATCCCCTCGGTCTCTCCAACACGTTGTAGAGGCAATTCTGGAACCGCCGGTAGCGCGCGTTCCTGCGGCCGCTCTGCGCGCTGTAGATCAGCGGCTTCCCCAACAGGCTGAGCCGGGCACCCTGCTTCCTCTCTGATCCCACAGCACCTGCCGAGGAGGGAGACAGGAGACCGTCACCGACCCGCACCGCGTTGTTCATCGTCCTCGGCCCAGACTCCACATCTTTCAGTGCGTAGCCCTGCGTCCGGTGTTCTGTTGGTGTCTTCAGCCAGAGCCCAGCGCCGCTGCTCTCATCGCCGGTGTGACTTCGCGGCATGGCATCACCAGCGCGGTGCGCTGGGGAACCGGCAGACATTCATATGTAGCCAAGAGCTCTTGCGCTGGGTGTTTTGACTACTTTGGCTTTCACTAGACACGAAATAGCAGTGGCAGAAAAGTTTAACTTCTATAATGCACTCATCTTGTCATCCTGTGGCCGTGTGAGCAGATTCCCAGTCCGGTTTGGACACGTTGACCATCTACGCAAGGCTGGAGAAGAGTGGGGTTATGAAGGAGTGGATCCATAGAGACATTTGGCAGGGGGAGGGCTCTCCCACCCTCCCGTTCTCCCCCAATTCACTCTCACTCACCGTCTTGCTTCTTTCTGTCAAAGTGTGTGTAGCCTGCCTCTGCTGCCCAATGATCTCTATTAGCCTACTTATCGGACAGTGAAGTGCGCATCACAGCCAGCAGTACCAGAACCACTGCGTTAGTAGGCTATGTGTACTCGACATATAAGTTGCGGCTATATCTATGATTTTCTATTTGAATATTACAATATATGTTAATTGAGAAACGTCAAAGACACCATGACACCGATGGACATGCACCGATGACGCAGGATTAACACAGGCGAGGACATTGACCGATGATAGGCCAACACACTGCATTCATCTGTCATTGATGCTTAGGAAACACTCAACAGAAATGAAGTAGTCTATTTTCTTTTGCATTTATTTCCGAGGTCAGATTTGAGGAGGGAACTGCATGGGCATGGCTACTGATAACTGAAAATGTCATGAAACGGTTTTTATACGATGTGTTCCCCTAACTAAAACTTATCACTAAATTGGTTGAAGATTAAACACCACGGTGAGTTAAATGTAATTGTGCTGTATTTATATAGCGCTTTTCCAGTCTTAACAACTGCTCAAAGCGCTTTTACATCTACAGGAAACATTCACCATTCACACACACTCATACACTGTGGCTAGGGCTGCCGTACAAGGTGCCACCTGCTCATCAGATAAACATTCACACACATTCAAACTCCGATGCGCAGCACCGGGGGCTGCAACTCGGGGTTCAGTGTCTTGCCCAGGGACACTTCGACAATGACTGCAGGGGCGGGGAACGAACCACCAACCTTCCAAATGTCAGGCAACCGCTCTACCACTGAGCCACAGCCGCCCCTCCCCGAGGTCAGTTCATGTTCCGAGAATCGAACTGGATCGGCTTCTGCAGCAGAGACGCTGATGTTAGTTCGGTGTCAAACTAGGCCTACTGGAACAGTAGCCTACAGACTTTCTGATTATGACAGCTGCGTCCCTGAGTTTTTTCTACTGGCAGACCATGAGCCATGGAGAGGATGGTTTACTTTTTCTTTTTTTGTGGCTGTGTCTTTCCAACCTAAATAGGCTATAAACCTACAACTGAAAAGGAAGGCATGGAAGCAGCCTTAAGGGTGATATCAGTTCAATTCATCTGGCATTCATACGCTAAGAAAACACTTGTCAGTCAACACACTGAGGAATAAAAAATTAAAACTGGCTATCATTCCCATTTTTCCCGCTTCGTTTCTCTGTTTCTATCCATAACTAGTTTTTTCAGAAAGTTAACTTGTTAATCTTTTCCCACTTTGATTTCATCCACCCAAAGCTCGTGGTGACATCATCGTCATCACGTGCACTTTACCACTTTTCAAAAGCAAGCACATAGGCCTACTGAATTTTCTTTTTTAATGTTATGGGTTTTTTCCTTCCTTTTCCTTCCTGCTGTAATCAAAGCTTGACCTCTAGTGGTCAAACACCGGCATTACAGGAGTATGAAACAACATGTCCAGGAATGTGGTTTAGGACATCTGGATTTATCATCTTTGGTTGAACTTTAATTTTTTTGAAAAACAAATATATAGTATCAGTTTATTATACCATTCTATATGATTATATTGATGACCAATAGGAAATTCCTATAGTATTCTTGGAGACAACAGCCATTGTGTCACACATATTGTTTCCTCCCTGGCCTACTGTTACCCGAGCAACATACACAGGTTAGCTAATTTAGGCTAATGGCCCGAGTCAGGTAAAAATGTAGCAAAGTCAAAAAAACTGACTCTTAAAAATTGTGTTGTAACACTAGCTAGCCTAACTTTACCTCAACATAAAGCCCACGTATGTCTCCACACCCTACCTCATGCATTGAAACACTTAATAGCAAAACAAGCACAGCTGCAAAAAAACCGTTAGGCTTTAGCGGAAATGCTAACCTCTCCTCGCTGCCTCAGGAATGGATTGGACACTTGATGTCACTCGACAGTCATTTCCCGGAGCAGGGTAGGCTAATGGTTAGTTTGAGAGGGATAAGAGCCTCTCTTAAACTAACTATTAGCCTACCCTGCCTGCAAGAGAATCGTGCACCGTAAACTCTGGGATTTATAGGCCTACTTCAGCTCCTTGTATGAGGTTGGTTAGCAGGCTCATCCAGCAATAGCCTAATAAGGTGCTATGTAGAGTGGGCTAGGCTGATTGCTGATTGGATGCTGTATTATTATATAATTCATGTTTCATCAATAAGAACATATAAGTATATAAAATAATTATTATATATTTAATTTTTGGGAGCCTATTTACATCACCCAACAAAAAGAATAAATAACTTTTTCAATTCAAAGAAGTAGCCTATATAGCTAGGCTACCTTTTGAAGAACAACACAAATTTATTTATTTTTAAATCTGAGTGGAAATGTAATCGGCATCTGTGTTCGGTTAGTCGCTTTATAGCCTACGCTTTGCCAGACCTTTCTTCACAGCGCTGCAAAGAAGGTTTTGGGGTTGCAGGCCTGTCAATGCTGTAGCCTACACATGGTCTAGGCCTACTGTTGTATGTTTGTTGAATTAGGCCACTGCTTTTACGTTCATTTTTAGGCTATATTTTTTTGTTCAACCATAGTGTTTCCATCCCAGCCCCAGTCCTCGTGATCCACTAAAGTAGCCTAATCCACAACCTTAATCGGCAGAATCCCAGCACTGTAGAACGATAGAGGTGAACTAACACTTTAATTATAGACTAATTAAGAATTCTAAAGGGGAGTAAACAGTGGGTGGTGGAGAGAGAGACAGAGAGAGAGAGCGAGAGAGAGAGAGAGAGAGAGAGAGAGAGAGAGAGAGAGAGAGAGCGCATTGGTTGGGATTAGGCATTTCCTACACAGGATTACAACGTGCAGAAGCACAATTCCCTGCGCTGTGCGCTCTGTATGGATTTATTCTCTACACGGCCTTTCTACGTCTACCTGAGCTGATCGACACTAAACACCATCAATCCCACTGACCCTGGTGATAAACTATATGGAAACATGGCCAACGTCCCTCAACTCGTCAAAATTGGCATTTCCTTGAAGATGCTTCCCAACAACTCGGCGGTGCACTTCAAGTCCGACGGCGCCAGGTTTGGACAGACCCGGACCATCAAGCTGCTGACCGGGTCCAAATACAAAATCGAGGTGGTTATTAAACCAGGAGCGGTCGAAGCCACGTAGGTAGCCCTTCGATTAATGTGGATTATCCTGACCAGGTCATGAAGCAGACTGCTACGTTAAATCTATTGATTCTAAATAAATAAAACAAAATATCACGGCGAGCCCCTTATTTTCATGCAACACATTTACACATTTCCCATATGGCAGAGCAAATGGACATAGCCTAGCTATGGAGCCTTCCAAATAGGCCTAATGGAGATTTTGCTGTGTGAATGTGGTCGTGGCGTTTTATAGGCTACGCCGCCTTTAATGTTCCAATATTCCTTTTGGTAGACTGATGATTGGATTATTACTTGGATTATAGTAGTGGTAGCCTATTACCCTATAGCCAACTACGGGATAATTTTGTACACATCTTCTGTAAAATGTTTCATCAGTTGTTTCGGTAGGCCTATATTTACATTACAAAATTAATTGGTCTGCTTTATTCATTGCCTAAACGAACACTGTAGTTTTCCCTCTTGATAACACAGAGGGGCTCTTGAGGCTACACATGAATTGAAATTTAAATGATTGATGGTAAATTAAAGAATCAAGGATGAGGCTCGTAATTCCTGGCGTGCAATGATAGTGATGACCTGAACAGAAGGCAAATTCAGATTTTAAGGATGCATTCGGAGACAGTAGGATATTTGGTGAGTTGCGAGTCTACCGCAAATGAAGTAGCCTAGAGGTTTTCAAGATTTCCCACCTGCAGAAAAAAACGTCACTAGCAAATGTCCCTTAACAGTTTATTCAACGTATCAATCTAAAATATCCTGTGATATTATGTGTGACTAAAAGTCCTGTACAAGTCCTTTTTTTCCAAGTGTAGCATTCAAAGGTCCGATTTCACGAAAAGTACATGAAGGCAACATAAACCCCAATTGGCTGCAGTCAAATCCGACACAGATTAGTAGGTCTCCAGGGTTGGGTTTTGTGTCACAACCCTCTTGTGATTTTCCTATAGTTCATGATTATGTAATGTCTGATTGTACTTCCATATCCAAATAAGGATTAGTGTTGAACATCTAAATATCAAGCTGTGAAACATGTCTGAATGAGCACCCGATGTAAAAATAGGTCACACGTGATGATGCATAGGAGATGTATTTAATGTGGGTCATGCTCATGAAACACAGCTGCATACTTATGCTCTTTCACCAAATTTGTCAACATGATATCTGGAGCAAAATATGCATCAGTGAGCACACAGCATCAGTTCAGTTTTTCACAGATAAAGATATTTGGTTATATAATATAATTAGTGCCTTTCTAAATGGCATGTGTAATTTCTAATACATATAATCAATCAAATATTTGGATACATCTTGTCTTGTTTTATTAACACGTGGTATGTGTTATCAATGTAACATCCTTTCATCCATGCTATGGCCTTTTGTGGACTTGCATGAACCTTTTATTTTTAAGAATGTTCTTTGACTAGTCTGTTGTGTCGGGGTCTGTCTGCAGCTCGATGAGTGTTGGTGCCGTGACCTTTCCCCTGGAGCAACAGTCTAAAGACCCGCAGTCAGTGGTCTACACTGGCCAATACGACACAGAAGGGGTGGAGCACACCAAGAGTGGAGAGAGGCAACCAGTTCAAATCAACATACAGGTATGGATGTACTGTACACAGTGCAGAGAACTAACTTTACGTCTGGAGGCAGAAGCAGAAGCAATCCAACATTCAAAAGTCATTTTATAGCCAGGAAGTGTTCAGGATTTTTTGGTTAATGTATTTCTTTTACAGTATTTTCTCAAAGTCAAAAGCAAACAAGCATGGTTTTCAGGGGAGAATAAAAACTGAAACAATGACAGAACACATCTAAAAGGAATCTTTTCCATGATCCAACATACTGCTGACACCATCAACCAACCAAAGATATATTTAAATTTAGCTTGTCGGTAACTCCAACTTTTGAATTCTCAGTTCCACTGATTCCCACAAGGTTAAATGATAAAGTTGGAAATTATTCTTATTATATTATTAAGTTTTGAGAGACAACCTAAATTCTTCCACAACTGTGTCTTGGCCTGTTCTAGATCAAAGACTGAATAGTTGTAATGTAGTTCACAAGGGGCACAGATACCAACAGCTCTGATACACAAACACACGCCACTGTCAAACCACACAGTTCTACCCATCTTTACAAGATGTGTATTTCCATTTGGTTTAAACACAGACCACAACATGAGTTCCAGGTGTTCACTGTACAAATCCCTTCCACTAGCTGCAATACACAGATGCTCGGAGGAAGCAGCTGTTGTAGTGTCTGGTGATGAAAGCACTGTTGTCTGAGGTACAGTAAATGTTGTAATATATATGTTTTTAGCGTCTTTTTTAAGAGTTCTTCTTAGGAGAAAGAGAGCAGGACTACAAGTTCAAACACAATGTAAAATACATTCTTACATACATAATTTGATCTGGTTAACATGATGTGCATGTATCCTACCCATATGTCCAGTTTACACCCCTTGGCGTGTGTGCGTGTGTTTGTGTGTGTGCGTGTGCGTGTGCGTGTGTGTGTGTGTGTTTATCTGTCCAGTCAGTATGCTTCCTCTTCATTTCACCTTCACATGATTTTTCAAATGATGATATGGCGTCTGTCTACAAGGGATTTTTATGGGCGTGTGTATTCCCATCTGTCCATTCATGTACTCGTTTCTCCTTCAGTTCACAGAGGCCGGGTTGTTTGAAACGGTGTGGCAGGTGAAGTACTACAACTACAACAAAAGGGACCACTGCCAGTGGGGAAACAGCTTCAACAGCATCGAGTATGAGTGCAAACCCAACGACACGCGCACACTCATGTGGGTCAACAAGGAGATGTTTGTCTGATGGAGGAACATCTGGAAATATTCAGTGTGTACTGATGTTTCTATTAGTCTATTGCTTCCTGCTGCTAAAAGGAAGCATGTGAATCTAGAACAGATACACACTCTACCTTACTGCTTCATTGTAGTCTTTCGATCTTTCCATTATTAGAAAATATAAAGGTTTATTCTCTGTATGAAAAGAAAATGCAACCCTTTTGTGCCGTAAAATAGTGATCATATTTACTGCAAAATCGGATCCTATGGCAGAACATTTCAAATGCAGTGATATTGCCAGTCTTTGGTTATACAAATGTGTCAAAATGAATTTGGTACATTTATTTACTGTATATATTTTTAAGATTAAAACGAAATGTACAACCTACATTTTTGATTACATTATGCAGATTAACTTATGTTTTGAGAGAAATATTTGTAATGTACCATTTCGTTGTGGCATGTGGTAAACCTCAAGTGTGTGTTAAGTGAATGTGTATGTACAGTACCGTATGTGTGCGTGCACATGTGCCTGTGTGTTTAGTTACAGTATGTGTTTTACAGATGTTTTTGTTTTTTTGAAGCTATTTCTACATGTTTCATTCCAAAATGACTTTCCAATATTTCCACAAATTCACGTTTTTTTTTTTTTTTTTAACTATTACTAAGTTCAACCAAGTGAAGTGCCCTTGAATTAACATTTTAATGGTATTGGCCCTGAACAGAATATTCCTTTTGGTACTCGTATGGGAGCTTTCCACGACATCATCACTGTCTAATGTTGAAAATAGAGCAGAAAAGAGCAGGGCAATGTGGCCAGAGAAAAGCCCTCCACATAGTAAAAGAATACTTAAAATAAAGGAATTTAGTTTATTATTTTTATTACAGGCATTTTCTATCAGCTACTCTAAAAAGCAGTAACTTGTACAGTACAAGGAAAACAACTCTAGTACTCTAAACCTATTGTGCTGCTACGTTTAGTTAGAAAGACTTTCACCTTGTAGCCGATCCTCACAAAACCGAACCAAATCCTACTACTGGGGAGATATCACTTCTTTTTAACTGAATAGTCCTGCTGATGTTGTTGCTGCCACCTCCAAACCTATTTATAGTTAAACTTGACTCGCTTGAGACGTAGCGGTGCATTTTGATGCCAACCAATCATAGGCAAGATGGACTATGTCCTTTGTCTGAAAGAGTTACAAGGTGATGCAGTAGCCCACAAAACATTACCCTGGTAATTTGATGAAATCGTTCAGCTCTTGAAAGTGTACAGGTCAGCTACTCTGTGAGTATCTATGTGCTACTGTTATCCAGAAAGAAGAGAAGAAGAATACGTCTAGCTTGTCAAAAGGCTGCTTCAGCCCTTCTCCTTTTACAATGACACTGCAGTAAACCTCCTCTGCATCAGCACCTCTAAACCATGATTTTTTGAGGGTTTTACAATGAAACTCTCTGTGTAGCTGTGTGTATGTGTATTGTTTTGTAGTACCATTTTGTGTACAGTATAATTCAGTATTGGATGTTGGAATTTTGTATGTAGGTGGAGTTGTGCCCCCTATTATGTTTGTTTTCTCTACCTCTTCTGAAAGACATAGTCAGGAATATGAACTATATTTTATTAAATTCTGCAACATTCTAAACATAAATTGTTAATGACACATTTTAAAACCATTTTTCTATTGCTAGTCGTAACTTTTATTTTTTTAAATAGTATTTTTGTACAGTGAATCTTTAAAATGTTTTCCTATTGTGTGTATGTTGGTAGAAAGAAACTGTTAAATAGTTTAATTATTGAATTGACCTATGCAAAAAATCAGAGGAACAAAGAAACAATGAAATTGTGCAATATAGTTGTGGGATTTACACATTATTCTTACATTTTTGTGAAAGTGTTGTTTGTTTGTTTATGTTCTTAATAGTAAAATGGAAAATCTTTTTTGGCAAATGTATTCATTTAAGTAATTTATACTAAACTTACTTTGACATTAGGTTTATTATCAGACAGACGAGTATTGACAACTCAAGTAGCCAGTCGCCTACTGTAAGTCACTATTATTATAGACCTGGCAGTAGTTCCGTAAGGATTGGTTTGGAAACCGGCGAATCGCTGGGTCAAGTCCCTCTACGGAGTGTGGACTGGTAGCTGGAGAAAAGCCAGTTTAACTACTGGGCACTGCCAAGGTGCTCTTGAGAAAGGCACCAAACCCATCATATATCAATGCTTACTTGATAGAACATCTGCTATACGCTGCAGTAATAAAAAATCACTTTTTCTTACACCACATAATTATAATACAACATGCAATACACACTACTGCTGCAACTACAAGTGCTTACTCACTACAACTACTACTCATAATATAGTCTACTATAACAGTATGAGTAGTAGTTTCTGCTCCAGTACAGTTTCCTCAGGAAATGTACAATATCGGCTTTTGTAATGTTCACAAAGCTTAGTATGAGTTTAGTGCCTGTCCATTCGGAAGTCGTTACTTTTGATGAACTGATTCAATGGCATAGGGATGACATAAATGAAGTTAATCTGGCAGTTGTATTAATTGACGTTTGAGGTGCATAGCCAGAATTATATTATGTGAAAGGGCCAGAGTGGAGATGGGTCCAGCTGTGGCCTGTTACCGCCCACGCCACGCCCACCAAACATTACGTCACTCATACCACGACCCCGCGGTGGCCGCAGCTGGACCTTATCTTTCCTTAACTGTCTATGGACCTTATTGTCCGGGGACTTCCTTCAGTACCTACAACCATACCGCCGGTGGGGGGAGCCCACGCACAAACCTGTTCAGAATGTGAAGATATAAATAAATAAACATAACCTGTAGTTCCCGGATGTCCAGTACTGCTAGCTGCACCTCCCCCCTTTGCCTCTTCTCTCCTCCCCTTCGCCACCGCCTGCTTGTCAGACCAAGCCTCCTTCGCTTACTGTCCCCTCCCAGCGGGTCTCCCTCCCTTTCCCACTGCAGTGTAACCCTCGGTAAAGGGGAGAGAAGGAGAAGAGAGTCTGAAGCTGGGTGGAAAGCCAGGGCGAGACCAAAGAGAGTACCACAACAATATATCTTTTTGTTATTTCTCGCCACAACTCGGCGGCATTACCGACTCCCCCTCCCCTGTTGTACTTCTTCTTCACTCACATCGCCTGGATTTCATCATTCGACCTGCAAGATGGTAAGCAGCAACTGCTCTTAATTTCACCCTCCGCCGACTTGTAAACACACCAATGGACAGGCCTGTGTCCGTTAATGTGGCTTTCTGACAGCTTGTTTTATGTTTCGTGGTGAGCCCTTTGCTTTAAGTTAACAGTCGACAACGTAGGGCGCCAGGAAACGCTTTTCTCACCTACTTTCGGGTCCCTTTCGCGCTCTCTGTGCCCCGGGGATGACAGTAGGCTATAGCCCAAAGCCCGTGGCCCAGATATTTCTTATCCCTTCTCGGGTTAGCCTACACTCTTATTAGCAACGAGGCCTGTGCAAATTAGTTTTCGTGACAAAAATACACGCTCATTAGGCCTCGGTTGGCGACTAATTGTGGCCCGTTTTACACAACAGGCATGTAAATGCAACTCAAGTTAGGTTAGGTCTTTGCACTCGTGCTCGCAGTGCTTCAAACTTGAATTTCTATTTATCTCATGTTTTCTAGGTAGCATGGCGCTGTGTTGATAGTTGCAACATTGTTTTATTTGAGCTCATAAGCTTTAAAAAAAAAAATAGACTGAGGCAACTTTTGCATCTATATACAGCAATTCTACAGGAGGCTGCCATAGCAGGCCACAGTGCTGTCCTAATTGTCCAATTCTTTTGACTGGTATTGCATATATGGAATATAGCGTACCATATAGGCTACTATGCCTGCATGCGGGTTAGTTGCCTAGTAACCATAGGCATCCATTTAGTAACCAATAGGCGTGTACCTGACTGGGCAGGAGTGTCGAGTCCTTGATCCATATTCAACCGAAGTGAGGATCAAAGTTGACATGTAGTCAGTAACTAATTGCAAGGGCGTGTCTAGGAATTGTGGGCTTTTTGCACAAGATTTGAACCCCGCCTTGTCCATCCTTCCACTGTCTTCTCACACCTACAATTTCTTTCCATCCAAGATCAAACACAACTCCACACTCAATTTTCTAGTCAGTTAGTGATGTTGTTGCACAAAATTGGCAACAGCCACTTGTTCACTATCTATCCAGAGGATTCTGGACACGGTTGTTGTCTGGACAGAAAGAAGAAGAAATATTGGGTTGCTCAGACCTGTTATCTACTGGTTGATTCAAATGTCTGTTACTAATGACACAGGCTAAAGAGCTGCAAGTCTACAAACCATAGACCGATATATCAGCAAGGCTATTGTGAAAGCTGACATTAGCTTACTGCACATATATAAATATTTGTGTAGCAGCTGATAAGTAACAATACATGGCAAAGATAAGTTTGACAACAGTGTCACCATTAGTTTGTTTACCAGCGAACAGTCAAAAGTTTTTTTTACTCCATCTGTTAAATGCTTTGCAAGACATCCAGTATTTTAGTGTAAGAACAAATATCAACAAAATCAGCAATATTTTCAGAACACTTCTCCTAAAAGAGTTGGGGTTTACATTTACACTTTCTCTCTCAATGTGTAACATTTGGATTTGCTTAGTTAGGAATGATGCCAGCACAATAAGTGCAAACTCCCTTGGGGCCTGTTCTAAGAATCAGATTTACAGAGATATCTGGAGACACTCTGAGTAAAACCTCAAATCTGGAGTACTGACTGACGTTTAAAAGATCTGTTCTGCAAAACCAGGTAGCAGTAAACTGCATTTTCGGTTTGATGACTGCCATATGAAGTAGCTATTAGGAGCTCATGCATTGTCATTCAAGGTTATCAGGTTATAATCTCCACATTATGGTGAAAATACAAAGGAACGCATACACCACACACAAGAGCCAGAAAATCCGGGATGAATCAGCGGATATATCGGCATATCATATATAATATTCGTATCGGTATCAGCCTGTACTTGTTACATTTGCCCTGCAGCCGTCTCAACTCTGCCAGAGGTTACAAACTTGGGTCATGCATGTCGTACAGATAGTGTGCCAACTTATGTCCTGTCAAAATGTATTCTTCTCAGCTGCTGAGGGAGGTTGGGGGCAGGGACACACAGTTGCTTAAGCATATAGTGGAATGAACTGATGCAAAGAGAACCATATGCTGCCTAGCAATGAAGCACCACCCACATAAGGATTGAGCCGGAGCTAATGTAAAAGAGATAAAAACCACAGCGGACCACCAGCAGAGGTGAGGATCAACACTACGAGATCCACACTGCACTCCCAACCAGCCCACTCAATCTGGATATATTCTCCACACTGGCCATTGCAGTGATGCAGTGCTTTGCTTGCACTGGGTCCAGCAGTCACCTCTTGTCAATAAACATCTATTTGTCTGGTGTTTCAGCCTCTGCAACAAGTTTAAAGTAACGTTCAAATGGCATGTCAAGGGTAGCTTGCCTACCCTTGACTTGCTGTAGTTACTGACTTGAACACGATGTTTAGTGGATTTAATGCATGGAAGACTGTTCTGTAGTGCTCAAATGTGGAAAAGGTCAACATTGATGCATACATGCAGTAAATTCTAGCCACTGACATTGGTGTAGGAGGAGGTGAAGGCGATTTAAAAAGCTGGTTTGAGTTTTGTATTAGTTAGAGTTCTCTACCTGAGCTGGTCAAGGTGATAAATACATCCCCTGTGGACAGAAAGCAGAGTATGTTTTTGACAAATTAAAATCCCCCAAATAAATGATTTTCTATTTCTGCCTCATGACCACTCAAGGCATCAAATGTGCTGCATGTAAATAACCTTTGAAAATGAAATTGTGCACACTATCAGTGGTATTAGAGCTGGACAATATTAGAGATATTACAATACCAATACCAGTATCGGTATCTCCTCCAATACTGCCTAAAACCCTAGCATTTCAGGAAGTACTGGAGTTAATGCACTAATCTAATACCTGAACCTGAAGAAAATCTACTTTAAAGTAGTTTATTTATGTTCTTTTTCTGTTATAACTGTCTGAAAAACTAGATAATAAAAGAACGTTCCGTGGCATTCATTGTTTGAGAGTTTAACCTTAGCCAGACCAACAACAAAATCACATCACATCCATACATACAGGGATAGTGGTATACAGCTGTTAAAACAAAAAGAATATAAAAGATATGACATACTGGGATTGGATCAGTACTTGGCCTCTGTTAATACTCAAGTTCAGGTATCAGAATCGGTATTGGGAATAAAAAAACGGTTTTGGACCATCTTTAGGCAATATGTCAACGTCGTGATATAAGAGTAGATATCGTCTTAGGTTTTGGATATCGTTATATTGTTATATGACATAAGTGTTGTCTTTTTCTGGTTTTAAAGGCTGCATTACAGTAAAGTGATCTAGCTTTTCTATCATTTGCTTTTTTTCCACAATACTGATGATTATTTATCTAACATTTAAGTGTAAAGATATTTTTGTTAAAGCACCAATTGTCAACGCTAGAGTATCGCCGCAATATCAATATTGAGGTATTTGGTCAAGAATATCGTGATATCTGATTTTCTTCCGGTCGTCCAGCCCTAAGTGGAAGAAATGGAAACAACATTATGGGGCACTGATAGCCTTTGTCTGCAATGTCTTACACATCATGAAACAATTCACCTGCAGCCAACCATAAGCTATTGCTGGTTGAAGGGGTGACTGTGGCCAGTAGGAAACAGTTGCCAAACTTCAGTGCCCAGCATCAAGTAGGCTAACCCATTTACAGAAAGTAAAAGTCACGACATTTTAATTTAATAGTATGTTGAAAAACTGTTAAATATTTGTATTGTTGTCATACTGCTACATAAAGTGATTTAAAAAAAAGAAGGGATTTTTACGTTGTGTTCCTAATTTGACACCTTGGCTGTAATAGACGAGTATTGATCCTTTGAGGCTACTATGTAAGTTCATTCACCTACAGCTGTAACACTTTCAGTTGCAGCCTCAAATGGTATAGACAATCCACTGATTATTGTTTGACATGTGCTTTCCCTTAGCGCTGACATCACTGTGCTCTCTCTGCCGGGCCAATGGTGTGT
The DNA here is from genome assembly GCF_013103735.1 of Etheostoma cragini. Lineage (NCBI taxonomy): Eukaryota > Metazoa > Chordata > Actinopteri > Perciformes > Percidae > Etheostoma > Etheostoma cragini. Next base: position 4,487,285 of record NC_048423.1, on the reverse strand, counting down.
TGCTGCATTAGGCGATGTGTCCCTGCACTGGTTACATTAAGTTGAATTGGGGAACAATTTGGTATCATGTTGTGAAATAAAGCTAAGAATTAGTAAATACAGTATAGCTTTATCGAAACAAGGTTAATGCATAGGAAGATGTAGGCATTGTTAGTTTACATAGCATTATGAGGCCTCTAAAAACCTTTTATATGTAAACCTAAATTAGGGCTAGAAATGGCTAAGAGGATTAGCACTGCCAGAGTTCCTTCAGGCAGCTATGGTTTTGGTAATTATTTTCAAATTTGCACTTGACTCCTGAATCTGGCACAGATCCTTGACACACATACATTCACACAGAAGTGTACACCTATCAACACAGAAGCAAGGATATGTACAAACACAGCTACCCTGGCAATATTGCAAAACAACAATTACAGGTGAGAGTTACTGAATGTCTGCGCAAAGAGACAGATGACTGTACACTTGTAACAATTCATTTTCATTCTTACACATATCTTCCATGGCTTTGTGTCTATGTTATAGAGTACTTAGTTATAGTGATACAGCTTCAGCTGGCTATTAGCCCGGGTTTGCTTGCTGTACAAAGTTGGGCTGAAAATGGAGGGGTAAACTCTATTTAAAGAACGATCTCAAAGCACAGATCAGCTCTAGAATCTGCTGTGACTTTGGAGGGTTTAGTATGTCCATCGTAAAGCTCTGCCGTATGGCAAGCCTGATACTTGCACACACATTTGTGTGGAGAAGGGAGACTTGTGATTCCTGACTTATCAAGCGAGCACATGGGAGAAACAGCACACACAACACACCTTTTCACAAAAAATGCATAATTAACATGCATTCTGTGGAAAAGTAACTTAAAAATGCTAAACACACAGATGTTTTAGTTGATTCCCCATATATTGAGCATAATAAATGTGCACTTGATGGCATTTAAACAACATTACTGCTGCTGTGATTTCAGTCTGACTTTGGATACTGAACCGCAGGACTACTGCAGCCTCCAGCAGATGTTTAAACATGACCTGCCTAGTGCTCTCTCCACCAAAAGTATCAACACAGCAAGCAGCTAAATGAGGCATTTTGTCTAAAGACGTCTATAAGGTGCTTCCTATTTAAAGTGAGAATAGTTTTGATAGACATTGGCTTACATACAATCATAAGACACACTCACACTCACTGGTTTTGTTCAGCAGATAAAGTCTGACAAACATACACATTTGACTTATTGTCATTGACACAGGAAAAAGAAAACAAAATGAATGGGTGAAGTGGGCAAATGTACAGTTGCCCGAAAAGTTAGCTAAACAGGCTCTTTATCAGAAGGTTGCTTGTCCTATCAACACATTTGGCATGGGAAGTCAATGGATAGCGCTTGCTGCTGCCTCATGCTACTGCTGTGCCCTTCGCTAAAGCACTAGACCCCCAAACTGCAGATAAGCCAGCCTCCGTAACTATCTGAGCGCTATCGTTTTCCTTCCCAGTCTATCAGTTATGTAGCCTACATAACCTTTCTGTCCTCATATGACTAATGTCACCCATAGTAGAAATGCTATACATCCCAGTAGATTATTTGTGTCGCGTTATGATTTTATCCACTCTGCAGCTTTCTTTATAACATTGGTGATGCAGAGCATTTTAGTAAAGCCACTGTAGCACATTATAGACGTCTTTAGACAAAATGCCTCATTTAGCGGCTTGGTGTATTGATACTTTAGGTGGAGAGGGCAATAGGCAGGTCATGTTTAAACATCTGCTGGATGCTGGGTAGTGCTGGTTAATATATCGATGTATTGATATCGAGATATGAGACTAGATATCGTCTTAGATTTAGGATATATCCTAATAGAGGAAGTGTTGTCTTTTCCTGGTTTTACAGGCTACATTACAGTAAAGTGATGTAATTTTCTGAACTTAACAGACTCTTCTAGCTGTTCTATTATTAACCTTTACCCACTAAGTCAATAAATCATTTCTGCAAAAAAAATTCTATATCGCCCAGCCCTATGCTGCAGTAGTCTTGCTATTCAGTATCCAAAGTAAGAGTGAAATCACAGCAGCAGCAGTGTGTGATAAAATATCATCAAGTGCACATTTTGTTATGCTCAATAGATGCACATGGGGAATCAACTAAAACATCTGTGTGTCTTGCATGTTTAAGAACTGCCAAAGATGCCTCAGACAAGCCCCTGAGTCTGCAGCCATATGTACTGTACTGCCCAGTTTTAATGTTATGACTGGGTCTATAATTAGCTGTGTTTTTGGGGTTGGCCTTAGCCTTGCTGCTAAACCACTAGCGGCAATGCTTGACTCATTATTTAAAGCGTGTTTTGTGTGCTGAGCCCTAATTGATTCTGAATGAAGCCTGCATTATTGATGAGCCAACATGAGTCTCTTTCTGCACTCTATTTCTCTCTGTACATGCAAGATGCTTTTTCACTTTGTTCCCTTCCTTTTCTGTGTTTTTATAATCATCCCGGATAAGCTTCATGCATTTATGTAAAGGGACTGCTCAATAAGCGCCAACAAGAGTTACTCTTCCTGACCCAACGTTAACCGCACCAGTTACCTAAGGCAGGCCTTAGTTAGTAAACCTGTAATCCTAAACACCAAATCTGCTTTGCTGTAAGTCTTTTTACCTCCAGGGCCCTATTGCTAGCACTTAAACCACAATGGACATCACAGATGTAGCTGAGAGTGAGCCCACCCAGCATTTACCCACCATTTTGTTTAGGTGTTTTTTTTTCACCTTTGTAAGCCATGATACATTTATCATAATATTTCACCAATAAGGTATCAGTGTGTCAATACTGAAATCAAACGTTTTGAAATGCTTTGAAACCATTCATTAGAATGCAAATATACTTTCTATTTTCCTCTCTTCAAAAACAGATTAGCCTACCTGTTCTTTTGAGAAAATACATTTGTATGAGTTACAACTCCCAGTTGGTTCTTTGTTTGTCATAGTAAGTTATTGCAATTGGTTTATTTTAATCTTATTCAAACGCATGACTAGCTTATGTTGAGTTTTGTCAGTAGTGACAAATCAACTTGCTCTGTAGACCACCCACTGACTACAGAAGAAAGCACTTGCAGTCCTTCTTCAACACTACCCGGGGTCCTTTTCAGAAAGCAGGTCTAGTGAAAACTTTGAGGCCCAGATTATGGATATCATTTTATGGTAATATGACATAAGTGTTGTCTTTTCCTGGTTTTAAAGGCTGCATCACAGTAAAGTGATTTTATTTTTTAAACTTACCAAACTGTGGTAACTGTTCTATTATTTGCCTTTTCCCACTTAGTCATTATATCTACATTACTGATGATTATTTATCAAAAAAATCATGTAAGTAAATATTGTGTAAAAGCACCAATAGTCAACACTCCAATATCATTGCTGTATTTGGTCAAAAATATTGTGACATTGGATTTTCTCCATATCACCCAGCTCTACCTTTTCTACAAAACATAAACAAAAAACTATTCTTACTTTAAATAGGAAGCACATTATAGACGTCTTTAGACAAAATGCCTCATTTAGCTGCTTGCTGTATTAATACTTTTGGTGGAGAGAGCACCAGGCAGGTAATGTTTAAACATCTGCTGGAGGCTGCAGTAGTCTTGCTGTTCAGTATCCAAAGTAAGACTGAAATCACAGCAGCAGTAATGTGTGATCTAATGCCATCAAGTGTGTGGACATGTGTTGTGATAATTAAACAAACAATCTATCAACGTTGAAATAAAAGCCTCTTATTTACGAGACCGGTCTGAGAGACCTTACCTCTATATTACAGCCGGGGCTCCGAGCGTTACTGTCCGCTAGCTGGCTGTCACTGTTGCGTCACTTTATGGAGCATCTCAACTCTGAAAACTTTGGAGCAAATTGTCAATTCGACATCAATTTTCGTAAGACTGCCTGTATTGGAAATTTACACAGTACATTTCTTGCCTAAAACATTTTCAATAGTGAATTTAGTAATGAAGTAGATGATAGTAGTTTGAAATTGGAAAATTGTCTTGTTGTTGCTGGTCTGGAAACACAACACTCGTTGATGCCAAAATTAATATTGGAAATTAATATTGGGATGCGGTTGCTGCCATGTTCCTACAAGTTACCAACCAATGCATCCTCTGTAAAATGGGTCAAGAACATTTCTGGTAATCTTAACTGTTCTCTGTGAAATGCAGCCTTGTGTTTTGGGACAGTACTTTGGCATTATGAGATTAAATTAATAGTTTAAATGAATTTAGACGCACATTGTTTGTTTAACCCGGTCTGTTTTTGTTGTCATTCAAATTCTTTTGGACAACTGCATCGACATGAGTCCCATGTCTACCTTAAGGTAATTACTGGGAATTGGACTGTATTTAAATAAAACTTTTCGTCTTTACGACTACGCAAACCGCTTTTTTCATATCATACCATTCAACATTAACACACTGTGGCCGAGGCTGCCATACAAGTTGCCACCTGCTCATCAGATAAACATTTACAAACGCTGCCGCATGGGGCGCAATTCAGATTTCAGTGTCTTGCGCAAGGACTCTCCGACATGGGACTGCAGGGCCAGGGATCAAACCACCAACCTTCCACAGCTGCTGGTGCTGTTCATTTGTGATTAGCTTTGACACGTAAAATCAAACAGATTTTCCCAATTTGTCTGCTTATTAACTATTTCATGTGCATGACTCCAAGTGTTCTTTTTACCGTTTCTGAATGTGTGATGGAAGGTTCAGTTGCATTACTATGGTACCTTGTTGCCATGCCAAAAAAAGTCAACAGTTAATCAATATTAGTTTTCTTTAGTCCTGACCTGGTTTTCTTTGGTGACCAGGAGAACCCAAATAAAAGTGTGAACAACAACCTAAGTCTCATGTGGTGGAGTGAGGGTGTGTTGAGAGTCTGTCCTTGAATGTGAGAACACTTGTTCAAGGTCTGGTGTCCTTTAGCAAGTCACTGTTTCTCTACCGCTGTAGTAGAGCGCGCTCTGTGTAGTGGAGCAAACAAAAGGACTTTTCCCTGCAGTGATCAATAAAGTATTACATTGTCACTATTACCCTCTGAGCCACACAGGTAATGGGACACCCAACCTCAGTAATGCTGGAGTCATGCACTACACTCTGAGCTACACTGGAATTCCATCCCTTAAACTGGCAATGCAACAGTCAACTTGTTGTTCCACAGAGACAAAACATGACATGTATATGTCAAATTCTGGTCACTGCATTAGCGGCTGACTCCGCTCTGCCTGACAGGGTGTCAAATGCTAAGTCGCTCTCCTGGCTAATCCTGTGTCACCTCTTTCTCCTCACTGCTCTTAAAATACCACAACCTCTCTGAGGTAAGTCTGCTGTTATATGGCAGCCTGGCAATAAACAAGTAGATGACATAACTAGCTTTTTTCAACCTGTTTAGTGTGCAAAGTGTATCTGTCACTGCCAGCTAAAGACAAAAGTAGCACTTATCTAATATAATGTGTTACAAATATTTTGTTGATCTTCTTTGCATATTTCTTTAGTTTAACAACGGTAGCAAAGTTGTTTTTGTTGCATTCAAACTGGCAAACTGTTTTTTTGTACTATATACACATTTGTAAAGAAAGGTTATAATGTAAAAATTCTTTCAGGCTGCAGCTTAACTTCATTTCTGTTTGCTGTTATTGTCAAATATCACAATCCATCCATTGAACTCACAAAATCAAACATTCGCTCTAGTTTGTTTGGGTTACGGAATGAGAATTCTCAGAGCATCAATAAAGACGCCTCAGACAGCATTGTTTCTACTAATTTGACATACACGATTTTTACATACAAATTCTACTCAAGGGTTTTTTAAATCCAACTTCTGTCAGTAGCTGTTATCATGGACACTATGTGTAGTGCTGTCTCAGTTTGGTGTTCCTTAATGGAGCTCTAGGACAGTTCTGGTGGATTGCTTGCTCTCTCAGCTGTAAGATCCCCATCTCGTCACCCCCACCTCTGTGCAACAGGGACTCCTCACTGGCTCCCGTGTGAGCGCTCCATCTCACTCTGCAAGCAATCAGACTTCTGCTCAGTGGACACTGCAGTGTTGGATGAAATGAGATGAGAACATCTCTACTGGCAACTGCGTGAAGGGAGGAGGGCAGTGTTGTGCTGTTGCAATTTGTGTTCCTTATTAAAGACCTTTTATAATGCTATATTCTTAATATTTCTGTTTGTGGTTTATTTACACTATCCATGTTTGCATTGACACAGTGTTATGCACATTTTAAAGTATCATTAGAAAAGCTGTATAGAAATCTTCCATATCCCGGACAGCATGAAGCTTGGCCAACAATCTCTGACATGAAACGGAACCACCAAAAACTTTCCCAATTGAACCACATTCCTTAAGACGTAAAACTACATCCAACCCATCTAGGTTAGATGTGGTTAGATTGCCAAGGTGACTTGTTCTGTTTCCGGTTCGCAACCTTTACTTCTAATCTGTTTACTGGTGGATAACAGCCATGTGTAGCCTATAGCGCTAACTTCTGATGAAGCTACGTTTCCATTGTTTTCTTTTGCTCCAAAGCAGTTGATGGAACTTCAAAAATTAGCTTAAAATTTCCTAGACAATTTCAAATAATCACAGCTTGGGATGACTGTGGCTCAGGAGGTACAGTAGAGTGGGGCATCACTTAATCACGTGATTGATCCCCATGGTTCATCCCCTGTTGTCTGCACGAGTGTCCTTGAGCAAGACTCTGCACCTCAACTTGCTTCCAATGGGCAAGCCAGCTCCATCACTAATGGTGTATGAATGTGTGTGTGAATAGGTGAATGAGAGGTAAATTGTGCAAACAGCACTCTGTCCAGTAAGGTAGAAAGGCAGTATATAACTACAGTCCATGCTCACAACTAACATACTGTCTGATTTTATTAGGCAAAATAGTTTCTTGAATACAGAAAAATGCCAGCTCTTCTTAAATAAACTCAATAGATTCAATGGGTTTTGACTGAAACTCCAAATATATTGCAAATAATTTGAGGTTTTTCCTGTACTTACGTGATGTCTACAACATTAACTGACACCTCCATTTCTCTCTTTCTTCAGGGAAATGAAGCCAGTTTCCCCCTGGAGATGTGCTCACATTGTAAGTATTTTAAATACTGGCTTGTTCCGGTTGTACAGGGCTCAGGGCTGTGTGACATGGTGCCTTTGATAAAAAAGAAAGAGTAATATCAGTTGGTTATTTTATCTATGCACTCATTGTATTTTTTTATTTTGTTTTGCATGCATTTTCATGTTGGTTTCAATGTTTGTGACATTGTGAAGATGTCATATTGGAATGCAACTCTTATGTTCTTGGTTGTGTTTACATAATGTGAGCTCCTGACCTTTCAGAAGGGGGCGGAGAACTGAGGATATGATTCCCACCCCTTCCCTACAAGATGTTACATCAACACATCCCAGCGTCTTGTGGAAAAGGTTCTTAAAAATGCAGATTTGCTCACTGCACGCTTTGTTGCGAATGGCACATCATGAGGTTGTTGGCTGAAGTGGATGCGCTGCTGCTTGTGTTTAATGAGCACTGAGACAGCGACAGGTCCCTCTGTAGTGTAGGTGTACTTCAGGGGCCATGTCGCTGTTAAGATTAAGCTCATCTCAGAACCAGAGTAGCACATTCATTATTATTTTCACGTCAGGGCAACAAGAAGAGTTGTTGATATTTTTTGTGCCACGGTTAAAAACTTGTAAGAAGCAGACCTGCTGTGAAATATGTTTATTCTCCAAACGTGAAGGCCAATTATGAGCTGTAATCTTGATTAAATAGTGCTGCAGGTAAAATGAGTTAGTGGTGTATGAGGGATAAAAGTTCTGTTAGAATTTAAAATCATGTGAATTTGTTTTTTCTGCAATTTAGAGCATTTTTTTAAATATCAAACTAAATTACTAGATCAATAGACAAACTTATGATACATTAACTTAAATGGGCATCATATACATATTGATTGCATGCATATTAGCATGTAGATACTTTATTTAAGGATGACTTTTTTTCTTCTCAGATTACACAGGATTTTGGAAAGAGTTTCATAATGGCAATGAAACATACTATTGTCTCCTAGATTTTCTTTCTGTTATTGATGTTTCGTCCCCCCCCTTTCTGTTGGTCTCTTTAGCTTTCCCCGTCTGTCTCTCTCTACCTCTACTGACTGAGCAGCTGTTCGACCCATCAAGTGCTTGGACAGGCAGTCAATGGCTGTGAACAAATTAGCTCTGCCCTGCTTGTAAAATACAGTAGATTAACCCTGCTGCAACCTCAATGCCCTCAGTAATACGTAAACCAACAACACCCACTTACCTGTACCCGCCATCAGACAATTCATATCTCTGTTTGTCAATGTCGATAAGGTCCACCACAGGCGCTTGTCTCTAATAATCCTGTGATAAAATGGATTGTGTAGTAAGGTCATTATTCGATCCTGGCAGATAAATTATCGTAACAATGGCCTACTTGTGCAAGCGTGCATTATTAGACACAAAACACACAGACTCACACCTACACACACACACACACCTCTATGAATACACATAATGGTAAAGTACATGCACGCACCCACTTTCTTTTGCCCCCCCCTTCCACACACACACACACAAAACATGCACACAACACCTTCAATGCATCAGGCTCCCACAGAGAAACACAGCAGTGAGCCTGAAACCATTGCAGGCATGTCTGTTGCCGCCCAAAATAAACGGTGAGCTACTTGGTGGAGTTCCTTGTTGCTAGGGGTATCCCAAAGGGCGGGAGACACAGCCTCTGTTGGTGGGGGGAGTTGGGGGTTTTCTGATGACGGCACGTCTATAAATATACACCATCAGTGCGCTACCCTGCTTTGTCCTCCTCAGTTTGGTCTGTACATTATCAGAGACGCCAAAGCAATCATCCTAATGCACCGAGTCCTGTAGGGCACACACTCGGCTGTATGGGAGAGAAGGTGTGTGTGTGTGTGTGTGTCTCCATCCATCCTCCACCCTCATTGGCTACGTACAGCCTCATTATGTTAATTTGCAAAGTGTCTTGTGTCACACTCATGTAATTACTGAGCTGTACATGTAACCTTCTCATGTTTACCCACCCTCACACTGTCTCTTGCAGCAGGTATCTATGCTGTTATTTGCAGTAACATGCCAGCTGAATTTTGCTCTTTGTATCACTTCCTCCACTGGTTATCTCCGTTCAGGTTTGCTGGGTTAATGCAATCATATGTCTCTATTCATGTGCGGAGTGAACTGTTTGAGGGTTGAGCGTGCTTAAGAGGACAAATGCATTCCTTTATTTTGGGAACATTCAGTTTTAAAATTGAACACCAATGGGAGAAAAAGCCAGTTGCACTTAGCTGATTTATTGTCCATATAGCTTTGCTGATGTTTAATGTTTAGCTTGAGCTAGCTGTTAACTGTGGCACCAGTCATGTTGCAGGATGAATCAGAATATTTAGTGTGCGATAAGAGATGCCGTCCATAAATAAGGTTGTTGACAGCTGGCACAAATTGGAAAAACACTGGTATTAATATTGAAATTTGCTGGCACTTGATCTAAAATTAAGCATGCATTTCCACGTTTCTTAAAATATACAGCCTAATAATTCAATTTCAGCATTGACAGACACACACACACACACACACACACACAAACACACACACACACACAACTATAAAGACAACAAGAATGGCACAAACAGTATGGATGGACTTGCAGGACAATGGACCTGAAGAAGGGCCAATTGACTAACCACTGAATTTATTTATGTTAATTGATTCATATGTGTTTGTGACAGACCTCCTGTGTGCACTCAAAAGCTGATGACCTCTACTTATGCATGAACACACACACACACACACACACACACACACATACAAACACTATGTTTGTGTGTGTGTGTGTGTGTGTATGTGTGTGTGTGTGTTTGTGCGCGCTACTTTGGGGGCCAACGCGTTTCAGTTGCCTAGTAACACAGTTGAGGGTGCATACGGCGCTTATGAGGGTGAATGTGTGTGTTAGTACGTGTGCTCTGTGGTGGATATGAGATTATCATAATCATCTCACAGTTACATCGGGTCTCCCTCCGAGCTGCTCATTAGCATAGCAGTGTGAGGAGCCGCTGTGACTGTGCAGCCCTATTCAAAAACTGTTTATTTCACATACAGTAGGCACATTTTTTGGATGTTTCCCCTTGAATGTTCCATTGAATTCAATTCCTAGGTGTATTATCCAGCTAGTTTATTGTTTAATACCAAGTTGTAACTCTACATGTTATAAATTATACAGTGTTTATATAAGTCCACCATGTAAAACCTGCAGATCTACTTTACCTTCATCCATATTCTAACTAGCCACAAGGGACGCTGGTGCGCATTTGAGTGTCAGTTTGCAACATGGCCCACATATTGTAGCTGTCTCTGCTGCCAAAAGATCAAAAATGCAGGCTATGGTCCGACGCTGACAAATATCCTTTTTTTTTTAAATGTAGAAACAAGAAACATTTGCAGAAACATGCCAAGCCAGGCAGGACGTTTACAGTGTTAAATATTTCATGTGAACGCAATCAATCTTTCTGCAAAGTAAATTTTTCCTCCCATCTGGTGTTGTTAAAAAAAAACAAACACATGTTATAGCTTTCCTCAATGGCTCTCATATTTTTGCCCACACCTGTGACACTTTTTCCAGTTTGTATTTGGTTCTGTTCTTCTTCCTGCAAGAAAAACCAAGGCTCTCTAGTATCTTATTTGTTGGATAGTTTTCAATACCTGTCATCGCACCACATTGGAGATTTGAGCTATACTGTAAAGGAGGATGGCAGTCAGTGCTTGTAAAGCTGGTAATCTAGAAAGATTTAAGCTCATTTTAATGCACTCACTGGAAATAGTTTGCATAAGAGCATGAAGTAATGGTAGTTAATTCAGAGAACCTTATTAGTTTATTGGGAGTTTTCTGTGAAGCCATAAACCTCCAGGTGTGATACGAGGCAGTACTCTCTGCCTCTTGACTGTAACAGTTTTTAGGAAGAGCCATATGCTGGATAAGTCAATTAAACTAACTGCTGTAGTAAAAGTACTGCATCATCGTCTTAATCATGAGTTTTATTTGGCTCAGCTGGGAGCCTCGTCTGTCTGTGATGTTGGCAGACGTGGGACTTGGTGTCGAGACCGGGAAGGGGACTCAGACTGTGAGAAAGCTGTTGTCCTCGCTAGTATGAATAATACATGCACCTACTCACTTGGCAGCTCCAGAAAGCAGTAAGGGATCAGGGCACAGTGTTCAGATTTTCCCTGCTCAGCGACTGCACCAAAGTTTGTTGTGTTGGAAATGTCACAGCAATTTTTCATCTGTTCTCCAGTTTATCCCGCTGACCTGACTGTGTAGCAACAAAAATAATTTAAACAGGTTTAAAAGGTTAACATTAACATCTGTTGTTTGTAGAGGAGCTCTACATTACAGAATGATGAGTTTATGCATATTTTTAGGGCCGCAACTAATGGTTAATTTTATTATTTACACATCTGCCAATTATTTGATCACTATTTCGGTCTGAAGAACACTATAAACCCCAAAGTATTAAGTTTACTTTTGTAGACAACTACAAAAAACAGCTAATATTTGCATTTGAGGAGCTGGTACCTGGTAAAATGACATTTTAAGCTTAAACGATTATCTCTTTATTTTCAGCTCTACATATCTGGCGTGTTTAACCAGAGTGGTACTGAAACCTCAAAACCCGGGTTGTGTTTTGTGTTCTGTTGAACTACACAGGAATTAATTCTCTGTTCACCATTTTCCGCCTTTTGATCTATAGGAGCGGTTCAAGTTAAACTCTCAAAGTCCATGACTTATCCCCTCTATCCTCATTAGGCAACCCTATTGCTTGTGGATAAGTGCTTTTAACTATGAAGTTATTGGCTGCCAAAAAAGGGGAGCTGCTCTCTCAGTTGTTCTGTGCTGCTGGTGCACACGTGCAGAATGTGGGTGTGTCAGGAAGAAGCTGAACCCTAAAGTACATTTATAACCACACTTCAGACAGAAAAAGATATGTCTAGCTGTGGCTGGAGCTCCGTTGAAAGAATAATGGCTTTGATGTAGGCCCTACAGTATGGTTATTATCTGTAGCATTGATACCCCTCGCACAGGTGTAACCGCTACGAGCCAAGCTGGTGTCATCTGCTGCGATCTGGAAATGGGAGGCTGCTGATAAGAAAGGGTTTCATGTCAGAGGACAGCCTTGTGCTCGGCTCTGATACCTCCCACCTTGGAACCTTATTGCATGTATCATTTGTACCTGTGTGCAGATTTATCATGTAACAGGATTTGTTCCAGCAACGCCTCATTCAGAATACATCTTCCTAATGTGTGCAAATCTCATGGAAATGAGACACATGGCTATAACAAGCATCTGTTGTACTGGAGGGCTGTTTCAAACTGATGCACAGGGCAAAACAACAGGCTTTTGTATTACAAATTCAATTTACCAGGTGCTTGCAGAGCAGACAGGATGATTACATCTTCATTTGTTGTCTCTTTTAATGTCCTGATTTTGCATTTCGGTAAAACAAGTTATTCTTATTTATTTATTTTCGGATTATTTTTGTGAATATTTTAGGCCTTTATTTAAGAGGAGAGTCAATGACATAAAAAGGGAAGAGAGGGGAAATGACACGCAGCAAAGGGCCACAAGATGGAATCTAACCCCAGGCCACCACAGTAAGGACTGAGCCTCTGTACATGGTGCACACGCTCAACCAGGTGAGCTATCAAGGCAAGGCAAGGCAGCTTTATTTGTAGAGCACATTTCAGCAACAGGGCAATTCAAAGTGCTTTACATAAAATCAGTTAAACAGATAAAACACAAGTACAAACAGTTAAAAATCATAAGCATCAAACACCGATAAAACACATGAATAGACAGGGTAACCTTAAGACAAGTTATTCTAAAGCACTTTTACTATAAACTACAAATTACTATACCATGGCTGCAACTAACAATCCTTTTCATTATTGATGAAAAATTAAACAAAATTCATAAAACATCTGGTTTATAAAGGAAAATGTTCCCCAAAGGATTTCCAATGGCCTTAGGGTAAATATTTAAATTGCATGGTTTTGCTTGAACAACTGCTCACAACACAAATGTTTTCAATTGCTATGAAAAGTAGACTAAGAAAATCAGCAAATATTAATTTGAGAAGCTGGAACAAGTGATCTGCTTCATGTTATTCCATGCTGTGACTGTGTCCATTCCAACTTCTAAATCTCTCTTTCAAGTTCCTCCACCACACACACTCTGACTAGTCATCAAGCTGATGTAGCACAGCATCCCTGAACATTAAAACCCAAAGCACAACCTACACCTCTTCAATTCAAGTGGCATGAGTCAAATATTCGGACAGTACATAGAGTATGAACATTAACACAACATTAAGATTGATATAAGTTAATTATCTCTTACATCTCTCTCTCTTGTTTCCTCATACAATAAGAAGAGGAGCAATGGAATAATATTGTATCAACTTGGAATCCGTGTGTGTGTGTGTGTGTGTGTGTGTGTGTGTATTAGGATCCAAATATAAATAGGGTGCATACGTTTCATTAATGTATCATTTTGAATAAAAGCAAGACTTTTTTCTAAGTTATTTTTTAATTACTCTTCTTAAGGGCTGAACACAGTTCTTCCAAAAGATATTCCCTCACTTGGTGTTTTGGTGTTGGTGGTGGAGAGCCAACCAAATCTCATGGCAGTTTGTGAAATGGTGATGTTATTTAATCTATTGATTTGTGTTTAGGGACACGATTTAAATTTTTTTCGTGGGGATGAGCATTATGTTATTATATTACAATATGAACAGTATGAACAGCTCTTGAATCGGGAATGAGAATGATTGAGTCAGTAAACCTAGAATGAACTGAATTCTTAGCCTCATAAATCTGTCGCACCCTTCTTTCACTCCTTCCCTCTGTTAGCTATGTGTTAAGATTAATAGATAGCCCATGTCATTTAGGATCCCAGATTAAAACACGCAAAGTAGTAGATCACGTGGCTGTGTGTGAATGAGTATACATAGTAATTAACGCTGCTTCTGGATTACACCTTGCCATTGTTCAGTGTAGCAGCCGGGGAGTTAGGGTTGTTTCTGATGGAAGGGGAAGGAAGGATGCAGACACCATCTTATAAAAAAGCACCAGTAGACAACAAATGCTGTAAGTTTGCAAAAGTTATGTCTGTGGTTTTGTCTATTTTTCTTTCTGCTTATTCCTCTGTTAAACCTTCTCCTCCACCTGTTCTGCTCAGCTCCTATTTTTCTAACTTTCCCTCATTTCTTATTCTTTAGCGCAGTACCAGGGTTGGCTTTACGTAACAGCGTTTTCAATAATTGCACCCATAGAGAAGCAGAAAATCATGTACTGTGGGTCTGCAGCGTGGTCCAGAGTTGGTGTCCTTGACCTAGTTTCAAGTGGTGGCTACTAAAATGTATGACTACTGCTCATGAAGGTTTTAGCAAGGATATTTATATTTTGGATAAATATTTACTGGCTTAGTGTATGGGATTTTGTTTATTCATCTTGGGAAAATGTTTCTTCTTGTGGTATAAACTTCCGTGCATGGCTGCTATAGGGCACCATGCTTCTGACCCCTGCACACTTTATGATTTGTTTTCTTATAATTCTGATGATCTAGGAGAACATCAGCTCAATGTCTGCAGTAAAATGTCTCATCTGGATATTCTCCCTCTTCTCTTTTTTGTCTTTGTCCAGTCGATGCTGATGAGATTAAGAGGCTAGGGAAAAGGTTTAAGAAACTCGACCTAGATAACTCTGGCTCACTCAGCGTGGAGGAGTTCATGTCGCTGCCGGAGCTGCAACAGAACCCGCTGGTGCAGAGGGTTATCGACATATTCGACACAGACGGGAACGGAGAGGTGGACTTTAAAGGTAAGCAAATGGTACAAATTGACTATATCATATTTCAGAAGGGCTTCATCAAAATTGCTTCAATTTAAATATAATGTTTGGAATTTTGGAGTGCCACTTTAACAGTTTTTATGATTCTGTTGCTTTAGCAAAGCACCCAGAGGTTCCCTTGTCTTTAATCTGACCAAAAATAAGGCCTCAGCAATGGCTTTCATTTGATAAGATGGCATCTTTTTAGGCCTTCATTTTTACTCCTATTTTTAAATGCAGGCAGCCAACTCGCATGGACTGGTTAGAATGTGAATAGTGTTTTGAGTTGGTATTTGACATCTAGGCTCAAATCTTGTCACACCTTGCAAGCATGCACCAAACAGTTGCATCAGATACAGAGGTCGCCAGTAATTTTGGAGCTGAATATGAAGTGTGTGGTGAAAATGTGATTGGTACTACCTGTCAAATGTGTGACAGAAGCCATGTTGAGTTTCCCACCAAGCAATATCACAGGGAAACTCCTCTGTGAAAGGAATGAGTTAAAGATTATTCATTATTTCTTATTTTTTTATCAAACAGTGAAGAAAATCCACTTCCTTAACTGAATATACGACGAGGAATTACCCCTAACCCTTGAAGATACTGTGACAAAACAGAGATATTGTTAACCAAATTTTAAAAAATACATAATTATCTTGGATGTTCGCTGTCAGTGGATGATTCTAAATGATCAGATATCTGTATCCAGGGACTTTGCGCCCGGCAGTCTCTTTCGTCTCTTCATTACAACAGAAGTGCTTTCCAAAATGGAAAACAGGGAATGTATTTATGTATTGCCATAGATCCTATTTCTTGGAAGTCAGTTAAAAAATGCTGGGGCAATAGTGTCATAACATTGAAGACAAAATTAGCAATTAGCAAGTTTTGGAAGAGAGTTCAAATACACTGATATCTTCTTGCGTAGTTGTAGATGGGCTTTCAATTTGTGTTTTGTTTTTGTTGTTTTAAATGATATTCATCAGCGTTGGTAATGCATATCAAGTATCGACATGTACAGCACTCAGCACATCCAAATGTTGCCACAATGTTATCAGCAATGTTGAATTCTTAAAGCCCAATTAGCTGTAAAACCCCCAGCACTGATTGTTGTTATCCTCTCCCAGAGTTCATCGAGGGAGTCTCACAGTTCAGCGTCAAGGGAGACAAAGAACAGAAACTCCGGTGTAAGTAAAGCTGCTTCTTCATTAAAACCGTATGGTAGCAGTACAAGTTCAAGGTCTCTTATCCTCAGATATATCTGCTTGTTTTGTTGCTTAGGGACTTTAACCAGCGGGGGCTTTTGTCTCCTGTGCCTCCCCTGTTCTGTTTGTCTCAACATGCCCTACTGCTATAACAAAAAACTCCCCTGGGGAAAAATGTAAACGTTGAGTATTGTACAAACGACCTTTTCGGCTCACCTGCTAAGGGCTAGTGAAGTAAAAAAAAAAATATCCAGGTTTCCACCAGTTTTCAGTTCTGTTAAAGCTAGTCAACCACTCTCAAAACAAAGAGGCTGGGAGAAAGTTGAGATGTCACTGCTTCTAGTGGAACCAGTGGAACTGGAAGCCAAACTAGAACATGATTGATAAGGGTTTGTTGTTTTGGTTTGCTCAAGACAAAGTTTGAGAGCAGCTGACACCTCCTGTAATGTAGCCGCGTCTTTCAAACGTTACTGTCGCTCTGGCAGCTAGTGCTCTGTAGTTGTTGCTGTGTAACTGATACACTCTTCTTTTCCTCCCCTCCATCATGCCACACCCTGTCCTCACAGTCGCTTTCAGGATCTACGATATGGACAAGGACGGCTACATTTCCAATGGCGAGCTCTTCCAGGTGCTGAAGATGATGGTAGGCAACAACCTGAAGGACACACAGCTCCAGCAGATTGTGGACAAAACCATTATTAACGCAGACAAGGACGGAGACGGAAGGATATCCTTTGAAGAGTTCTGTGCAGTAAGTCCAAGCCGTCCTGTTTTTCATTTGGGGGGGGGGCATTTCAGCTGATGCAGCCTGTTATGTTGAAGGCAAATGTCAAAGAGGAAAAGACAAAACTGCTTTTAGCGCTTTAGGCTAGTGAGTTCTTGTTGCACATGTGGCACTAAAATGCAGCAAATCGTGAGTATCAGTGAGTGAGTGCAAAACTCACTGTCCCCATTTAGAATGAATGGAAAGACCTGCGTTTTTGCAGTATGGCCGACAGACTGAACGCAGCTTTAGTGTTCTCTTGTTGTAAAAAGGATCGTACACATAACTCATCTCTCCTTGAACCTGATTGCTCTGAGACATTCCAACGGCTGTTATCTCCAGAGCCTTGAACTGAAAAGGCTGTCGTCCTTGCGGGACAGTATTATCAGGGTAACGCAGGAGAATATTAGTGGCAGAGACGGTGTGACATGATTTCAGTCCGGCTCATGGTTAGCACTTATCTGAACACTGTAGAATGAAAGAAACCGTAACAAAGACGGTGTAAAAATAGGATGATGGATATAAAAATAGATTCAGTAAGAAGATAGTAGTAGTAGTAGTAGTAGTAGTAAAGGACAAGAGAAGATACCTGCAGTGCTGCTGCAAGGTTTCAGCAGTATAACAACACATTAAGGTGTTAAAACCCAACTGTTGTACATTGCTGAAATGATGTGTCGTATTGAAGGGGCATGCCACACATTTTAAACGCAAAGTTTATCTTGCTTGTTATTTGATGTTGATAACGGTGGCTGGATGACGTAGTAACCTATTCTGAGGTGAAGCTGGGGTTTGCTGAAAGATTCAATTGAGCTGCATAATGGGAAATGTGACATACTTCTGTAAGACTTCTCTTCCTCTGCTGCTTCAATTTGCCTAGTCCTTATTTAATGCATATCCTGAGTCCCTGACTGTATGAAAGTGTGATACTGAATTGCTGGACTACCTTTTTAATACACAATTAATGGCCAATTAACATAATCAGTTCATTTTTTAAGTCCAAGGAAAGTGCTAATGCCTGTTTCCAGCTTCTTCAATTTGAGGATTTGTATACAACATAAACCTTAATATCTTTGTTTGAAGATTTAACCATGGTAGATTATTATGGGCATCTTTCACCATTGTCTGTTTGAAAGAACCAATGATTCATCAATCGTTAGGGTTACTGTGAAAGCAAGAACTGTGAAAAGCATACGTTTTTAAAAAGTTCTATGAAACTGAACACTTGAACCTTAAACTTTTGTATTTACCAGCATTGGATTAATAAATGTATTTTCTTTCTCCTCCCTCTCACTTCTTCTTTCAGGTAGTCGGGGGTCTTGATATACATAAAAAGATGGTGGTGGATGTGTGAGCACTTTTTGGCTTGCTGCCCCCCCCCCCTCCTCCTCAACACTCGCTTTCTCCACCATCTCTGAAGATCTGCTCACGACGTCGGGAAAAATGCTCTCTGTGTAACTCAATGGACGTATTCGCTCTCTTTCTCTCTCTCGCTGTAAAGCCACTTTTTCTTTTGAAAACCACAGGCCTAGTGAAGCCAACTTGAAAGTGTTATTGAACTATAAATCCTCTCAATAACCCGGTCGTAGCACTTTAAGAGACTGAAGGACATCTATTAGTCATTCGCAGAGCAACTCTGACTTTGGATGAGGGGGGAGAAAGTGGGTTGAGGGGGCGCAGTGAAGAGGCTTGTTAGCTTCTTCACATTTCTTCTTTGTTTTTGTTAATTGTTATTTTTGATATTTATTTTTTGTTCTTGTCTTTTATAAAGAAAAAAAATACAAGTATATCCATGGTTGTCTTGTGAGGGAAAGTGTACGTAATAATCACACTAGACTTACAGGACATGAAGGGTATGAAGTGCCAACCAGAACATATCCAGATACCAGTCCAAGTTATTACCTATCATCACCATGGTCATTCATGCCAGACAGACTGGCTTTTGATACTCCCAGCTCATATTTCATGCAAAACTAAATTTCAGTTGTCATGACTTGTTGTCCTTTGTTTAAAGGTGCTCTAAGCAATATCATGCGTGTTTTAGGCTAGAACGTTTGTCACATACAAAAAACATCTCCTCACTATCCGCACACTGCCTGTCCCCAGAACACACTGTAAAAAGGTGTACAAACGGCAACAAAAACTAAATGTATCCCCCTGCACCACAAACAGTGTTCCAGACAATAACCAACAAGAAGGATTTGGGGGGGGGGGGTTAGTGCGTGGAAGCACAGAGGGGAGGGGACAGGATTAGGAGGGAGGAAGGAGCAAACTAGTCTTGTTTTGTTTGAAAAGACTTCTATTGTCAACAAGAAGTAACGTCACCCAACATGGCTTAGAGCACCTTTAGGCTTACATACACTCTCAGCAAAGCAACTCATGTTTTTTCTTTATTTGTGATAAGATTGCTAGGTTTATTCATGCTTAATATGTTTATATTGTTGGAGATTACTCATGTTTCCGGTCATGAAATCATAGGTAGATACATTAATGCCAAGAAAATGTCTTTTCAAAAATATTTTGTGGCTGCAAACTGATAGATGGTCTACTCTCAGTGAAGCATTTTGTGTTTACCAGTGTACATCCATAAGACAATCTCCAAAGCAAAGAATAACTGCACTCACACTGACAAATGAATTGTAGTGGAATCATTAGATTTATATTTAATGTGAAGAACAGAAGCTGGATGGACTTGGCTAAGAACTGAGATTAATAGAGTGAATAATGGTGAGATTATACACGATATGTGCATTTTCTTACCAATATGTGTATATTAGGTAATGAATGTGTGCACATCTGTAATGGCAAGAGGAAGAGGCTTTCCCTCTTCTTTACATGAGCCCTTCTGAATACCGTACTTACCCTTTCTCATTACAGTACAGGTCAGTTTTCTTTAACGCAACCCAAACACTTCAAATCTTAACATGCTGGCATGATCAGTGTGTACTGGGATAAACTGTACATTGTGGTTTCTTTTATGGAATGTGTACATTTCAAAAGTTGTCTTCCTCTCCCACTTATTTTCTCCCCTCCCATCCACTAATACTAACAGGGAGGAAAAACAAATTCAACCAAATTTGAATTTCTATGTGAAAATGCTTCCCACTATAAACATCGGGATTAGGTTTTATTTGGCTTTAGATGCCGACTGCGGGTTTGAACAGGAAGTCACTCAGGAGTGCTCAGCGTCCCTCATCTCAAAGCTGCACGGCATGGGGCTCCCTGTGCTTGCATGACATGGAAATATTTTTTGTTGTGCATGTAGATCCATTTTTTTTTTTTAATAATCCTCTCGTTTACACATAGATGGTGATGCTAATATATTTAAGAATTTAATGGTATACAATATGGATGTTGCCAAACTTTGGTAAATGTACACATAAGAGAGGTAATCCAAAAGAACTGAACTAAATGTAACTTTTTATATTTTACCCAGGTCAGCAAAATGCTTCTATTCCAGTACAGGTTGCATATCTGATCCGGTCTCAAACTGCCACACACTGTACTCAGCTTAAAAGGGGAACTTTTGAGGGTGTTTTTCTTTTTCCTTTCTTTATTTTGTATATAAGTATTTGTTAAAATGCAGTTCTGGCTCTCTGTTCTCTGTATAGCTCAGACCACGCTTTAGTTTGTAAGTGGTATTTTTTTCTCGGTGGGAGTTGGGTTCTTTTTAGTTTTATGGGGATATCTGAAAAGTTTAAGAACCTTTTGTTCCTTTTTCTGCATGCTGCGTCTTATGCTGTGGGACTGTTGGAAACTTGATACTGTATGAAAATTAAATAAAATTGAAATGATCTTTGAAAGGATGAAAGTAATCAATGTATAGTCAGTATCACAAACTTGTGTTATCATGCAGCAGCAGCATACAGTCATCTTTTAGTGTTAGGTCATTAGGTCCTGATCCAAAAACCTGACATTTTATACACTTTAGTGACACAATTATACTCAGTTGTTAATGTGGATTGAAAATATTTATTTACATAAACTTATGCTTAGAGATAAGCGAACTCTGTTTATGCATGTATAATGATCCTGCCTCATGATTTGGGTCAACTGATCCAAAAATGGGTCTGCTTAATGCATGAGGCCATAACAGAGTAACCCGAGGTGTCAGTCCAAGAAGGATCATCAGTCACAGATCAACGTGTGAATTCCACCAGCCAACGGGGAAAAGATAAATACACACAGCAGCCAATCAGACTTCAGAATCTCTCGGCGGTCCGGCTAGCAACCACCCTGATGTTACCGTAGACCTTTGAAGGTGGACTTCCTGCAGAGGCAGAAGGGGTTTAAAGGTCATTTCTCAGCACAACATGTGAATTCAGATAGTGCTGTTCCAAATTCAACATCAACCATCTTGTTTTACTGTGATCAATTATAAAACACAATATCTTTCTTACCTAAGATTAAGTTGCAAATTGCTGTACGGGCCATCTTGATATTCTGAAAAGACCCTAATATGTGAACTTTTCTGTTGAGAGAGATGGGGGAGTGTTAAATGGTCCAGCATGAGAAAAGACGTTTGTCATGTCTTTGGTAAGAATTCCAAATTGCCAATATTATTTCACAATAGTGTGTTTCTGCATCTTACAACAAAACAACAGCGTACAAAGGAAATTATGAATTAGTACAGTTGTGAACCAGTACATGGGTCTGCTGTGTTGAAATGTGAACACAGTGTCAGCTCATAAAACGTAGCTCTTTTCCTGTCTTTGTCATTTAGAGATCATTTATTTTTATCAC
Organism: Etheostoma cragini; assembly: GCF_013103735.1. Classification (NCBI taxonomy): domain Eukaryota; kingdom Metazoa; phylum Chordata; class Actinopteri; order Perciformes; family Percidae; genus Etheostoma; species Etheostoma cragini. The sequence goes on along the minus strand of NC_048423.1, from coordinate 4,465,617 downwards.
AATGTGTTATACTGCCAAAAAACACTGCAATTAAATGCATCGATGCATGAAGAACACTTACGTCTCAGCAAGCACAATGCGAGTCTTTGTTACATTTTCAATGGTGAATTTAGTTTTTCCTCCCTTCCCTGCTATTCTTCCGATGGCTCTGGATAAGTGGTCTCCCTTCAGAGGTTTCACTGCCAAGAGAGACAACATGATTAAATACACACCAAAGAGGACACAGGGTTCATTTTGCAGCAGAGAACAAAAAGTATAAAAAATAAATAGGAGCGTTTCAGAGCAGACATAAGAATGATGTCTTCTTACCGTCTGTGACATCAAAGCTTTCTAGGAAAAGCTCATCTAACCTGATGAGAGCTAGGGCGTCCTGGGAACAGATAGTGGGAAAAAAATCAAGGGAAATTTACAAAACATAAATAATAAAACGTTTTAACAGTTATTATAAAGCTAAGTGTTTAGATTTAGGTACCTGCCTATTTAAAAGTAAAATATGGCCACTACAGTCTATATTTAAATTCAATGCATGTTTCAGACTGTTTTCCTGTGGCTTCATCTAATTGGTTACAGACGATATTGACTTGATTTCAAAATTTCATTAAAGTTCAACGTCAGTAGAAGAGATCTAGTCCTAATCCGAAACCTCTATCACTGCCGCCTCACTTTACATTGGCTTGACAAATATATATTTTGTACAATACTTACTTCCACCTGGAATCCCAAAACAAACGCTTTAACAAAATCTGATGCTTTTGTGAGCGAGCCAATGTCCTGCGTTTCTTTGCATGTCTGAAAGAAGGAAGACTTATTACACACAACCTTGGGTAGCAAAGAAAAAAAGAATTGAAGATGGGCATTATTTTAAAAACATTGCTTTAATAATATGGGGAAACTTACTTTGATTTCAACATTTCTAGTTTTAAGGTTGAATCTAACTTGAAGCTGTAGGTTCTCTACAATGGGGGTGAAGATCTTCAGCCAGTTTTCCTTCAGCGGGGTGTATCTGTGAGCCGGGACGGCAATTTTGCGCATCTCATCTGGTCCCTGAAACAGACACAAAGCAACTAACATATTACTGTGTATTATTACCAAAATGGTGTTCTGTGGAACTAAACTGATTTATTTGAATACCATTTTTGTAATAGAAAGTTACAAAATGGTATTCAAATAAATAATACTTGTTATTGTCACAGATTGTCCGTTTTAGCATTTAATTACAGAGGCAATCATTTGCAATTGTAATTTTTATGCTGTGGGTGTTCTTACTAATCCTTATATTGCTGGGTAGGTATTCGCCAGTTATGAACATCTGATGAGGTAATCCAATGTTTTGCATTTAAAAACCTATTCTACAAAGTAGGGATGTAACGGTTACCTGTGTAAGTGCAAACAACGATACAAATGTTGACGATAACAATTACCGCTTTGATTTAAAATATCATTAATATCTGTGGATTAAGAGGACTGGTATTTTTAGGCATATTTTAGTTATTATAAAAATGCCAAAGGACAGTTGATTAGAGATAGTTATCCTGTTTACAGAACGTTAAGGGAAAAAGTTGTTGCTTTAGGCTATGAACACAATTTAAAAAAAGACTGCAATAATACCGAAAATCGTGATAATTTTGGTCACTAACCGTGAGGTTAAGTTTTCATACCGCTACATCCCTACTACAGAGTAAAGTTAGCTTTTGACTGCAACCATTAGCTACATACTAGCTGGTATGGTCGAGTATTGGGCAACGTTTGTAAAAAAAGTCGTAAAAGTGTGCCAGAATAACCATAAAACTGATTTCAAGTGTACTGAACACAAGTTTGTTTTTTGGTAAGCAGTGTTGCAATGATACTAAGTACATTTTCTCATGTACTTTACTTTACTAGCTTCATTTCAGAGACACATACTGTGCTTTTTATTATCTGAGAGGCAGCTTAATATAATGTTACTTAACATATGATTATTTTTATACCCTTTCTGTTCAGTGAAAACTATGTAAATTGTATTTCTATGCAGATAACACTATTGGTATTCGTATTGGATAACATTAAGACACTACACGGAGCTTAGTGGTTACCCTTAATTTGTCGCTTGAAATTGGTGGAAACTGCGGCCGCTTGCTTGCCACCGGCCCCTCTGTGTCCATCTCCACTCCATCTTGTTCACGTTTTCGTTTCTGAGTCTTTCTAGACTTTACTTTTGTAAAAGACTCCGTGTCATCTTTGATCTCCATGGTAGCGCCAGCTTCTGTCGTTGTATTTTTTTCTGTGTCCATGTCTGAACTTGGTTTTTATATCAGATTAAACCGTCAAAAGTGAGGCAGACTGTAGTTACAGAGACACATAGGTGTCCTCGTGCAATGAAAAGGGACCCAAACAGCCACATCATCCACGCCTGTAGAAATAATAATACAATAATACATAAATATTCATGTAGTTATTACAATATAAGTATTATTCGGTTTGCATAATTGAGTTTAAAATGATACAGTATCCGAATACATTTTGTGTGCACCTCAAATACATACATTTTTTGTTGAATTGTTTACATTTGATCAGGCATGTCTTTAGGCAGCCTCATGCTCAGCTACTTTTAAGGTAGGACAGTTAAGACGTAAATTGTTTTTGTAGCGACCTCGATTGGGCCAAGTGTAATACCCGGAATATATATATATTTACAAAGTTGTTGCGTTGTTTGTTTTGCTTCAATTGATTAGCGATGGATGTTTAATGTCAAGAAGTCACAACATAAAATTGAAAAACATCCATTTTATTGCCTTGTTACACGCAACGGTAGAATAGGTGGCGGTACGCTCCTAAAGATTGGTGTGTAGCACGCATATAAAACTAAAGTAGAAGAAGAGGAGGAGAATACGAAGAAAAAGAAGAAGAAGAAGAAGAAGGTCCAGCTCCAGCTCCAACTCTATTGGACGTTTTTCTTGATACTTTTACAACAACAATTCAACCGTTTTACACATTATCTCTCAACCGGCAAATATGTCGTCGCCACTAGCAAAGCCTCAGATTATTGCGCATTTTCAAAAGAGTTTGAACTACACTGTTTTTGACACTAAATGGATTCCCTGCAGCGCGAAGTTCGTCTGTATGGGGAACTTTCCTAGAGGAACCGGAGTAATGCAAATATATGAAGTGGAGCACGGAGATGCTCAGCTTATCAAGGAGGTAGATAACACGTAAACATTTCACTCCTGTTTTCCCTTGTCTCCTTTTTTACTCAGAAAAGCATCATGTAAACGGCCTATTTGAGTGTTAGCAATCTTATCTTCTTAGGTTCTAGAAAAGTCTTGCTAGGTTGTCTCCATAGCAACGAGCAACAAGAAGACAGCCCCATGTTGTGTAGGTAACAACAACTGTTGTTAACATACGGAAACGTTACAGCTTAAACGTTTTGAACTACATAAGATGTAAGAGGTTGCTAACAATTAAAGGGTCCTTTAGTGCTCAGACTATCATTTAACTGCCACCACTGGAGGCAAATGGTGGTATAACGGTGTAGACCCTGGTCTGGACTAATCATTCTTAGTTCTAGGTTAAATTGTTGGTTAGGGAGTCGGTGTTTGATTAGATCAGAGTCATTCTGACTAAATACACTGTTACAAAACATTTCTCATTGCTCTCCTACATATCTAAACATATAGATTTTTTTTTCATTTAGGATGTTCTCCATTAACACATGGCTCAAGATTGAACCCAAATAAATATATGTTGTTCCTTCTTTACTGCTATTATAATGCTTGTTGCATTATCTCATGGTTGGAACTAAAGAAGATTGTGCATCTCATGTGTTGCAGGTAGAGAAACCTAAACCCATAAAGTGTGGAACATTTGGGGCCACCTCTCTTCAACAAAGACACATTGCAACGGGAGATTTTGAAGGAAATCTCAATATATGGTTATGGTTTTATCCATACACACTAAGTATCTTCATCTTTGTATTGTCAGTGAAATGGTCAAAGGTTTTAATTCAAATGTAATCTCCAACCACTTCATGTGCTAACTGTAGAGACTACCTCTAAAGCTGTTTTAATTCCTAAGGCTCAGTTGGACAAGTAGAATTGGCTTCTTAGTTATTCAATATTATAAAGAAGAATTGCTGTCTGACTTAATGGAAAGCGAGGTCACACTGACACTGTTTTGAGGTCTACTGGTTTCTTCAGTGCTTATGCTTCTTTTGTCCACAGGAATCTGGAGATGCCTGAAGTGCCAGTGTACACTGTTAAGGCCCACAAAGAGATAGTGAATAGTATTGATGCTGTTGGTGGCCTGGGGATTGGTGATGGTGCACCTGAGATAGTTACTGGAAGCAGAGACGGTAAGAGCATTCAAAAAGAGTAGGCATATGCAGTTTGCAAGCTAAAGCGTTTTAAAGCAATGACACCAAGAAAACAAAGTGAGCTAAAATGTCAAATTATCTTGGGACAGGAACAGTCAAGGTGTGGGATCCTAGACAGAAGGATTCACCTGTAGCCAACATGGAGCCCATGGAAGGAGAAACCAAGAGGGATTGCTGGACTGTTGCATTTGGTGTGTGAAATATAAGTTTTGCAGCTTATGGACGTAGCCACAACTTTTAGATACAATGGCTTTTATAGAAAAGGAAGCAGTCCCGTTTTAGACACCTGTTTCTTTAGCATCATCAGTGAAAACACTGCTCATTTTCTTTACAGGTCATGCCTTCAACGATCAGGACCGCTGTGTGTGTGCTGGCTACGATAACGGGGACATCAAACTCTTTGACCTGCGCAATATGTCTCTACGGTGGGAAACCAACATTAAAAACGGGGTGAGGTGAACACGTGTTGAAATGTTAAAACATAAAAAAAAACATCTGCTTATAAGTGGTGTGACAGCCCATGTGGCTTCCCTCTGGATTTCTTTAGTCGTGTAGAAAGTGTGGCTCCACAGCAAGAAAATGACAGTCAGCTCAGTGCTGAAACAAAAAGAGTAATCCTCATAATTATTAGATACATTATTTCTTTTGCAATGCAAACCTGCACTTGAATGAGAATGTAGACACAAACAGGATCAGATGTGGAGAAAGAGCTGAAAATTCCTTCCCAGCTAGAGCGTACATTAAATCACAGGGGAAGTCTGCATGTTCCCTTTACCCTTCGTATACAAAGCCCTGCACTGGTTTTATTACACAGTCTCTCTTATTCATCACCTCCTGAATGGGGGTGAACCCATCAGGGGTCATTATATTCATTTCAACACTTTCTGTTGTAGAGAGAATAGTTTATGGTGGACCCATGCCATGTGATAAATGTCCAGGGAGTGACTGTTATTATTTCTTACATCATGACCAGGTATGCTGTGTAGAGTTTGACAGGAAAGACATCAGTATGAACAAGCTGGTGGCCACCTCACTGGAGGGAAAATTCCACGTCTTTGACATGAGGACCCAACACCCCACCAAGGGCTTCGCCTCTGTTTCCGAAAAGGTAATTGACCTGTGTGGAGAAAGCCAGACGGATGTTTGGCTCTCTTGTGTAGGAAAAATGTCCAACGGTTATTATCATTATCCTTATTTTTACATTTGTACGCTGCAGAGGAAAACGGGGGCGCATCTTGGTTTGACCGTTTTTGCAGCTGGAAGTGTTTGAGGTGGTGTTTGTCTAATATTCTTAGTGGCTTTGTGACACTCGCCAAAAATGACACTGGGCTGGGGCAAAGAGAGAAGTGAGGCTTTTTGTGGGAAAATGCAAGAAAAACACACTTAAACTGCCGTTAGTGTCCAAGGCAAGGCAAGGCAGCTTTATTTGTATAGCACATTTCAGCAACAGGGCAATTCAAAGTGCTTTACACAAAATCAT
>NC_048423.1:4384698-4459689 GCF_013103735.1 Etheostoma cragini | reverse complement strand
TACTAGGTACAGGGGTTGAAGAGGCGCTCTGCCCGGAAGATAATGCAGGCCAGCCGGTCATATCACAAATCTCAGGGCAGCATGAAGTACAGAGTGTTTTGCTAGATCAGTTTTCTAAATATTTGTCCAGTTCTTCTGATTGATCAACAGTTGGCACACCTGTGTCTCAGACCAGGAATCACGAGCTTCCACCAGATATTTAGTTTTTGATAGGAAATCAGTGTAGCTCTACAAAGTTGTAACAGCTTTGCATTGTATATATTCTGGTTCTGAAGGCACCATATTTTTGTTAGTTAAATGGTTATAGTTAGTTTTTTTTTTTTTTTTCCATGTCCGCATATTTGTGTGTTGCATTACCGTGTTGTTTCTGAAACCAGACCAAGTGGTTTCAGTGAACTCATGAATACTGTTCCAGGTTTTTCTGCGTATGTAAGTAATGGCTTTCCACAATGCAGTTTGGCTAGTTAACATAGGGGAGAGTTGCATAGATCACACTAGGGATAAAAAACTGTTCCATCTTTGACATAACTTTAAACAGACTTCAGAATCTAAGTCGATACTAAAGGAAGAGTCCAAACTGTTTAAGTGACAACGATCCTCAACAAGAGAAAAATAAGCAAGGCCACATTTCTTAAAGCAACACTAGATAACGTTTTGGGACAACAAAATTGTTTCAGTGGTTCCTCAATTCGTAACAGGGTGACGCCTCTTCTGCGTTCCCTTTGCGGCTCTCTACCGCCTATAACCGCACTGTGCTAGTTTGCCAGATCGGGTAGCAGATCTGTAGTTCCAATGAGACATAATGGGACAGTTGTGCTTCCATCCTGTAGGAGCACCGATGCGAGAAAGGTCACACAGTGTTGCTGTAAACCCTCAGCAGCAGATTAAAGTGATTTAGACAGTTTTACAGGAATGTAATGTCAATGTACGAAATCTAATCTGTACTAAATTGTTTTGGGAAGTAAATGATCCTTCTTCTTTATTTTAGGCTAATAAGTCAACCATCTGGCAGGTGAGACATTTGCCTCAAAACAGAGACATCTTTATGACTGCGGGGGGTGCAGGCAACTTACATCTATGGAAATAGTAAGTCATCCATCTTAAGTGTTTTTGAACGTTTTGAAACGTGCTCAACACGATGGGAACTTGTGTGATGAGAAACAAATTTCCTGCTTTACTAGAACCTAATCTCTAAAATGTTTTTGATGTCATTTCCAGCGATTACCCTGCTCAGAGAAGCGAAAAAGGCTTAGATGACATGGATGTGGGCGTAGCCGGCTCTGTCAGCCTCTTACAGAACGCAACTCTGTCCACTCAGCCGATCGCCAGCCTGGACTGGAGCCCCGACAAGCAGGGCCTGTGTTTGTGTTCGGGCTTTGACCAGTCTGTCCGCGTGCTCATTGTCACCAAACTCAACGTGGTTTGATACAGTAGACCACAACAAAGACTGATGGTCAAGATCTGTGCAGCTTAAATAGAAATCCGACCAAATTATAGAGATTCGCAAACAGTGTGTGAATCACTGCCTTACTGTGAGGCTGATTTGTCTTTTATTAAATTATTGCAATGTCCTACTGTGGGTCTCGGCGGTTCTCTGTCTAGATCTTGCCAGAAAACCATTTAACTCAAATGAACTTGGAAATCTTTGGTTGGAGTTATTCCGTTTTGTCCCTGTTAAATGCTGTCCTTGAAAAACGTGTAGTGCTTGGCCAAGCACAGCCGGCAACGTAAAAAAAAGACCCAAAAAAATGTAGTGCAGATAAATACAATATCTTTCCTGTATTATCAAAAAGCCTCTATTGGGATAAATCAATTATTCAGTCTTTTCAAATTAAATGTGCCTTTGGAGAAAAAGATGACAATTTTCTCAGTGTCCTCTGTCTAATACATATGGCGTATTAAGAACATCAGGTGTAATGTGTAATTAAAGAGGGTTATTACATCCATGCACACAGAAAGTGTCTTTTCAGCCCAAGTCTTATTGGTAATCGGTAAGCAAACTGTGAGTCACTCAAGGATTCAAAAAGATAGTAAACACAGGTATTTGTCAGAGAACTACAAGCATTATTATGTCCAGCATTTGAACTTGAAGAAATCCTGTAGTTCCTGATCATCCTCCTGTCTGTTATGGATCCTTGCATAGACACTCTTCAGCAGCTTGGTCATACACTTCCCATCCAAGATGTCAATGTATTTGTCTATGCAACCTGCGGACACAAACACAGATTACTACATCAACATTACTGCAGTCACGAAGACACAAATACTTTAAGACATGAAGTTTCATTTTAAAATATGTTGTATTGTTTGAAGTAAGTTCTAATTTTGTGCTTATTTGATTTATAAATCAAACATTATATGAGACTTGTACTATTAATGCATGATTTCAATACCCAATTTAAACAATGCATTTGTTAAATATACCCAAGGTAACTAATCTTTAAATCATGGTTTGCAAATAAATATTAAGTGCAATGTTTGTTTAAATGGGCCTGCATTCACAACGGATGGAGTTTGTCGCATAGCTTAAAACCGCCACCGTTTGATTTTGTTACTAAAGTATTTTAAAGTATTTATTGTGGAAGGCAATCAATGTGCAATCCGCTCTACTACCGGTAACTAACTATTCTGTAACTAAGTACTCATTTTCTTAAACTTTCCTGCTAAAAAAAAAGTTCTATATCACTTCTACTACTGCTGAGTTTTAACTTCTTCCAAGACTAATATTACTTTGTCTACAGTATGTATAACAATAACAAAAGTAATCACTTAGGCCCATGACTTTCCCGTATGCTACGAGGCTGGGGCCCAGCTGCGGGTGCTCGTACAGCTCCAGCGTCATCAGCATGCGGACGATCTCTCCTGTGATGAAGGCATCATCGAAGCTTTGCTGGTCCACAGACTTTAGAGGGAATCTGCAGTACACCTCCACTGCAGCCCGAGGGTCTGAAGGCTCCAGCAGCTGCACAAGCTCAATGTAGGCATCATGGACCTAGACAGTCAGAAAACTAATCAACCACATCGTATCTGGATTACATCAACACCAGACATCCGCCAACTGCTTGTAAACCTCTGTGAATAACTACTTTACTAGCAACTTCTGCAAGAAGACATAAAGACGTCCCCATTGAAATATAATTTCTTCTCTTTGTTATGACTGAAATGTTTGTTTTAGAGTAAAACTGCAATAGTCTGCGGCCAATCATAGACCTACCATTCCACTGGATTTATACACCAAGAGTGGGGTCTTGGTTTAGAAGTATTTTATAACAGAAACATTGTAATTTGCATTGTGACATCTAAACGTAGCAGATAACAACTGACCCCTGGTGCCATGGAGATGACCTCTTGGTAGAGCTGCTGTGCCTGGTCCTGGGTGTCTGCAGAGCGGGAGAGGGCCCGGGCCAGACCAAGCCGTGAGATATGAGACTTGCGGTTCACCGGACTGGACACGCTCACTTTGTCTACCACAGCGGGCTCTGAATACACACAGGAAGTGTAACTGACTCCTTTGAGAAACCCGGGAAGATAAAGAGGCTAAAAGTGACTGCTGTTGGTCACATTTGTGGTTTTACAATGATGCAATTGTTGTTCAAAGTGAAACAGAAATATTTTGTATTTTATACTTGACCTGTTTAAGGGGGGACTATGCAGTTTATTTTCTTTAGCTAATTTATCTTAACTGAACAGTTTTGGAGTCATGGGAATGGTTATGTGACTTATTTTGAGTTGAATGGTGGTCATCTCGGCTTCCCCTGGCGCCTGTGAGCGAAAATCCACTTTTGTAACTTCGACGGCCTCAGGGTCAGCAAGTATCGCGGGATATCAGGTCTTGCAATGTAACAAATTGCTTCACGGCACTGCACGCATACGTCCATTCAGGGACTGGCTAACAAGGTAGCAATGGAGTTTTACAAACTATTGTCATGGCTGAATCAGCAAAAAAGAAGCAGAAAGCATTTTCGGAGGAACAGAGAAAGAGGAAATGGCAGACTGGCCGAGGTAGGAGTCGGACACAAGTAAACACAGGAGCTGCCACATATCTATTCCAAAGCTGTAGGCAGAGCTCTATAGAGAAACCTGCGGGCAAAAAGCGAGAAAACAGCAAAGAAATGGCCCAAACTATATAGCGCCCCTTTAATGTTTACATGTTCTTGCCAAAAAAGGTGTAAAGAAAAGTTACTGCACCTGAGAAAGTGTTAGGTGTGATAATGCAATGTGACACATCATCTACATTTGAACAGTTATCATTTAAACTGGGCAATACATACATGGTGATATATAGTAAATCAACATATATGACATTTTCTTCCCCCAAATCTTGAAAATCTAAGACCTTGGGGAAGAAAGATGTATGAATGTCACTGTCAATGCCTTTGTCATGCCTTACCCTGGGCTGTCTCAGCAGTATCGGGGCAACAGTCCTGTTTAGACTTGTTGACAGGGAGCTGGGACTGTGTACCATTGTTGGAAGGTTTAACCGATCTATCTGGCTTTGCTGCTGCTCCAACTCTTCCCCTTTAAAAGAGAACATTCTGCTCGGTAACGGAATACACATACAGCACACAACAGAACTACTAAATGTACATTCAGGACTTCTATTTTTTTACATATTTAAGTGTGGTCTCAAACTCAAGACCTGTTAATGCTTCCTTAATTTACATAATTCACTCTTCATAGAGCACCTACAAGGATTAAAACTGAAAACGTGTTCCAGGGAAGGTAACATGAATATCAAGCAGGATAGAACTGCAAAAAGTAAGCATCCACAGGAAATCATCCATGAATAAATAAATGTGAACAAACAATCCACAGACAACCACTTAACAGATCGGCCAAATGGCCAAACGCTTGCAGCCAGCGTGACTCACCTGGCTGCAGGGGTTTTGGCTGGAAGTTGTGCAGCTTTCCCTCCCCTGATGGGGGCTGGGGGGGTAGGAGCAGGACCTTTGGTTACAGCTGCTGCCATCCGTCCTTGACCAGGTCCTCCCCTGCCCCGCATAGCTCCTCTTTTGGCCACACCAGCGTCAGAGGGCCCCTTCACTCCCGCCGGCTGTGTGATAGACTGCTTGGCAGCTTTCTTGTTTTCAGCCTCCTGCCGGTCCTGCCACCACTTTTGTTCTAAGTAAACAAGGGATGGTTAATGTGGCTGTGGAGTTCATCTCTGTCATAACTGTTGTTGTCAATGTAATACATTTATCAATTGGAAGTATCTCAGTTATCCACATTATACATAGCCAGATTTACCAAAAGGGTCCTGCATTCATTTTTCACATAAATGTAAGACAAGGCCAATTTCTATGTAATTCTCTGCTAGCCAGCTGGGATTGTAAGTGAAAATCACAGACAGTATGTCCACTGTGCAGACTCACTGCTCAGCTGTTTAAGTGGCTCTCCGCTCTGAGTCTTGAGCTCCAGCTCAATGCTGGCCTGGAAGCTAAGGCAGGCATCTGTTATGGCTTCCTCTGACCTGTCGGAATTTGGGTTGTTGTCATATTGAGCCAGCTGTGCCAGACCCAAGAGACACAGGGCATGGCTGTCCCGCGGTGTGGTCACCACTGCCAGCTGGCATGCCTGTACACAGTGCAGGGGAAGTAGGTAGAAGGTACAAGTGAGATGTCTCTGTCACACTAGGACATGACAGAGTCAATAAAGGGACAAGCTACCAACCAGTAAACCAATTTTCCTTGCCACACTGCACGCTCTTACCCTCTCCTGCATGTCCAGCAGCTCCTGACAGGGTGCAATAGAGGTTAGGCGTATGAGGGCTGTGAGGGCCTGGCATCTCTTTGCCACCAGGGACTGCCTCTCGATGCCCACCTTGGCCTGGTGCTCACCCTGCTCGATCAGCCTATGCAGCAGGGCAAATTGAGCATCCAGGAGCACCCACTCCAGTTGCTCCATTATCTCGCCACGACACACACACTGACTCACACTCTGGGCAGTCAGCACTGCTACACTGAAACATTACAACACAGAGACAAGCAGACACATTGTTGTAATGCACTTAATAAACTGGCTCAAACACTGGGTAAAAAGGTAATATCTGTCAATTTCTGACTTAAACAAGACTACTGGTTTGTAACATACATGTGATAGACCTCCTCTGCACTCAAGGCCTTCTCAGACAATGTGTTTCTCTGTTGCAGCTGGCCCAGAGTGAGAAGGCCTCGCAGGAACTGTGTACTGATACTGGACAGAGGGGCTGATGGAACCTGCTCCATCCAGCTGTGGACAAAAAACATGATAAAGAGTAGCAGCACAGAAAAAGCATCTGTGATGTCCATGATCAACTTACAAATACAAGCAAAACAGACTTATCCAAGGCAGGAGTTCCTTGATTGTAAATCCCAAAATGTAACCAGCTAATTTCTTAACTAGGAAGGAATAGATCTCTGAATCTTTCTAAAACTTTCTCCATTAACTGACAAGGAAGGTGGTTAGTGGAAAACCCAAATCTATACTGACTTGTTGTTGTTGTTTTTTCACTATCCTATTCTCCCTCGTGCAGGCTTAAATAGAACACCCTGGTACATTACTGATACACTCTCTCCCTCTCTTACTAAATACGGCCACCTCCCCACACACACACACACACACACACACACACACACACACGCACACACACACACACACACACACACACACACACACACACACACACACACACACACACACACACACACACACACACACACACACACGTCAACCTTTTGCTACAGCGCAGGCTGACAAAGTGCTCCAGTCCCTGATGTAAGAACAGAGCAGCCTCCTTTTCTGTGTCTTTAGAGGCTTTCTGTTCCTGCTGCAACAGAGCCAGCCCTGTGAAGAATCTGAGAAAATGAACACAACACAGGAAACATGGTAAAGACAAAACTAGCTCTGCATTGTGTAAATACACAATTTCCCTACATGATCATTTGTCATGTAGGAGTTGATGACTTAATGATTATTTTTACTATTAAAGCTACTGACACAATAAACGTTCTGCTTCTCCTACCAAAAAAGGAGCTGACCTGAGAGCAGGGTGTAGCGGGCACAGTGCCAGGCCGCTCTGAAGGTGCTGCAGGGCTTCCCTGCTCCTCCTCTGCAGCAGCAGAAGCCTTCCTATGTGGAGGCTGTACTCCCAGCTGTCAGGACTCAGAGACCAGGCATCCAGGTACTTCATCAGGGCCCGGTGGACACAGCTCTCTTCATCCCGCACGGCTGCACCGCTATCCTGCAACAACAGGGGAGGGAGTGCATTTCCTCTGCCATACATTAATTAGTAACTATTTAGTGGGTGCTGTTAACTTTGTGTCATGGACGTCTCTTACATTGCACCACAAGCGACATTAAAATCCATAACTTAAGTATCCGTAACCTGGGACACTTTCTAGTGTTAAATATGTTGCATCTAGCAATGATAATCTGCTTTCTAAAAATCCACTCAATTTGAAAAATGATGAGCGAGAGAGCAGAGCTGCTCATCTATCTATCTATCTATCTATCTATCTATCTATCTATCTATCTATCTGAGTCCCTCTTTGACATTTACTTTTTAGGTATGCCAATGGTGCTCCTAATTAGAGCAAGTGAAGTAAACTTAGAAACAACTTATGGCACAGTTACCTTGCCAGATTTCTTGGAGAGCCAGATGTAGAGTGTCTGAACGTAGTCTCCTCTGCTGGACTGTCCCTGTTCTTTGAGCTGCTGGTACTCTTTATCCAAGGCCTGCAGCTGGTTCTCCACCGTGGGCGTGCCGAGGAAACCATGGAGCTTGCACACAGCCAGGATGTCATCCTGACGCGCTGCTGCTTTGGCATTGCTTAATTCATCTCTGTCACTGTCAACCTGAAAAAGAAACAAATGAAAAATGTTTTGAGAGGTTGGGTTGCTTTCAGCCGCACAATTCACTGCTATCAAATGAAAGAACCATTTTCACCAACAATTTAATTAATTATCAATGTTCCAAAATGTAGGGTAGAGTGTTGAGCTGTTAAAACAAAAGAGCACATGCACAAGTAATACAATTCTATATTTCCTTCAAGCTATGTCAGATGTATAAATCCCTAGACCTCAATGTTATATGAATGGATTTTTGTCAGGGCATTTCAGGTGTGTTTGCGTGGGTAGGACATGGAAAAGAGTAGCTGGCCAAATGTGGGTGGGAAAGCCCTTGAGCTTGGTGCATTACCACCATTTCAGTCAGATTAGGGGATACATTGTACCTTGTACCTGCCAGGTGTCAATGTGTATAACAGTTTCAGAGCTCAAAAGAATTTAAATTAAAAAATGTCTTAATAAAATAGTATAAAGAAGCAATTAAAATATGCATATTTTGCTACAGCTAGTCATCTGAGCAAAACCTCACATTTTGTTACTGAAAGAGCTGGCTTTTCCCCAGGACATTTCATGACACTACCTTCCTCTGGAGGCCGTACATCTCTGTAGCGTAGTGCTGCTCCTCCAGAACGAGACCCAGCAGGAAGTGGAGTCTGGCGTCTCTGGGGCTGAGTCTGATTGCTGATGCATAGTGGACAGCAGCCTGCTCCAGGCTATGCAGAGGAGACTGGCCATCCTCATACTGCAACACATCCCCTGTGGAGGTGTGAGAAACACACACTGTGCTATATGGTATGCACACAGCAGACAACAAAACTACTGAGTATTTGCATACATTGTATATAATAGAGATAATTTACATTAATATAGAGCTGAAAAATAACATTTCATAGTGACCTTAGTACCTGCATTGTACTGCAGGTAAAACCAGGATTTGGGCTTAGATTGTTTAGAGACTTTAAATGATAAAAAATAAAAGGGTATCCATCTCACTGTTTCCTTTTTTATAAATTTCTGTGGGTCATCAAGATAAGGTACGGGGAAGTAAATCAAATAAAGGCAGAGCACAACAAAGAAAGAAAACAAAACAAAAAATTCAGAATTTCATCAAAATCCGAGTTTTGTCGGAATGTCATCTCTATTTTTACATACTATGCTTCCCTTAATACTTATTATTGATTATATTGACCCAGCCTTGATAATATCTACACGTGTAACAACATGATCGTTGTGTTCACAACACAAGAAGTCAGACTGAAGAACACTTCAGCATCCTTCATGCAGCTTGATCGCGTAACAGAGAAATACGTAAAGTAAAGATTAGTGCTCTCTCTCTCTCTCTCTCTCTCTCTCTCTCCCTCCCTTTCTCTGGTGTTACATCTCTGTTCTGTTCCACTGACTTTAATGCAGTCCCCCAGAGATCAGGCTTTAATATCACTTCTCAGGGTCATTAAACAATTAGCAAGGCACAATTAACTGAGAAACAATGAGCAGTAACTTGAGTGCCTGGCACGTCAGATAGAGGAGGAGAGGAGGAGGCTTCAGACGCAGCCACTAGCTAGCCCATTTTCATGTGTTGCTGAGCTGAGCTGCTATGCCGAGGCAGGGGAAGGAAAATCACCCTTCTGTCCACTGGCCAGGGATGCATAAACTCACCAGCCTGTGTTGTTATTTAACTACAATACAAAATAATCTCTGTTAAAGAGTCTGGTAATTTAGACAGTTTACCTGCATTTTATATGTGAAAAGAACAGCAAGGGAGGGTTTTAGTGCAAATATGGTACATGGAGTATGATATCTATGCAGAGAATTTGTATATACTGTACATATATTGATCTTTATCTGGGTTACACCCCCCTGAAAATTTAAAATAAAACAAATTGTTATTTCGGTCATGTTGCATTGTGATTTATTTATATATTTAAGTAAGAAAGTGTAGTCTAAAAAAGTGTAGAAGGTTATTGGCATTAGGGGGGTATGTCTGATAGTTTGGTGGGAGGAAATAAGGTCTATCACTCCTACAATTGATAATAGTTGCCAAGATACCATGACAGATTACTGGACTCCCCTTTCCTTTCTGAGCCTTCACTCTTGCTTTGGAAAGTTCTACTTACCTGGCTTTGGCAGGCGTTGCCGGTAGAGTTTTGTGTTATCCTGGGCCAGGGCGCACAGTTTATCCACACTGTCTTCTCCCACTGCCATTTGTAGTCTTTTCTCCCAGTTACGCACCTGCATTAGACAGAGATAACAATCATCCACCCATGCATTGCAGCAGGCCAAGCAGCAAAATATTACCTCATATTGGTAAGTGCCATTACATAAGTTATATAAGGGTTGGAATTTTTAAGGGGAGAAATGATGTTGATTTCAATTTGATCAGTAGATGTTGATTTCAATTTGATCAGTAAAAGTCAAAGTTCACACACCTTTATTCACCACAAGATGGTTTTATGTTCTATGTGTCACTATGGAACACAATGACATATGTGAGTATATAACAGAATCGGAACGACTAAGGCAAAGGAAAAAAATGGATTTCTATTGTGAAAGATGAGAATAAGTTGTTAAATGTAGGGGGAAATAAAGCTGCATAAATGAATGGTGAGTCTACCTATGGGTGTCTTAGGTGGTGTGTCCAATGCAGTTTAATTTCAGACGTGTGCACTGATAATGCAAAGTAAAATACATGTATTACCTCCAAACTGTGTTTAGTCTCCATCTCCAAACAACTGGATGATGCAAAGTGCTGCTTATACCAATCAGTCTCAGTCACATCCTGAAAATTAACATGAGCACAAGAGAGATGTGTTGAGAACATTTAATCAATAAAGGATCAAAGCTTTCAAATGGATTGACCTGGTGAATCTATTTACTATAATAAACATGGGTTCTTTATTGTTAGTTGAGGTATAATAACATGACACACAGCACCCAATCCTCAAAGAACCTTTATACACTCACTAACTTTGTCAGCACCACACACACAAACACAAGATCCTTTTACTGTTGAAGTTAAACCAGCACTTAGTTGCTGTGAAGGCTGACTTGTAAATAAAGTATAAGCAGAGTCAAGGTCGATAGCAGTGATTCTGGCAATTCAGAGCTCTGTTTAATCTTTCATACTGACCTTTGCATCCAGGTCCCCTGTGGGTTTGTGTGGACAGTCCAGAGAGTGTGACCCCAGCTCAGACAGTTCCATCACACTGTCACATCCTTTATTTCAAAAACACACACATCAAAGACACGATATATCACACACACTAGGAGTGAATAGTAGCGTTGTCCTCCACTACTGAAACCAAAACGACCACTTAAATGACACGTCTGTGACTAGTGATTGTCTTTTTTATTTTTTATTTTATCCTACAAAATGAGTTCAGTTTCATTTACAACTCTGCAGAATTATTTTTCAATTCTTTCAAATTTATTTTTTCACAAAAGTATTTAACTACTGTTGTAAACATGTCTTTTACATGTTGTTTTGGGTGTTCACTTTTTTAATTCCCCAGAAATAACCTCCGCAAGAAAAGAAAAAACAATTAGAGAGAGATCTTTGTTGTCCAGAAATACTTCTCTGACTAAGCAGGGCTCAAAGGAGGGCTGAAACAAAATGCAGCCTACACCATCTAGATAGATTAGGGCTTAATTAAGTAATAATATCCACCTCATTACAGTAACATGATAGTTGTGTGAAGTGACATCATGTTACAAGATAGTACAGGGAGTGTAATCAGGACTGTTGAGAAGTAAGCCAGAGTGTATACCTAGCACATTAACAATGTAGTTATTCAGTTACTCTGAGTTTAGGTTGACTGTGTAACAACATTAATGGCAAGAAAGGTAGAGGTCTGAGAGGAACCATATATTGGTGATAATTTATCTTTCATTCTTTGATCATGTTGACTGAATGCATACTCCTGTGAGGTTAGCAAGCTATTACCTATCTATCATTCCTTCTACACCACTTACTTTTTCCCAAAAAAATAGTGGTTCTAATATTCTACCCACTGACTTTTAACTCAACCACTAAGCACCTCCACCACAGCTGTGCTTTAGACACATCTCTTTAAGAAGCTAAGACTCCAAACTTCACCTCTGTAAGTAAAGAAACACTTGACCCGAGCAGCCGACATCTGTCTGTCAAGGTCCAGTTCAACAACCTTCCAGCCGTCTCCCAGAGGACAACCGCTAAGTGGGTCGACTTTTGATCTTCGTGCCAGCATCTCGATATAAGGCCTTGAGAAGATGTGCTTTGGCTCACTGCAAATCAACAGGGAACCAGTTAGATCTTGGCGGCCTTTGTTCAACCAATATAGAAGGTAGTATGAACATAGTCTAAGCTACTGATGTAATGTACCATACACCATAAACTTAAAAGGCTCCAATTAACCACAAGTGTAACAAAATAGCAATTGATGCCCTGAATTATAAGTATTATAGTATATTTTAGGGTATGAGCAATGACTATTGGGATTGTGCATCCAATACTGATTGTCATTTACTTAAATTTATTTTACTATTGCATGAACGGTAGAAGAAAAACAATATTAAATGATATTATGAATGTGATAAAAGAGGATCATTTTCTCATATGAAGTGTGTTCCTATTCAGGTCTCACCTGTGGTTGATAGATATGGGTCTATATAAAGCAGTCAGAGATACGGGACATTCATAGTCCAGCCGCTGCTTCTCATCAGTGAAGGTCACAGCCATGGGGATTAACTCTCGAGTCACCAACACTGTGTACACCTGACAGAGCCAGAGGGACGTTTAGAGCCTTTGAAATAGCAAAGCATTATGACATCTAAAATTATCCATACAAACTCTACTCTTGAAAACTGACTTACATACTATCATTTATGAACATGGCACCACTAACTGTGTGTGAAGTTTTAACGTGTAAGACTACTACAGGTTAACAGGTAGGCTATTAGGTAAGGATAAGGTACACTGCATTGGAAAATGTTTTGAAATATAATGTCAACAATTTAGTGTGACGAAACACGAAATCGTCCTCTTCTCATGGCTCATCCACCTGTGAATTACTGCCATCTGCTGAACAGACTGAGATCTCCACCAGAGTGTCTCCAAAATTCAAAGGGACTAGTTGTGCGCTGTCCTCTCGATTCACTGTAACTTTGATGTTTTTGTCTGGCACATTGGGAAGCAGGGTCAAAGCATTACAATGAAAGGGGACAATACCTGCAGAAAAAAGAGTTTACAGTGGGATTGACAGAGCTCAAAATCCCATACAAAAATTGATTGTTTTTTGGAAATTTGACCAACCTATAATCATAACAAAGAAAATATACAGTATACACTCCTATAACGACTAAAAATAGGCTATATAGTATAATAATCTGTATATAAAGTCTGATATTCTACTATCTTTTAATATTTAGGCAAGTAAATTACCATCAATTCATATACTCACAACACACAATTAGTGATTTAACTTTTTCCAAATCCGTTGTTCTTGCAAATAAATATGTATTTATTACTTTGTTAATTAAAACATTGAATAATGTCCCGAGTGCATACTGTTATTTTAATATAACTGCCTTACAGTAACACATAGACCGCCATTTGTGTCATATTGTCACATGGAGTATGTACTCACTGTTATACTCATAGATTTTGGTGCAAAATTCAGGTTGAAGTGGAATATCTCCTTCCAAAACCAGATTACTGAGTTCTGCAATTTTTGCAGACAGTCTGGTGATTTCCACACAGTATTTCTTCACGGTGCCATCCTCAGCTACCACTTCAACTTCTACTCTGTTTGACCCAACATTCAGTATAATGGTGCTGGAACCGTCACCAAAGAGCTGAAATATTTAAAAAACGAGGTTACATTATAGGTTTAGTTTTACTAGATTAAAAAGAGAAAACGTGCACACAATTTGAAGGATGTTCTCACAATACTGTATGACGCTCCGCAGTCACTAGTATTCAGGTCCAGAATCACTTTGTTGACGTTGCTCTCCACCGTCACTTTGTAGTCTATAACTTGTGGTGAGAAGGCTGGATGGAGCGTCCCACCAGAGACTGAAAGCTTCTCCAAATCACAGTTGTCCATGTCGGAAGGCTCTTTCACGGATGGTTTACTTGTGTTCAGCTACAACGGTGTGTTTAATCCAAGTTCTAAAGGCACTTAAACTGTTGCCTGGCATGCCAGCACCATGGATATATTATAGCACACTCAGCTTCCTTTACCGCAAAGACGCCCCAGGTTACCATGGTACCATACACACTTGCTGACTTCAGATAAATTAGCTTAGACTCGTTTTCACTGAGGAAAAGGCCGCTTGGTGACTAATGAAAAACAACTTAAACAAACAAACTGTTGTTAGTTTATAATCTTAGCGTTATCTGTGAAATCTGTAGTTAGTAGTAGCTAATGTAGTCTTCCAAACGGCAGACGGCAGTAGAGTAGCTAGCCACAGAAGAAGACGAGAAGTTGTTTTTAAACGTCACTTCCTGTTGCTAAGAGCGTGTGGTTGTGGGCTTAAAAGGTAACGTTATTCGAAGAAATAGCTAATGTTAAACATGGTCCTATTCCGTTTTTAGTTATCTTATATTGCTGTATACACAGTTATACATGTCTTTTAACATATATTATATGCTATTTTATTTAAGTTCGAGTAGCTAAACGTTATCCTATTAGCAGCATGTGCAAGCTACCTTTCTAGCTAGCTAGCTAACAATGGCGTTACAACTTTGAACGAGAGCTTTTTTGCTATTATGTAGCTAACGTTACTGTCTAGTGAAACATGTTACAGAAAAGCTTCACAACATTGTATGAATATAATTATTATACAGGAAAATGGCAGCGGACAGCAGAACCGAAGACTACCCTCACGAGATAGACGAACAGCTCAGAAGTTTCGACTGCTCAGTTTCTTCTGTCAAAACCATGTTGGAGAAGTTGATGGCGATGCCGAGGAATGACCTGCTCCAAAAGGTAGGCTGAAGACCTTTTTATTTTATTTTTTACAGCTGTCATTGTCACTTGTCAGCACTCGTTGCTATTTGTGGTACACCCGTTTTATTTTCTTCTATGACGAGTTAAAATGTCTCTTGTAAAGAAGGCCTTCGTCACAGACGGATTATCAGATTGGCAACAAATCATCCAAACATATTTTTTTAATATGTAAAAAAAAACACCTGAACCGTATCAAAGAAACTTGCATCTTTGAGACGAAGTTCTTCCATTTAACCAAACATCACTGGGAAATACAATTAGGTGAACGGCCATTCACACCTACAGTGAGTCTGATAATTACCAGTTACATTGAAGAATAACATTTTACATGGTAGACATGCAATAATCTCATAACATATTATGCTTTGGTGTACCTAGCAGTCCATTTTGATAGTTATTTATTGTGGCTTTGACACGTTTGCAGGTAAAGGACTTTTATGTGTAAACATCTGGTGCTAATTAAACTAAATCTGGTTTATTGACAGCTGGACCCTTTGGATCAAGCCAAGCTGGATCTGATGTCTGCATACACTCTTAATTCATTATTCTGGAGTAAGTATTTTCTGGATTACTTTGTGCATTTGGGGAATATAAATTTAAGGCAGGTGGTAGTAGTATACAAAACTTACAATACTTACAAACTGTAAATCATGTTGACTTCATACCTGGGGGGTTTCTCCGACACCTCATACATGTGTCTCGAATATACAAGTAAACTAAAAAGCCAAATACACTGCTTCTATTTGGGGACAAACAGGATTATTTGTCAATGCAAATGCACCAAAGTTTACCAAATTCCGTTTATTTGGATCATATTGCCAACCAAAGGATTTCTGAAACACGGCGAACAAGCTGAATGCCATTATGGCCTTCTACTACTACTACTTGTTTGTGTACTACCACATAGTTGTCCACTTATACATTCACACACACACACACAACAATGAAAAAGCATGATTGGGTTTTAATGATTGCACGTATTTCTTGGCAAATATTTTGAGAGGAAATTACAATAATTGTGAGATAGAAGTAGTTTTGTTTTAAATAGTTTTTTTTTATCTTTTTCTGGAAGTTGTCTTGGCTTTAAATCAGATTGTATCAGTATTCTTTTTCTGGACATGTCTTACTTTTGATCTTGATTACAGTGTACTTGGTTACACAAGGTGTAAATCCCAGAGAACATGGAATCAAACAGGAATTGGTATGTATGTTTTCTCTGCACTGTCTTTAATGTTTGGCTTTCTCTATTTGCAATTTCTTATCCTTCTGTAACCGTTCTGTTTTTCAGGAGCGAATAAGGACGTACATGAACAAAGTGAAGGAGATTACAGACAGGAAGAAAGCTGCCCGTCTGGATAAGGGGGCTGCTGCACGCTTTGTCAGAAATGCTCTGTACAATGCCGACGAAAAAGATTCTAGAAAAAAAGCAGCATCAAAGAATGCAGCGGACACAAAATCTGACACCCCACAGTCAAAGCGTCCAAAGCGGAGCTGAAGTCGAGGAGCAGCTGTACAGTCTGGTCCCTTTAGTACCTCTTTGGGATAACAAACACTTTTGTTCACAAGGCAGCTTCTTAAGTTGTGTTACGGGCATCAAACAAGGCAACGTGACAAAAAGAACACATTGGTGTTTATCTGGTTTGCTCACCAGTCAAATTACCTGTCGGATTGCAGCATTCATGTTGCTGGATGTACCAAAACAAAAAACTGATTGCTGTCTACGATCCACCATCTCAGGTTTTTCTGAACATTCTGTTGCTCCAGAATTTAATAGACTTGAGTCTGTAATACTTTTGTGATGTTATTTCACCATTGAGTTGTAAATCTTCCTCAGGATTCTATAACCTTAAAAAAAGTCTAATTTCATTAAAAGTGAGTAAAATCCTGGTCCATCCAGTTATTGAAATATGTCATTTAGGAATGTTTGATTCCTTTTTTCCGATAAATGAGAATTTTGCTGTATTTTAAAAGTGATTCTATGAATCCTGTCGTTTTGAGGTGTTTTTCCACACGTGCAATGTGTCAAAATTGAAAAATACCTTTTTTTGCGATGTATTGCTTTTAGGATTGACTACTGTATTAAAATACTCTCCAAAACATTTGAAAAAATACACATTTATGCATCCCCAGTGGGGGAATTTGGATGTTATAGAAGCTCATATTGAACCAAATTGGATTTGATGTAAAACACTTCTCATGCAAGCCTTAATGTGGTCCAGTAGACCTTGCTCACATTTAGACAAGTCACAGTAGGAAAAGCATAGATGTAAATAATGAAATGACTGATTGCTGAATTCCATTTGGCTGATTCAGTGTAAGGTTCCTGGTTTTGTGCATGCTGACACACGGTCACACTCATGCCTCACTGGGTCACATGGATACACCAGAGCCATCTTTAGTTTTTTTAGTAACAACCTGTTAGTAAGGCCAAATTATGCTACTTGTATTAACCTTATTTTCTAAAGAGAACAGCTATTCTGGTTCTGTGATGAGGTAGAGCTGTTCACATTTTATTAACTTATCCTCCCAAGTTTAATGTAGAGTCTTTTAATCAGACGTACAAACATTACAGCCAATGTGTTGCGAGAAACGTTGAACTCCAGTTCAACCCTAATCAAACAATACCGCTGACAAGGTAACAAGCTTTTTGCTTTCCCCTTACACCTGTGTACCTCTGGCTGTTGATTACCCTTCATGCATTTCCGGTGGCAATGCTCCACCTAGTATAAACTAATTACCTGTGATTAGTGCCTCAGCATCCAGTCGGCATGTTATTGTTTGTTCAGTGCTGTATATGTTTCTTGACAGTCTTCAGGGAAAAATACTTATATTTTTAACTGTTTTCTTTCAAGACTGCATGTTTGATATTACATATAAAATAAGCAGGAAATATTTTAAAAAATACAACCTCATCTCTTTATTGTGTTTATCTGTTGTGACATGAACTATAAGACATATAGAGAATAAATAGAAAAAAGTTGCTAAATTATTATATTACTAATCAAAAGTTAAGACACACTTTAATATTCGAGTGAATGGAAAAGTGTCCAAACCTTTGACAGGTAGATATGATACCAGTTGAATTTGTGTGTGTCTTACTACAAATTGGCAGAGCATTACTTCATTCATGGTAGTCATTTAGCTCGGCCCTGTGCGGGTGAGACCTGTGACCTAGTCATTACAAAATGGCCTCGGTAACCATCACAGGAGGTGCTGTAGCTGCAGGCTGCACAGTGTAAGCGTAGGCTGTAATGAGACTTCCTTTTATAAAAACCAATGTCACATTTGATAAAGACATCCATGTTGCTTCCTTTTTGTAATTCCCTTTGGACAGCTGAGATCTTAATCTTAATGTACCCGCAACTTACTGCATCCCTCTAATCAAGCCCAGGAAACTGAGGCAGTGAGTTAGACTCCCAGGAATGTGTCTTTTCACTCTTTTCATCATCTTGCTTTTTTCTCATCCTCCCTGCAGCAAGCATCCAAAAATGACATTTGTTTAGCCAAAACCACCCTACTCCATCCTTTTACTTTTTCCACCATGTTGTTTCTTGCTGTTCAAAGACGCGTGTCAAACCTTTCTTGATGAACAGCCCCGTCTGCATATTGGAAAAATTTGGATTTTTCCACCCCCCCCCCTCTGTATTGTTCGCCTTCCTATGCCCTTCTCCCCACATGTGCTCAGTATAAAGGAGTTAGGTCACTGTGCGAGCAAATTTGAACAAACAAACTCTCATGTTGAAATTGTGCGCCCTAACATGGTCCAAACCCTGGTTTGTCCCGTAGATGTTTATTTATGCTGTTTGTGAACAGCTTGTGGTGAGGAAGTTTATATTATATGTGGAGTGGAAGGCATCAGACCAAACGACCTCCCCAGGCAAGATGAAGCAGCCTTTTCAGTCTGAAAAGGATGAAGTGCACTGCAGAGAGACTGCATTAACCTGCTTAGACTACCAAATGAGTTCAACACATCATGGGAAAATCACGTAATTTGAGGTTAAGTTGTCAGTAAGTAGATGCTGTAAACAGATGGGCTTCACAAGTAATTATTGCCATTTGAGTGCTTTATTCACAGCACATGCTAAAACATCTAGAACCTCAAAGAACCTTCTACCAGATACATTCAGGGAATCGGGTCACAGGAATAATCAAAAATATCTGTCTAAAACTATGCCTCTCTTAACATTTCTGCCCATTTGAAGTGGAAACCAAGGTGTTTTTTCATTCCTTAAGCAAATCAGGAAGAAGTCAATGTTTTTAGGACATGCTAATGTTCCTGTGTAGAAATGGAAAGTCATTGAAAATTCCAGGGATTTTGCAACACAACACTGTAGTTAAACAAAGAAAAGACCTCAACGTTTAGAGATTCAACCTTGATGATTGACCTTTCAAACACCAGAGAACAATCTCATCGATAGGTCCATTTAACAGATGTTCCAGAGCTTTCGATCATCTCAGCAGAGGGGGGGTTGTTGTAAATGTTCAAAGGCCACGTTTTATTTTAGGACTTCTACTCCCTGTTTGCTTGAATGTTGTCAAGGGAAACATTATGGTAAGTTTTGCCTTGATGAAGACCTTATATGTGGAAAAAACTTTGCATTCATAAAATAACTTAGGAGCTTCCATGTTTTGTTTTTCATGTTTGGCCAGCTTCTCCTTTTTATTTGCACTTCTTTATTCAATAAGTGGGGGGGGCGGTACATCTTATTTATAGCAGTTAAACCTGTATCTGAGTGATGTTTTATGATTTACAAACCCAAGGTGTATCACCCTCTACGGAGGGAAAGACAACTTATTACAAGGCCCACTGGAACAAGCTTTGCTTTGAATAAGTGGGTGAAATTCAGAGTGAGTGCATGACGAACATTGCAGCTTTATTCTGTCTGACACACCAGGAATTCCATGCAGTCATTTGTGCCACGTTCTATTCACCTTGGCCCCGCTGACAGAGCCGCTGATTAATAACGATAACAATGTTTTCCTTTTATTTAGCCCTCACCTCCCAGCGCCAGGACAAATTACTGTCTGTAAGAGTCAGCAGGTAAGTAAGGTAAGACTGAAGCTCGGACCACCAGGGCGTCTGACAGGAACTTGGGTTAGATCCTTTTCTTCTTCTTGTTTTTAACTCTTTAGATTCTTTTATTGAGTCATTTTTCAAGCAAGATAACTAACTCTTCATGGTTTTTACACTGAAATGAGATTAACAATAAATAAGCTAAATAAATAAAGACATTTCTA
Source organism: Etheostoma cragini (assembly GCF_013103735.1). Classification (NCBI taxonomy): domain Eukaryota; kingdom Metazoa; phylum Chordata; class Actinopteri; order Perciformes; family Percidae; genus Etheostoma; species Etheostoma cragini. Next base: position 4,439,641 of record NC_048423.1, on the reverse strand, counting down.
TTTTAAAAAGTAACTTACTGGGCTGCCAGGTTTAAGGGATAATATCGAAAGAAAATAGGAAAAATCAATTACAGGTGTTTAGCTTTTAGGAAGCACATTCTTGAAATTATAACACCCTCTTTTTTCATGGTTTTGATATTTTCTTCACCCTTCACAATGGTGTGACTGTCTTCATTTCCTTCTGTCAGAGTCAGCATCACTTCTACGTCAAGTTCAATGATTGGGATTTGTCTTGGTGATATTGTTCAGAAGCATATTGACAATTTGCAAAAAGTTAAGATCAATCTGACACAAGATTTTGTTGCCCCTTTTTTATTATTGTAACCCATCTATGTTGACTTTCTGCGGTGTGTTGCTCCTCGGTGCAGTTTAGTGACCCCCATTCACTCTTGGATTTCTCAAATCCTCAACAGTTAGTCAAAGAAAGGGAAGCAGCAGTACCTGGACAACATCGTCATCAGAAAGAACACAAAGCTCTGATGCACCTTTCATAATGTCTTCATCGCTCTCTCCCTTTTACTCTCTACTTCTCTCTCCCCCACTACTGTACCCCAGTGGGGTTTGGCAGTATAAGAAAATGACGCCATGCTGAAAACATGCACAGAGCGGGGCCTTGAACCCTCCTCGCTAAACACATCACATCATCATCACACTTTATTGAGTTTCCATCCTTACATTACCTTACTCCTTCTGCCAGTGAGTTTAATCTACACAGAAGAAGAAAAAAACTGCACAGAAACATTGCTCACTCAATGAGTTAGGGTTGGCCTTCCATCTGTCATGCTTAAATGAACTACTAGGAATGAAAACACAAAATCATTTCAGAGATCCAAGCTTGGGCGTGGAGGGTCACAGGTTCTAAGGTAGGGAGAAGCTGAGAGAATCGATGTGAGTAAACCACTGGTGATTGTGCGGCTGCACCGATGAGATGTGTGTAAATATTTTCAATTACTTTTTCAGGGATACACAAAGTTAAAAAAATATAACAACCATATTTATCACAGATTATTCATCATCTTTCTCCCATGTGAAGACCAGCTTTATGATGATGTCACTCCGACTCCGCCATTTGAAGACCTCATCTATTACTGTGGCCCGGTGTTTACCTCTGGTGTGCACCTCACTTCAAGAAGTCCATATGGCTGCAATGTGAAATCAGGGCTTTTCTCCTTTAAACCATGGGCTTCCGATGCATAAAGCTGCAGGATAAATGCTCAGCCATCAAAGAGCTGAGCGCGAAACCTTCTCTGAGCCCTCAACACACAAGCCCACGTGCACATGTACACAGTCCCACACACAGAGGGAGTCAGGCAGCTGCAAGCACACTGAAAGTAGAAAAAACACTCACCGAAACACATGCTGAGGGACGAACAAGGAAACAGAGAAAATGGCTTGCACATGCATCTATGCACACTCAAGAGCCCAGTGGATGTGTGTAATGGATTGGATCCCCCTCATAATTCCTGGGACAACGTTGTCTTCGAGGTCCGTACAGAGGCGGATGAGACCACAGCTGTTTGGACATAAATTTTAGAGGAATGCCTTAAGTCTGAGGCCTCAGCATAAAGAGCATGACTGAAAATTCCCATCGAAATGACAAATGATTGCCCTAAGGACTGTGCTGTGTGTGTGTGTGTGTGTGTGTGTGTGTGTGTGCGCGGCAAGGTCATGGAATGTGTGTTTCTGTTTCTGAGTATGGTTTGAATATTGCACGAGCGTGTGCGTATATCATATATGTATGACAGGTTTGTTTGCATACCACTGCAGGATGAGTTGTGTGTACAGTATGTGTCTGTATACATGTGTGTGCTGCAGCAGGTTAAGGAGAAGAAGGAAATGGCGTGCAGACAGGAACTGGTCTCCTCTGTTGGATCAAGAAGACTCGACAGCTGGGCAAGGAGAGGAAGGCAGCCTGCCAGGTCTCATAAAAAAGTCTGAATCTCAATTTTCTCTCTGTACAGTAGCTAACGCTGGAGTCATGTTATCATACAAGTGTGCAAGTTTATAGGAATATTTTGGATGGATTTGGTTGCATGCAGCTTGTAGCATGTGATAGTGTATTGCCAACGAGGCAAAGTCTCAATCTTATGTGTTCCTGGATCGTGTATCTTCATTTGCAGATATTGTAGGGCTGCATTGATGTTTGCTACAGCTTTCACTCTGATATTAACGTGGTTTATTGACCATGTGTTTACAGTGTAAATGCAAGCATTTTAAGTTGGCATGGTGTGTGGGGCTTTCATGGATACATTTCCTCATGAACAGAGCGTTGGGGGGTTGATATGAATGAAATAGCATTTTCAATCATTTGGGAAATATTCACCAGCTTGTCCAAATTGCAAATATAATTCAGTGCAGTTTACAGGGCTCCTGGGCAAACAAAATAAACAAGCTCATGGTCAATATGTCCTGTTTCTCCTCAGTTTTCCTCACAAGAGACACACTTGCTTGGAATGGACAGCCAGAATGCCTTCTCTCATGCCACACACCTAGTTTTCTTTCTCCCTCGATATGACAATGGGGTTTATAGGACATCAATAACCCCTCTCATCCCTCTTACCTCTTACATTCAGAGCCAGGTTTACAGCTAGTGTGGGGCGGAAGGCTGTAGGCCTTGATGTGAGAGCCTGGGGCTAACGGTAGCGCTGGGTACTGTAAAGTGATGAAGGGCTTCTGCTTTTACGATGATGTGAATGATGTAGCCTGAGAGAGTAAAAGAGCTTGTGAGAGCGTGTGTCCATTTACTGTACATGACTGAACTGCGAGGGAAGTGGAAAGATTATATGTCCTGCTACTAAATGTTTACATCCTCTTTAAGACTATTTGCAGATACTATAATCCCAAATGATGTACAGCAACAACATTGACTAAACTTGAGAAGAAGCCAATAATAAGGAGTTCATCAAAACACCAGTGTTATTTAATTTGACTTAAGTTCAAAATCATCATCATCCCCATGCCTGTTTTATACACATCAATCAACTGAGCAGACTTCAATGATTCACCTATCAGTAAGCAAGAGTCATCTTCAATCACTGAAAAGGGGGAGAAAGTCGCAACAAACATAGACAGATGTGAGTGGGGCAACATCAGTGTTCTTCCTGTGTTCAGATTTAAGGATATTTTGTATTTTTCTTTGTCAACCAATTAAAAAACCTAAACCATTAATAAACTCTATTAACACTTGTTGTGTGCTGTGTTGCCCAAACCTGAAATAACACTCCTCTGCGCCATAGAGCTCCATTGTTGTCCAAACTCGATTAAAACACATCAGTGAGCCACACTGTTCCTCTGGGTGACATGTCCCTTCATTACCATGAACATGCAGTGCAGTTTATTTTGAGTCAAACCCTCCCACACTTCCTGCTGTCAGAAATACTTGCTCTGCATCAAATGTACTAATCCATAGCTGAAGGAACTCCCCAACAAACTGTACACACTGTTTGAGTAATGTTAGCTAAAAACAAAAGTGTCCAGCTGCATCAGGAAATCGTTCAGCCTTAAAAAGAAACTATTGGTTGTCTATTGTATATTTATGTTTTCGGTAGCCGTGAATAGGCAATAAAGAGGCTGGGGAAGTGGGAAACTATTTACAGACATTTTTCTGTCTTTTTTAATCTGATCTGTTAATAGAAAAAAAGAAAATTATCAAATGTTGTCCTTTAAATGTATACAACAAAATAGCATGTGTGGTCAATCTCTGGCAGATAATCAAAGCTAAATGTCTTATTATAACTGGAGAAAATATTACTTTGGACAATTTTAATATCTCTTTGTCTTCCTTCTCTGTGATTAGCAAAGAGCCAATAAGGTAAAACACTCAGATAAATAGGATTCTGCATTGTTTAATTTCTATGCAGACCACTTAATATTACATAGTCTCACTAATGTTGTTTTATTTTTTTATTTTTTTAGTATTTCTACAAGACTTTTAAAATCGCTTGGGAGTGCCAAGCTCTTCATTCAGCCTTAAGTGCAACAGCATAAGGAGGTTCAAAATGTGATCAAAAGTTCCCCCTAGCAGCCACAGGGGGACAGTCTAGCACCGCTGTACAGGCCTTTTTCTTTGGTCAGGCTTGAGTGGCAAGCTGAGGTTTGCTTTTCCTCCTACCGCAGAGCAGATTGGAGAAGATTAGCCCTCGCTTGGCCGGTAATCACCCTTATCACAGGAAAAAACGACAACAATACAGGGAGTTTAATGACAGAAGTAATTGTTGTGGATGTCCCACGTTATGCTGCGGTGGTGTGATGAATGACAACCGCAATGCACCGTACCGTGAGGAGATTTGCTGCAGGCTTGTAATTTAAACCTATTTGTTATGGTTGTAACTTCCCTCTAGGGTTGTTGAGCTGAGGGCACAAGAAAAGTTTTTTTTCTGATTGAAAAAAAGAGTTTTCATTGTTGATTCCAAATGAAAGTGATTTTGTTTTTTTGTGGATGTGTGTGAAAGTAGACAGCATGTGTTGTGTCCCTTTCTCTGCTTTTCTGTCTTAACAGATGGTCAGTTACTTCCACACTCATACATGGAATGTAGATTTTAACTAAAAGAACCAATAGTTCATGAAAATGTGTACGCAGACATATTCATGTTGGACTTTAATGTTTCCAGTTATCTACACATGAAACACAGTAAGTGCATTTTGGCTTTTGTATCCATTGACTACACTCCACCCTAAATTGTATATTCATAACTGTAAATCTGCACGAAAAGTACAATCAAAATGTATTGAGCAGAAATTAAAAACTTGAATGACAGTTGAATGACAGTAAGATTTTCAATCAAAGTTTCTGGTATTATTAACCGCATAAATCCCCCAAAGAAAAAATCTGGATCTTCTACGTTCCGCTTGCTTCAGGGAGTACGGGCTGATCATGATCTAATACACAGGCACAGCATGCTTGGATTGACATCAATTGGCTGTTTTTTCTGTGCATGTGGCTGTGTGCATACCCATATAATTGTGAGTGCATTTGTGTGTGCATGTGTGTGTGTGTGTGTGTGTCTGTGTGTGAACTGGTTGTGAATGTATATGCATGGGTGTGTTTAAATGTCTGTTTTCTCCAGAGTGCTTTTGCTCATGTGGGATTGTGTATGTGTATGTGTGTGTGTGTTGTGTGTTGTGTGTGTGTGTGTGTGTGTGTGTGTGTGTGTGTGTGTGTGTGTGTGTGTGCGTGTGTGTGTGTGTGTGTGTGTGTGTGTGTGTATGTGTGTGTGTGTGTGTGTGTGTGTGTGAGAGGCAGAGATTACAGTGCTCTTTAGTGAAACTTTGGAATGCTTCATACCGAGACAGCTGCAGACAGTCTAGACTGTCATTCTCGCGTCACTTTATCGCTTCGGGCCTAAAAGACAACCAAGGAGGAGAACCCAGATATGCAGCCTCATCTGATAAGGGAGGTGGTAAGAGGATCCATGACTTCTTCTTCAAACTAGCTGGAGAAGGCAGCTCTGGTGTCTGATACAGCAAGTACTGTCAAAGAGTTCTCGGGTAGGCGATGACTAAAGAGCATGAGCTGTCCAGCTTCTATAGTGTATAAGTAACGTGTGCTAACATATATGTTGGTGCCGTAAGAAGAAAGCTCAGAGAGGGTTTTTACACAAAGTTCTACATTCACTGTTTTAAGCCTATTTTGACGTACGTCTGTGTTTTGATTCTTCTCATAAAAAAGTGACCTTGTTGTGAAGCGCAAGCGGGAAATCTTCAAAAAATACAAATTATTTAAATCAACCGGTGTACGCTGTGAGAAGCTTTCCAAAGCAGCTAGAGTAGGAAATGCCAGTCCTAATGTCAGAGGGCTGCTCTGTCTTATTATGGCAAATCAAAGCAGAATGTGTCATTAGCTAACCGAGGGCTAGTCTCTCCTCTTTTCAAAACAGCAGACAGAGGGCAGCCTCTGTCCCTGGCGCTCTACCCTTCAAAGGCCCCCATTATACTTCAATGGAGGGTAAACAGCAGCTCCCAAAAAACGATGGTCTCCAAAGTTTAAAGCAACATCGTTTATCACCCCTGCCAGCCACTGCAGGTGTGACCCCATTCCCACAACTTCATCGACAGCCTGGGCCTAGGGGAAAGTATGCCTGTGTGTGTGTGCGTGCATGTTTGTTCACGTGCACAACATTCAAACAGTACACCTATAACAGCAACAAAATACTGAAAAACGATACTTTGTCTCTGTATTTTTACAAAACAAGCATGAACTCTGACATTCTATTCAATAACACATCAACAGAAATCTTTGTCAAATGCAAACATTAGCTAGACGCACAACGCTTCTCCACTAATTTGTGTAGTAACACACTTTACTTAATCAATTCCAATGAAGGTAACATGGCATAAAACATGTGGGGAAGAAGGCATTGTACACTGGAGAAGATCTGCAGGATTTGATGGATTTTCACTGAAACTCACACTTTTCTGCACCTTGCTTTGTGTGTGTGTTCAAAATGAGGTTATGCTAAAAGAGTGTAGCGCACCGCTGTAACCTTTTGACATTTGATGGAGACATTTAGCTCACATAATGAGTAGAACTACAGATGGCATCTAAATTGTTTTTGTTGACCATATAATATTTTGTGGGTTTTGGATGCTCAACAACTATTAAATGTCAATGACATTTGACGTCGGTTTGCAGTGAGGGTTTGGCAGATATCTATGCTAAATTGAAATAGATCATTTGCCAGTGACCTCAGTTTCCACCGATTCCTACAGTATATCTGTGCTTTTTGCCTTTTTCGCTTGAAATTTTAATTTAGTGTTCCACACTGCTGTGGGTGCATGCATTTTTTTTATTTTGGATTGCCAAAGTGAAAGCAGGAACTTTCACCCTGGCAGCATGAGTAAGAACTTTACAGACCAGCATGTTTTTCAGCTGTGTTTTCTACCTTTCATAAATGTGCTAAATAAAGGTTTAATGACAGTCATGATCCTCACTGACTGCTTGTTATGTCAGTGTGACTGAACTCCTCTGCTACCTTTCCTGGGATTCAGAGTTGGGCAAAGTTCTTTCACACAAGGTTTTATAAAGGCCAGTGTGCAGATGATTACTGTGACTGTGAAAATTATCAGAAGTATGTGACGCAGAGAAACCTTAGTCTGTCTGTCTAGTGATACAGCAACTGAGAACACTGATTGGATTTGATTTTTGATTTGATTTATATTATTTTCACAACAAAAACATTAAGACAGTATTATATGTTACACAAAAAAGATGTGATGGACTATTGCCAAAAAACCCTTCAATAAGTGCCAGTGTGTGTGTGTGTGTGTGACCGAGAGAGAGAGAGAGAGAGAGAGAGAGTGAAAGAGAAAGTGTGTGTGTGTGTGTTCAACAATTTATTGAAAGTCAACTAAGCATGGATGGTCTACGCTACAAACATCAACTCCACATTTACACAGTTTTATGCATTCACACCTGGGACAAGCTCTGCACAGTCTTGTACTGTCAGGGTCAGGCACAAGCAGCTCCACTGGAGCAGTTTGTCTGGAGCCACCTGGCTTTCACAGACATTGTTTTATTGGGTAGATGTGATTCAAGCATGTCTGCCATAATTTAGCCCCAAAAATAACTGTAAAAACTTGGGTGTTACATGTGTCTCTTGTTGTGTAACTTTTTTACCGTGTACCCGATATTTACATTTTTTAAGGAACTGTAGTCAATATTAAGAAAAAAAAGTGTTCCTATACTCGTCAAATACCAATTTACCAAGGCACTGACATGCATTGACACCTACATGAGGACGAACTGGCGATCAAAACAACAAAAGAGAAGCTTAGAAACACACAAAGAGGATTGTGATTTCATTCTCTCCTCAGGATGCCATTACTCCACTTTATCTTTATATAAATAAAATGTGTTTACTGGTGGGTTATGTTCTGAATATTGTCTACAGCCCGTTAAACCAACTTAAACATTTTCTTTGCAGCTTTTTTTCCCAACCAGCAGCAAATCTTAATCTCAACTCAACAACATTTGTCTCCGAAATGATTTTCTTGAGAGCAATTTTTCAGCAGCTGCTAATGGTAGTGTTACTCATTCACCTTCCATGCCCACATTTTACCAGATGGTTCAAGGATTTAACCAATGACCCTTCAGTCACAGTGCCTCTTCTGTAACATCTAAAATGTGTCTGTGCGGAAGTGTGTGTGTGTGTGTGTATGTGTGTGAGTGTTTTTGTTTGAGCCAGCTGACTACAGCTGCCCTCCCATGTGTGCACGTGACTGTGTCTTTATCTGTGTATGTGTGCTTTATCAAATGCATGTCCTCGGTTCAGTTGAATTAACAGAGGCCATGTGAATGGATCCCATAAGGGTCAAGGTGATCGAGGCGGCTGAGCAGGTGGAAAATCTATGAGATTGGCTCACACAGAGCACACCGACCACTGGTCAAACAGACACTATTGATTGACACGTTTACAGCGGAAGTGTGTTTAACAGTGGAGTTCATATGTTGAACACACATTGGTTACTGATACAAACAGAAAAGTGGTACCCCAAGTAAATAAAGATACTGCTAGGACAGTATACCTTTTCTTTTTTCTTTTTGCAGATTTAACTTCTGCAGATCACATGCCATTTTTCAAGTTGCAAGTCGATACAACCTGAAAACACTGGATGTTGATAATGAGGAATAATGTTAGTTACCTGAAGGAAGACGTTCCGCTACTCTCTCATTGCTTCATTCAATACAATCAGCATTAATACAGCGTCCATGTGCCTTGTCATTTAGTCACCCCGCACTCACCATGGTCGCTGCTCTGATCTTTTCTAGAATTCACAAACCTTCAAGGAAAGAAAAGGCCAATGATGCAAATATAGGGCCACTTTTCATCATTTTACTTTGCTTCTCAGACCAAAAATAAGCTGCACCAAAAACACCTTAACTCTCATTTATTCTTCATGCAGGCCCTGGGCATTGGCATAGAGACACAGAAAATAAGGTAGGATGGGAGAGAGAAGCTATGGAGGCGATTAAGGAAGGGGGAGAGACAGAGAGAGGAAGGGGGACAGACTAGGGAGTAGATTAAGTAGCCTTGAAAAGGCTGGCTTCTCCGCAAACATATAACCCCCTGTGAAAACACAAGCTAATTATTAAGAAAACAAAGGGGGAACCGAAGCGACGTGCCAACGCACACAGATCCCCGGCAGAGTAATTGTGCGTGAGCTATTTGGGCTGAAAACAGTGCGATGTGGTGCTCTTCCTCAGCACAGCCAAGCAGAATGAACAACATCTGTTCCCTGCGATGGGGTTAGAAAACAAGCACAAGAAATGATTCAAGGAATTTTTCCCCTGCTTCTAAATTTTTTTTATGACTGTGATATAATGATGTCTGCCAAAAGACAATACTTTTTGGATTTTTTATTTAGTCACTTTGAAACAAAAAAAGAGTTGAAGTATTTTGTAAGTTTTTGTATCCCTTTGCTACGTGAGCATGCTAATGCTAATGTAACCAGAGGTCATTAGCAAAAACAGTCGTTCTGCTATAAAGGGATCCCATCATCAACATGAATGGCCAGAGCTCATAAAAGCTTGGCTTCATAATAATGCTATCACTCCCAATGAGGCTCAGAACTTGGACAGCGTTAGCAATGGGTGGAAAAAAACCTCCGTGTTTTTGAATAGGCCCTGAATGTTTCTGTATTGCCTTCTTTCATGCATGATTAAGTTATACAATTCAAGAGGCTTTTTGCACGTCCCCTGTGCTTTTCAAATCTTTTCACAGTATCAAAATGATCTCTGTCCTACACAGCTGAGCATATTACTTCCCAATCTCACTCTGCATTTTAAGCGGTGAGGGAAGTGTCGCTGGGAATTTGATAATACTCAGCAGTGCAGTGGATGCCTTGGTGGAGAGCCATGTTTTGAATTGGCTCTGAAGCTGCAGCACTAACCTTAGCAAGACGCCAAAGCATGGTTCCATTTGATTTCTGACGGAGTCAAAACAATTGATCTCAGCCCATGTGAAATGGTGGTAATGGGCGCTCAAAGAGTCATTGTTTTTATAATGTGACCGGGCTTACTTCAGTTAGCATGCGGTGAGCTGGGGGCGCAAAATTAGCTTTGGTAGTGTTTGTGCAGCGTCTGGTCTTTCTTGTTTTTACTGTACATCTCTTGTTTTCATCGTTCATTGTGTCTTTCTCTGTGAGGCACTTTGTGGCTTTTAGCAAAGGTTGGCCACACTTTGCTAAAAGCACTTTTAAACAAATTTTGACTTGACAGTGATTGATGATGACAGAAGGTTTTAATACTGTATTGAGGGGTCATCTGTGGGCGTCTGGGGGCAGGTTTCAAATGACAATTGTCTTAGTGTGGCTGTCTCCCTCTCTCTCTCCACACCAGTTAACTCCTCAATGTGTGCCCTAATGGAAACTAATCCAGGCGGCTAAGTTGTGTGTGTGCATTGTACACCTGCGCGTGCTGGAAAGAGAGCCCCATAGCACACTGCTGCTGATTAAGAACTATGTTAAGTGCACCAGTGCACTGTGTTCTCAGAGACCTGCAATCACCAGACACACCACATTCCTCCTAAACATGCTCTGTTTGTTTAAGTTGTATGCACATGCCTACACACACACACACACACACACACACACACACACACACACACACACACACACACACACACTATAATAACCATACACATTTTTCCATATATACACACATATACCCACAAACACTTTTGAACACATTCTGGCCCTGTATAACTCTGATTGTATGAGCTATGGCAACAATTAGATATAATAGCCAAAGATAATAACATCTATTTTTATACTTACGGGACTGATTAAATGCCAGCAAAATATGCAGTGAATTCTGTTTTAAGTAGCATGTGGTGGTTTGTTTGTGTGTTTTATTCGAGCGTGTGTTTTCTTTTTATCGTCTCAAGTGTCAGTCAAAGACACATAGTCTGCCAGCTTCTCTCAGCTTTATGGACAATTAAAAGTAGTTTTAGACAAACTTTAGCTAATTATGTGAACATCATAATGCCACCCAATTACAATGCAGAATGCATTGAGGCTCTAAAACTTTATAGAGCAATTTTGTAACATTGTCAAGTCAATTCAGTTCCAAATTTATTTTTTGCACTTTTCATCAAACAAGCAAACAGGTTTGCAATAAAATGCAATTCACGGAAAGCTAAACAAATCAAACCAAAGTACAGTCATTAATAATTGCTTATTATGAGATACTAGTTATCTTCAAAAAGACAAGAAACACAGTTTTATCATTTAATTCAGGGCTCTGTGATGTTGGTTGTGCCACTGGCCACACCTACTAAAAGAAAGAAATAACTAATGAACAATCATCATAACTTATCAGACACATACACTGTCCATGGTCACACTGAATCAGGATAGGAATTTACTGCATACAAATGTCCATGAATTGCCTTTGGATTCTGTGCTTTCCTGAAAGAAAGGATTAGACCTACTGCACGTAGTGTATGTACATGATGAAGTCTAAATCTGCTCAACATAAAGGATGAACTGCATAGTTTGGTGTATTTTATCACTTAAATATTCAGAAAGGGGATGTGATTCCAACTAGAATCAATAAAGAGAATTGGAGCTGCCGTGAGAAAATCTGAAACAAGAAGATCTAGACTGTATCTAATTCTACCAGATGGTCCATTTTTTTGTTCATGGTAGTTGGGACCAAGGCACTACTTACAGGAGGTGGACTCTCAAAGTGTGTTAACCTAACCCCAACACACTTCAAGACCTAGCAGTAGAAGAGTTAGGTAATAAATTATGGATGAGGGTGTGCGACCACCCAAAGACAGGGGCCCCCTCACAGCTGCTTATCATGACACACACACACACACACACACACACACACACATACACACACACCCACACACCCACAAATATGCACCTGTGCTTATTGACATAGTCCTAACCTGCAAGAAATATCAAGTAATGTTGTAACATATTAGGTTTTATGGCAACATGCAAGTGTTTACATGTACCGTTTACCTGAAATGTATTGTGGGATGCCTTTTTGTTCACCAACACCAACACTGACCAGCTGAAGAATGTGAGTGAGTGAGGTGAACCTTTTCTCACCAACAACATTTTGACTTGTCATAGGAGGAAAAGCACAGGTGTAATTGATTATCATTATTTAGCGACCTGATCCATTTTCAGTGTCTAAATAAAGCATGACCATAAGCAGCATGGGCAGCATATGGCCATGGAACTAATAAACTTATTATTGCTATTAATTACACCTGTGGTTTACCTGCTCTGACATTTCAACATTTCTGCTGTGAAATGTGCCTCTTGGGAATCTCTAGGAATTGCGTGAATTTCTTTGTTCAAATAAATTACAGGCTTTAGAAAATAGAGTTCTGTAATCAACAAGCCACACGTCTTTATTGTCCAGCATGGCCTTGAGCTGGGCGTTTAATACCCAGCTCAAGCTATCTGCATTTCAGTTCCATCAAAGTGTCAGGTGTAGGGCTACTTGTATTTGGGAAAAAACAATGTTATCCATACTTGTAAAAGTAGTACCCAGCTTATTCCGACAGCTTACTTATCACAGCAGAGACTCCAAAAGTGTGCTTGAATAGGCTTGTAAACAGATGTGCTCATGCTCACATTTCACCCTGGCACACACAGTACAGAGGTACAACCAAAGGTACGTTTCTGATCACTGAACCTGCTTTGGAAAAGATAGCTCTGCTGGCCCATGAAAAAAGGTTCATCTCTGTATTGTGGAATCCAATCGCTCCTCCAGAGATAGAATCCCCAGACGGTTCACCTGCTTCTATTCATGCCGGTAGGTTCTTGTAGGGATCATATCGGCTGGGAGAGGGACGGGGATTAACTTTTCCAAAAGAAAAGACAGGGACTGGAGGCTTAGATGACTCTTTTCTTGAAAACCAACTCGTTTTGGCTCCAGGCACCCTTCTCATCCTCTTATCCTCTTCTTCTCTATCGTTCCCATCTTCTGTCCTCAGGACTGCATTGACGGAGAGTGGTAAAAAAAAAATCACAGGTGTAATTGGAGTTATTTTGTGTCTATGCAGGTGTGTCAGGGAGCACATGTTGCCTGTGTGTGGTGTATGTGTGCCACTTACAGTACCACATTTACTTACTTATTGCAAGAGTTTAAACATGTCGGTGCAGTTTCAGTTATGTTCAACTCAGAGTTTTGTGGGGAATTCATTAATGATTTGGGGAATTACAATTAAGCATGGCTTGCATCTATGTCTGCTGTTTATGCTTGTTTGTACACGTGTGCATCTAAATATCACTTTATGTAAGTTTCGGCAGTGGCATGTGCATGTCTACTTCTCTACATGTGTATGTGTGTACAAGCACTTCTTGTGTGTCTGTGTTCCAGGTCTAAGGCTTCTTTTATCCTTTAAGAGCCTGGTGAGATAGGAGCTGTAATATATGCCAGGGCTGTATTCTGTGAAAGGTCACTGGGGAGGTGGAAGTGCAGGGGAGGGCAGGCCCGCTGTTCCCTCTGGGCCAGAATTCACTCTATAAAGCATGTCTACTCCTCTTTTACAAATCCACCAAGACTGTAGCGCCTCTACGCCTGAGGTGGCACACCAGGGGACACGTGTCAGTGCTCTGTAGTGTTGTTGGAACTGGGTTACAAGGTGACGGATCAGAGCAATAGGTTCGTGCGCTGTGGGGTTTGTTTAGCTTTTGAGTTCACCCCTCCTTCCCGCTCTGTGGGTTTCACTGTTGCTATCGTTTTACAATATCAATGACTTCTGTGTGATTGTTCTTTATAGACAGGGACGATAGCCTTTGTGCTATATATATATATGTGTGTGTGTGTTCAAGCATTCCTTTACCATTGCACCTACTGGAAAATCTAAACGACAGTAGATTTTTTTTCTTTTTACTCTGTCCCTTTTTGCTCTCTCTTGCTTTCTCAATCTCAATTTTAACTGTAAAATGTCTTCTCTCTGAAATTTGAAGGTTTGTTACATTCTGCACATTCTTCTCCTTAGTTCCACAGAGCACACCAGTAATTTGGTCCACAGTTAATAAGGGTGGCCTTTTACCTTTTAGTTTGTGTAATGATTTTTTTTGTACCAAATCAAATGTTTAATGGTCACTATTCATCTTATAGCCGGTTGGCTTGGTGACTATAAAACTTTGGATTCAGCTCAAACATTTTGAAAGCGGAAAAAAGGCAATGGTACAAAACTGTATACATAAACATAGAGGATAGACAATCATAGCATGTGTATCATTTCCATGTTATTTTAGTTGTATTGGACTTCTGTAAGCTGCATTTATTTCATTTAAATTTTTTTTTTAACAAATATTCAGTATGAATTTTTTAACCTTTGTACACCTGTTTTTACAGAAAAATATGTATTTTCGGCAGCAATTTTAGTTTCATTTTAGTTTAAGGAATTATAGGCATGATTTATACTTTAATGCTAGTTTGCTAAAATACGTTTTCATGAAAAGTGTAGGCTTGGTGAACAATATCATTGTCTATGGATGGGTTTGTTTTTGCAGTTGTGTGTGTATGTGTGAGAAAATGTGGTTTTGTATGTGAATAAAGCTGTTTATGTATGTCCATGTGTGTATGAGCTATTTTCCCACCCACCAAATGTGATTAATCTCAATACATTTACAAAGTTTCAAGCTTAGTTTATCTTGACCCTTCTCTTTCACTCATCATATAGGAGGGAGTTTATTTTCTCTTCGCTGTGCTCCGATTAGTGCTCATTTATCCATGGTGAAGAGAGGTTGTGTGGCTGTGTTGAGGAGTGTAATATTTCGGCCTCTTTGACCTCTAACTGATTCCAGCAGAACACTATTGGATCATGTGTACCGCCGGTCAAAATGGCAGGCGGAAAATGCATGTTACTAACATGAAAAGACGGTTGACAACACCATATGCTTGTTTATGAATATGGGTTTGCATGCATTGAAATATGAGTGTTTGTGTCTGAATGCAAGGATACATATTTATGTGTGCAGAGTACATGGGCTTATGGGTTGGCACTTTGTGAGTGTTCTGTCACAACTTTGCAGAACTTCCAGATTTTCCTCCTCAAAGCTCATGTACAATATGTTTTACATTACACAATTTGGTTTCAATGTTTTGATTTCCTTTTTCCTTAGGTTTCTTAGACAAACTTTAGCTTTTTGCAGTAGTATCTACCATCAGTTACAACATAAAATAGAGTTAAACATGCCTTAACTTTTGTGTTTTTCAAAGATAATGTACGGGTTTACCGATGCACTCCAATGTCACTGGTTCTTATGTTTACTTTAAACAAACTGGATAATAGCAACTGTAACAGACAATTAGTGCCCTTTGTATAAATAGGAACCACATAAGCATACATAAAAGTTGTAATTTGTCTGGACTATTAACTTATGGAAATAAATGAAGAACAAATGGTGTTAATAGCAAATACGACTTGGACTTTCATTGATCAAAAAAGGTAAAAAGTGTGTGAATTACTCTTCCCGTGGAAAGGCACCTCAGGGGCATGAAGCTTGGGCTTAGCCTCTACAGGGATCTAGAATTAGAAAAAAATCCCCCTTGCTTTCTTCAGTGGTATGATCCTGAATAACTATACATTTTAACTAAATTAAAATTGTACTATTTGTGTCATAATCCAAGAGATTTCTAATGAAACTTCACTCTAGGAAGAACCGTGTCAATCCAAAAACAACAGCCTTGCTTATTTACCATTATAAACAAGTATATATATAAATATGTATACACAATGTATATGTAGTAGCTCAATGATACACGCAACATTTATGCAAGAAAGTCTGAAATATGAAAATGCATACTTGTATGTGTTGTGTGTGTACGCACGAGTACATCCTAGAAGTCTTTACCCATACTTACCACTTCTGACTGAAATCTATCTTCTACCCTCTCCTGCCTCTTCACAAGGAAGCTGTCATCTGCCTCTTTGATGCTAACTAATTACCATGACCATAACCCTCCCAAATATCAATCCCCAGGCCTTGGGTTTCACCCCCTATGAGGTCTCCCTGTTCACCATGTCACTTGTTTCTTGCTTGGTAAGCACAGGCAACATGCTGCCTGCCACCTCTCATGTATCATTTAGACATGAATGTTGGTTGTACATACACATCCTTAAACACAGCACTAAAAATATATTGATAAACTGTGTAAAAAAACTGATATCCACAGCGCTCTTTGGCCACCTCTTTTTAAATGCATTAGATGTCCATATGCCTGTTCATTGAAACATGAGCAACGTGCATTGGCTTGCTTTGGCATTGTTGTTTGTGTACTCTAACGATATGTGGATGCCCAACCACTGAACGTTCCTCATCTAGGTTTGGACTATCTTAGTGTTCATGTCAAGGATACCATACATTAATAGCTAAAAACAAGAAATAAAACACTTAGGAAAAATGATGCATATGGTGTATGATTATTGTAATAATATTGAGGGATAATAAAGAAGAAGGAAAACAATATGTGGCCGTATTGATATTTTGTCACACCCATAATATGCTAATTTTCAGGTTCATAATTGTATTTTAAGGTTGTACCAGAATAGGTTTACATGGCTTAATTTTCAAAAAAGACCATATTTATGTTGTACCTCACATTGCAAATATTTATTTCACCGGTGTTTTTAATTTTAGTTTTTCTTTTCTCAGCTGACCTGGATCTGTAGTTTTTTGGAAGTTTGTTCCAGACATTTAGAGAATAGAAACTCAGTTATTTTAGCTACGGAGTGAGACATTGCACAACTTTACCATCTTTGTCGGGAGTATCACATGTGCAGTAGCTAGGTAAGGCTCACGCTAGCTACATGACTTTTTTTTTACAACTTCGGTCAGTACAGGATTAGCTGGGAGACTTCTTCTACACAAGGGCACACTTGAGGAACACCTACAGAACAGGGACATGTAAGTTGTTCTTTTGGAGATTATGGTGAACTAGTGTGTGTTGCAGCAGTGTTTCGCCATTGAGAACGAGCTAGCATGCTAGCGTTAGCATGCTATGGTTAGCCTCCTCGTCTCAGCTAGTGACGAAGAAAGCTGAGCAGCTCACCTGGAGACTGAAGGCAGAGGGCATTCAGAAATGGTGTTGCCCTCAAAACAGCATGGCTAGTTTTTTCCCCAAGTTTGTATGTACGTGGAAACACCAGAGACACAAAATAACACCCCAAATCCCAGAAAAAGTGTTTTTGTGCATATTATGTTCACTTTACGAATTAGCATGCTTGTCCTAGCACTCTGTTGGGGTGTTTATCATTTCCTTGAACTGCTCTGCAGCTCTGTTAAGTAGCTGCTTTTACACCTTTTGGCCAGAATTTTGTGCCAAGAAGGACTGATTTGTACTCTGTTATATTTGATCGATTTGGCCCAAGAAATGTGTACAGAATCATGAATATAAAGAGTTGATGTTAATGGTAAAAAAGAGTGTACATACACAGTAAGTGCCTGGCTTGGAAATAAAAGACAAGGGATGTGATGGGGTCGCCATAATCCCTAGAGGAGAAGAAGAACAGCCATTTTCATACTGTTTGTCTGTGATAAACTCTAATCAGGCAGTGTTTGATGGTGTGCACACACATCATTATTATGCATATGTATGAGTTTAGTCGTTAAATATTCATCAGAGAGCGTCATTGTTTTTGGAGGACTACATATGGGGTAATTAGAGCAATAGTTTATATCTACATAACAACTGCCTTCTGGAGCAAAGGGACTCGGCTTTAATGTCAAACAGGCAGCGACAGAGGCGTGTGTGTGTGTGTGTGTGTGTGTGTGTGTGTGTGTGTGTGTGTGTGTGTGTGTGTGTGTGTGTGTGAAGGTGGGGGTGCCATGTTAAATGTGAAACAGACAGTGGCAATGCCTCAGTGGCACAGAGGGAAAGGCGTGACAATCTAAACTGCCCCCTGGAGAACAAGAGAATTCATCCTTAGACACAGCGCTCCCTCTCTCTCTCTCTCTCTCTCTCTCTCTCTCTCTCTCTCTCTCTCTCTTTCTCTCTCTATGTGAATGCAGCTGCAGGGGATATGAAAGGTCAGGGGATACGGTGAAACATTAGGGTTAGCATGATACCAGTTGGACTCTTAACACTAAGTACCTAATAATTGGATTTCCTTCCGATAAGAACAAGGTTATGATCATGGTTCTTTTTCAAGTAAATTGCATTTTCAATGTTCAAACATAGTCATGAATATGAAAAACAAAATGCATTTAATTATTACTATGATTTGGCATACAGGGAGTTAGTTTGGTGGAGGAAATGCAGAAGAGAAACTACAAGTTTATAATGCTATGTCCGTTTCTCACCAGCATGCTAATAAAACTGGTATAAAAAGAAACCATCATAAACTGAGTGCTTTGAAATCAAGATTTTAAATACGTCCATGTCTCCACAAACACATGTGAGATCCCACTGTTTTTTTTAATGATGACGTGTCAGTCCATAAGATTTCAGTCTTGCTTGAATTAGAATTTCTATTTGAGTGAAAACAAATGGAATTGTCCTAAGAATTTTGCAGTTCTTTGGTTTGGACTGGAGTCTTGTTAGATAGATAGATAGATATTTATTCATCCCCAAAAATGGGAAATTACGGTGTTACAGCAGCACACGTACATTAGTCACACAACACAGAGTATAAATATAAATAAGATACTAGGAAAAATATACATTCATACAGTATACATTAATAATAATAATAATAATATAAGAACAAATATTTAAATATATACAGGTTGTTGATACATTAGCCTAAACTTTTCCGAATTGTATTCATAGACTCATTTACTGTAGTAGACTGAATCACTGTGACATCATGCTAGCATCAAAATCTCTTCGGGGTAGACAGATGGCCGTTGATTCAAATCGCAGAGATATGTGAAATCAAAAGTTAAAGAGGGCATTGCTTTTTGATGAGTTTTTGGTTGCCCAAGCTCTGTCTGTCCTGTCCCCAAACCCCCCAATAAACCCAACCATTCCTCCGGCCTGCGGCAGAGTTGAGGTGGCTGATGAAGTGATGTTCGTGTCTGTGGATGTGAAGGTCAGCTCTCCCTGCGCTGTGGTGTCAAAGTGTGGCTTAGAGCTATGTCTGTGTATGTTGAATGATTAGGTTACTTATTGGCACACATGGACATGCTTATTTACGTGTATATTTATAACATTTGTTTATGAATATACTATGTTTATGAGACCGGGTTTTTATTTCAAACACATGCTTGTATATTGGTTTTGTATGTTTTTGCTATGTATGCATTCAAAGGTATTATGCAATTCCTTTACGATTTAGAATGTACGATAGTGCACTGGTTTTATGTCGTGTGGAGTGTGTGTTAAAGCGTGTACTGTATGTGTTTGTGTGTCCTATGAATGCATTGACATTTACCTTTGAGATCACATCATCAAACACTTCCCAAGGACTTTTTATCAGTTCCCACTGCACTCCATGAAACAAAGTACAAACCTACTTTTCTTAGCCCAGGAAAATCCCACCACAGCAACAGTGTTACTCACTCTCAATTCCTTGCACTCCAAAAATGGATATGCTACACAATAGGCAGAGTGTGTTTGTCTTTGCATCATTATTTTTTGGCGCATACTTTGTTTATAGGCAGCAACTTGACCACTACAAATTAGATTAAAACTGGGAAAGGGAGCGTAAGAGAGAGAAGTGGGAGAATTGTTTCCACAGTAAATCAGAGCCAAAGTGGAGTTTCCATTTTGTCGTAAAAGATGACGCTGTGGTCTTTGGGTTGAATGCATGCAGTTCATCTATTTTTTCTTAGTCTTTCACACACCTGATGCTCTGCACACTTTATGCTCTTTTTGTTCTCTCCATTATTTAATTTGCTTTCTGCTGCCTTTTTTACTACTTCTACTAGTATTACCGCGCTTTCCTTCTTATACTGCTAAACAAAATACAGCAATGGCATGACATGGTATGTATGTGGCATTTTCTTTGATATTACTATGGAATCAAATCGCTGGGTATAATGTAAAATCATGTCTCTTTAGGATCCTAGTTTGGTTTTACTAGACATGTATAGTATGGCTGAGTGTTACTCCCACTAATCTCCTGTATTCTTGCAAAAATAGCTGTGAAAAAACACTGTTCACTAGCTGCAGAAGGACAGACTTAATGTGTCTGGTGAACAGGGTTGAGCAGTAGCAGCCAAAAACCCAGATATTTTGCTCAGGAGTTGATAGAGACCAAATCAAAATGCTGTGTCGGCTGGGTGTAAAAGTAGGCAGTTTCTTTCCAACATTTGAATAACACAACTTCATAACTCTATAATATGTTGTTACTGTGTATCTGAGATCTTTTTCTGTTGTTTTGCTGCCCCGATTTATCAAAAATAACAAATAACTTAGCTTTAAGCATAATCTGAAACTAATTTGGTTATTTTAGTATGATTACTGTAATTTAATAATAAAGCAGTTGGGGGTTCAATGCCTTGCTTAAGAGCACATTGGCAGTGCCCAGTAGGTGAACTCGCACCTCTCCAGCCACCAGTCCACCATCATAGTTTTGTCCATATGGAGACTTGAACCAGCAACCCTCCGGTTCCCAACTCCCTGCATACTGAGCTGCTGTCTCCCTAGTTAATGAAACTATTTGGGAGACTGGTGGAATGAATGAGTTATACTCATCTCAATAGAGACTGGCAGAAATTACATCTAATTCGGTATTAATTGGGTATATAATGTGTTCCGGTATTTTTTTTTTTTTTTTTTTTTTTTGACACTGTTTATTCCTATTTTGCTACGAAGTTTCCAAAACTTTCAAGGAAACCCGATAAAGGGGATTGCTAATCTTTTTGTCGTTGCTTCTTTCACTTAGATGAATTAAACTAATGGCTCAAACTAAGTATGAGTTCTAACGTAAAGTTACAACCGTGAGAAGGGTTTGTAATTCTTCTTTAAAAGCTGCTCTATTCAACTGCTTCTCTCTCCCTTTGTCTCATTCTACCAGGGAAGTAGCAGGTGAGGAGAAGCTTCCTCTCAAAAAACCACCAGGCAGACCTGCCTTGCCCCGAGTCAGACCAGAGCAAGCCCGCGGCCAGATACACACATAGAGGAAAAAGGGGAGTCATACTTGGCCTGGAAATGGGGGTGAGTTGTGAGACAGAGAAAGTTAATGCGTGAAAAAACAGGAGAGCGGTTCCGTACCTGTGGTCTTGAAAGCTAAAGTGTGTATTAGGTTTCTCTTAAATTTTTGTGGAAGGAACAAACTTTAAATAATGCACACTATGCTTGTTACTCACACACACAGGGAAGAGCGGCAGCACACAAACTTGCAAAAGATTGCAAATAAAGATATAACAGTGCAAATCCGCCATCATAATAGCAATGTGTGAAGGTACAAACGCGCCTGGTGGCCAAATTACGAACCCTACTATGGCCACAACAACACCTGCCCTGCGAAGCAGCTCGATTGGTTGGGGTTAGGTATTTCCCCTCGAGTGGGTAAGGTTAGGATAGCGCAATGGTCAGGGGATAGGACCTGAACAAATAGGGTTACGTTACCTTGTGTAAGCATGGGCGTCTGGCCAATAGTAGTGATTGAAGGGCGGGTCTTGGTGTGGCCATAGTAGTATTCGTAATTTTGACCTTTTTTTCCGCCATCAAACTAGGAAAAATTTAATTGGACACGCCCTAGCGCCCTAAATGCGCTTCACGCCGTGTGCTTGGATCGTTTAAATAGGACTTGTTTTGTTTAATGGGAACTGCAGTGAACTCGATGTCAATATCAAACAGTTAAAGGATTAAATAGGCCGCTTTCTCAACTCCAAAGAAGATGCAAAGCTATATGTGTGATAGTATAAGTAAATAAGGGTGAGCAGGTGTGTTGATGTTTATGTATTGTATACCATATGTGTGGATAGATATTATAAATCAAGATTTTCATTGTGATCAGGATTTGAAGGACTTTTCAGTTACTCTACATGATGAAGTGAATATGGGGCCTTGATTAAAAATGTGCCATTAGCAAATGTGTGAGGCAAGCCGTAAAATACTCTCTTCAGTATTTCTGACTTTGAAAAAACATATATACTGTATATTCATACCTTCAATACATTTTCCTTGCTGACACATAGGATACCATTCAACATTGCGGAAATCGCACAACTAAAGGAACTCTATTTTCAAACAGGTCATACAGGTGTATGTGGGTGGTGTTTAAAGGAATAACTTTATTTTTATAGCACCTTTCAAAACAGTAAAAACAAAAGTCTATAAATCCAGAAAAGAAAATCCACTGTGGCGATTTTGTGCTTGCATAAATGTAAACACAAAAATGTGTGTGTCCACTGACACACGCATGCACGTACACACACTTTTATATGTAAACCTATGCACTGCAAACACACATTCACGCACACTTGCTCACACCCTCATGCATACATGTGCTTGAACATACAGCAAGCATGCATACACACAAAACAACACATGTACACACAGTATATATTACAACAACTCTGAACAAAACAACGTGTATACTGACACACACATTCTTCACTACATCTGTGTGGACATACATACACTTCGGGAGTATTTTTTTTGCAGCAGTGGTAAAATGAGTGTGGTAATGTAGTGCTCTTTCTCTGGGAGTTTAAAGGCCACCAGGGACCTCCGTGTGGCTAAATGGCTGCTAGTAACAACTACCACACTGTCAGCATGCAAACCTTAGGGATCTCATTATTTATATTACACTGCATTGTAAATATTTGAGTTATACATAGTGATTTAGTTCTTGTTTAGTTTCTCCACCCTGGTACTGACAATACAATTCGATAAAACAATCAGCTCTGCAGCATTTTAAGGGAAGCAACATTTAAACATTTCTTTTTCAGTATTACACCATTATCAAGAGAGATTTCAAATAATCTGACTGCACTGTTAAACTTTAAAGAAATTTGCAATTAAAGATGCTTTTTAATATATATATGGTTTTATGACATTTCAATTTGGACTGATCTAATAACAGAGGAGGCGCTAAAATAGGATGTGCAATCATTTGAACCAGAGATTTAAGATTTGAAAAGCCTTTGAGTGTTTGGTGTAACCGTTGAAAATACATTTTTTTATCTCTAAGGCATTTCTGTTCTTTTTTGGTATATTCTTCTTTTTCTTGTGGATGATGGGCAAAACATAAATTAATCTAGTTGGGATCCAAATTATTAATGATAAATGTCAGATTTTGGCCTTAGTTAACGAAAAGCAAAATCCACCATTCAACTAGTACACTACAGAAAGAAGACACACATACACACACACACACACACACACACACACACACACACACACGGTACAACGTTGGATACTGTATGAAGTTTCCCATTTGTGAACTGCACCATAAATTTTAGTAACCGCTTTCCTCTTCATCCTGAAACACTGTTTTGACTTTGCCAAACAATGGGTGACATTCAAGCCCTTCTTTAGTCACATAAAACCAAAGAGCTGGTTTCGCGGCATTGCGTTTCTCTCTGTTTGGGTTCCAAGTCTGACCAGAGTTCTGGGTCTGATTTCAATCAACAGATACTGTTGCAGTGGCCAGGGCTTTCAGTTTCAAGGGGAAAAAAGTTAAACACTGTAGAAAAAACATTGCAACACGTAATCAGATATGCCATATGACATTTTCTTTCCCCAAACTCAAAGTGCACTCGCTCTTGCTCGCTCACACACACAGACACTCTCACAGACATGGATGCAGACACAAAGTATGCTCCAGTAGACTCGCATAAAGTACACACAGACAGACACATAGCTGCATACGCTGTCTGCCTGCCTACCAGAAAGTCAGAGCCTTTTCCGCAGACAATCCTTCACTGTTTCCTCCAGTCTCCTAATTGGCTTTACCCAGACCCAGCCCACAGACCTGAGTCAGAAACAATTAAAAACTTCATTTATATTGCTGCAGTAAGCTCATGGGCTCCCACGGTGTGCAACTACACCCATCAGGCCTCATCATCTGTGTGTGATTTTAAACTCCAGGCCGTTTTACATATTTATTTGAACGTGGCTCGACTTGAAGGCTTAGCGGACTGTAGAGCAAAAAATGCTTTTTGATCACACAAATAATCTGTAACTCGTCCAGCGTTGCCTTTAAATAAATATCTGATTCAGAAAATATTAGCTTTCCGAGCAGCCTGTTTATTGTTTGACTTTTCTGAGTCTTAAATCGACTAGGTAAACACTTTTGCTTTTACATCAGCAGTGATTCAAAAGCCTGGGATTTCAAAAGGGGGCCTGACAGAGGTAATAACCACATTGGACAAATAAACAACCCCCTCGTCTCCATCCCACTAAATTGCTCCAACCCTGCGACAGGAATTACCTTTTGCCCTAACAGCATTTAGAATGTACCCAAAATGTATAGATGACTACATACCCTGCAAAGAAATATGTGAATTTAGCAAATCTCTGTTTTACGCATGTAATCAAATCCACCATAGATTTTTATCAAAGTCCATTTGGTTTTATTTGTAATTTGGGCAGTGGACCAATTTAATGACAGAAGTGGATCTAAAATAGGATGTTGCATCCTTTGAATCAAAGATGTAAGATTAGGTTTTGACATTGCAGTAGCAATGGCAATCAGAATCACTGGTGTGTTGTCTGGATCCAGGGTTGTCACTTTGTAAAATGCAACTTAATGTATGGGCAGATTAAGTTCTCAAGCAGCTAGAAAACACAGAAGGGATTCCTGATCTTACAGCAGTTCAAAATGGTCATCAATGTTTTAGAAGATGACCTTCACTTATGTAAATTACTTGCATTGAACTACTTTTACTGCATTTGTGAGGCCTATTTCTAAGTTTGAATAAGTCACTTAGTGTTATTTCAAAAACACTTTCTGAAAAAATAAAATAAAACTAACAATACAGTCATGTTATTTGTTCTTTAAAAAGGCTTAAAACCACAGACAGCTAAAATAAAGTTTGGTGTGTGCGTGTGTGCGTGTGTGCGCGTGTGCGCGTGTGTGTGTGTGTATAATATATGAGGTGTTTGTGGAGATGAGCCTTGCGTGCCAGGGGCCACAGCAGGTGCAGTACGTCTCTGGAGTGCCGTGTCCTAGTATGGGGTGGGTGGTATCCTACCTTCATCATCTCAGCTTTCTCCACCTCTTCTCTCTGTCGATATAAATAAAAACAGACAACTCACCACAAAGCACAAGTAGTCCTCTAGAGCAAAGGAGACACATTTTTGTTGACAGTGAGTGGCTTATGTGGTGTCGGTTTGAGATTCTCTGTGGTTATCTAAGGACACTTGAACACAGCAAGTGAGAGTCATTTTGATTACTGGATCGTGTTTGTTATGAGGGAAATTACTTTCTGAACATAATTTAACGTACTTGTTGCTTTCATATTAGGGATCACTCTTTTATACTTTTCTACTCTCTTGCAAAATTCCATGATTCAAACAATTTAATCTTTCTTATTAATTCTGTTGTAAACACCTGCTAAATATTCTTTCACCTTACCAAGTCCATCTGGTTTCATATTAAAGTCCCATTACCCCTAGCAACGGTACAAAACAATACCAAAAACAGAGTAGGTTGTTTGTTAGTGCATTGCCTTTTAGGTAGTAGAGTCATCCATGATGGTGCCAGATGTGGTTGCTAGAAAAGATGTAAGAATTATCCTAGTGTACTTTTGAATGACTAAAACTAACTAGAAAGAGAATGCATTCTCTCTTACTAAACCTTAGTTCACTTATTTCAATTGGGTGGATTGAGTAACACAATTTCCTGGGCACATAGAAATTATTTCTTTAAAGACATGATGTAATATTTTACTCTGCTCTAATCAACCCAAACCTAGCATCTCCACTTTTCCTTTGGGAGTTCTGTTATGAACTGTTGGAGACTAGCAAAATCCCCTTCCTCCAGTCCTCTATCCCACATATCTCCCGCCATCTCCAGTCCTCCTGTCCACTCCTCTTCCATTCCATCGCCCCTCCTCCCTCTCCTCTAGTAATGGATTATATGTCTCCACTCAGCCTTTCCTGCCCTCAGTGAATCATGGGGCCAAAGCCAAGGGTGGACCTCAGGGGTGGGTGGGAACTCCAGCAAACCGAGGGGAAACTCCACATATTGGGTTACTGTGTTCTTAGCTTCAGATATGATGTAGTGAGTGTGAGTATGTGTGCATAGTGAGGCCTTTCAATGTCCTACACATCCATCGCAGGGTGAGGTCAATGTGGAAATATGGGATGAATCTGTAGCGAGAGGGTGATGCTGGAAGGACTCAAGACAGAAATACTATGACAATATATATCTTTAATGTAAAGTGCTTATGTAGTACATTTGTGTACATTGTAAAAAAAGGAACCTCATTTTGCACAATACAAGTATCACTTTTACTAAGGTTTCAAAATCCATCATTGACTATTGCGTGATTTGTCTTTTGAACTCAAAAAGTAAGTGCTCTGATGTTTATTTGCAGCTGAAAATGTAACATGGTTTGAATTAGCGCTCACTTATAAAAGCATATCATTGTTTTAACTGTGGATACCTTCTAGGAATATATACTATATTGATACAAAGATAAATATTGTAAACTAGCACATTATAAACAATGAAAACCTATTGAAACACGGCAGAAGAAAAGGGTGAATATTGTATGACCATTCATAAATGAATACCGGTTGTGTTGATATCTACTGTAGCTTGACTGCAATATAATTAACATCAGAGCTCTTTTTCGTGTCAGATGCTAATTGTTAGCTTTGTCTGTGGGCTGTTAGTTATGTCTGCAGCGGCCGTCTGTGGTTGTCTAGGACAGCAGGACTTTGCTTGCTTTGTTCCGTTTTTGGCTGAGATTCCTGCACATGTCAAGCCCAAAGCTAGATGCAGCAGTAAATTCGTTGGGCAGCGATAAAAATAACATTACGGTGGAGTGAGGACAGCGCTGAAAGCTAGCATAGCTGTAGTTCATTGACTAACATCTAAACTCCCCCTTCTCATCCCTGTAAATCAGACTAGTCAGGGGCTTAAGTGCCTAGCAGCCAAGGGACACACCAGTCAGACGTTGTTGAGAATGTGTGTGTGTGGGAGGGGGTACATGAGGTGAGTAGACAGAGTTGTTGCACAAAATAACCACACTAAGCCTGCACTCAGGTATATGGTCAAACATTAAAACTTTCAACTAGTATTCCACAGGAATACTAAGCCATTTTTGCTTGAATTTTGTCAACAAAGTGATGACATCCTTGGCCAACTTTCGGCCAACTTTCATTATTTTTCCAAGTAACATAAATAATAACATGTATCTGCATGATAATGTTTTTATGGGAAATATTATGCAACCATGCCCCTGGCACGATACAGTAAAATGAGCTCAATGAATAAAGTACTAAAGTAAGGGTTAATCTATGTGCAGGTGGCCTGATGCATAGAGAGCATTTGGCCAAACAATGACATTTTTAATCTCAACAGCTGCCAGGGTTACATTAACGCTAAATAAAATAAAATTTGATTATTGCCCCACTTCCTTTTGTGAAAGCAGGAAATCGGAAGCAGTTTTATGTCCAGCTAAAGCATCTACTAAATGCAGATTTACAATTTATGTTATCCCAGCGTGCTTACAGCTGCCTGTATGTAACCAAACTAAAGACATAAAAAGCATGCCTCTCTTACATGAAGTAATGACTTTGTTTGTGTACATTATAACATTTAAATGCAGTCTTTAAGAGGCAGTGACAACATTCTAAAAATCCCTCTCAAAGTCTAATAAAGGGGTCCATCTGCCCTTTGCTTCTAACTTTCAGTTGTAAGCAAAGGCCGTTTGGCACTTATGTAAATGTAGTGTCAAGGAGTGCTGCGTAGATGCCATTGTGACATTGCAAATAAATACATTCATAAATAAATGTAATCCTCATTAAAACATGGCAACCTCTGGAAATATTAAAGCTGCATGAAGTCAGCCAGAAATGGTGTTAGTAAAATAATAATGCAACTTTTTTTAACAGCTTTGTTATAGTTTATTATGGTCTTTCTAAATCAGACACTGACCCACTCCATAACATAGTGTCTATTTTAACGTAGCCCTTTTGGCAAGTCTACAGCTCACATTCAGAAACAGCAGAGGAGTTTCTTTCTGTCAGCTTTCTATATAGTTCAAGATAGAAGAAAGCCAAAATAATGACATTACTATCATTGTTAATGTGCTGCAGACGATGTACTGGGTCAAAGTGACTCAGACGTCCGCTAACTTAAGCTTGAGAGTTAATACGTTGGACCCCAATCCATGCTTTTCATCAGTATAATGATTTCTTATTATTTCTTATTTCTCTTCAGACAGTGAGAGGACACACTAATGATCTTTTTCAGTTTTAGGAATGCAGTGTGTTGGGTTAAGGTCACCACACATTGCCAAATAGAAATGCATCAATTATTTTCATATAATTAGTCTATTATTCTTTAAATATGAATAATAAAAAGGTGTTATTGTGGGTCTAATAACTGTCTCCATTACATTTCTTTGAATGCTAAAATTTACACTTCTTTTGTAACCAAATCCAGCTCTTGTTAATTACAGCAGCAGACATGCTAACTCCATGGCTTAAAACTGCAAGACAACAAGTCCTGCAGCTAACATGCTCAGTTTTAATTGGCTGCCTGTGTGAAGAGGCATGCTTGATTCCACATCGGTGTGCTTTGGACTCATCCACCTCTATAAAGGTTGTCTGTCCTCCTGCATGAAATTAATGAAACTCACCACGTTCTTTTCCCAACTTCAAATGGACAGAAACCGTCTGAAGTGCCAATATCTGTGTAACAGAAAGTCCATAATGAGCTCAGAGTTGCCGTTTTTACCTGACTCCCTACTATTTACTACCTGTGGAACATGTGAAATAATTAGCTCACTTTCATAGTCTTTTCATCAGAGCGGTACGAGAGGTTGCCTCACCTGATTGTGCCCTGCAGCCAGAGTAAACCTCCACCACTCTTTAAAGATGATAGAGTATGCTAAAGGACATACTGTATGAGAAGTGTCATTACATAATACAGTACATCATCACCTAGATTATAAGGGGTACTTTACATGCTGCAACACTTGTGGTTTAACTTTTACCAGTGCATACAGTATATCATATTGTAAGAGGGGAGTTGATGATGCATGACAATTATGATAAAGGTATACTTTGGTACAATACGACCCTGCAATATAAACAAGGTGTTTTAGTATGAATTCAAATGACCTTTTACAGAATGCATGTTACAGGTAAAACCACAAGCTAACAGGCTTCACTTATTGAATAAAAACATTATAACTGTTAATCCTTTAATCCCCATTTATTACCCTTGATGTTTATTTTCCTGTGAGGCATCAGTGGAACTATTTGCCAAGGCTACCAGGGAATTAAGTTAGACAACGCCACAGTATACTGTATAAAGGATTGAAATCTTGAAATTTTATGAGCATTTCAAGTTAGAGTAATCTGACTTTTCTGAACATAAGGTAACACAATATTTTGAAGAAAAATTATTATTAATAATCATTTTCTTTATCTCTTTTCCCTGTATTATTAGATAATAGTTAAGATGGAAAGCAGTAATGGAGGCAGAAAACAAGAAACACAAGTAGAGGCCCTCATGTAGCACAAAGGGTACATAAAAACATTTAAGAGCAAATTAGACTAAAACCAAAAGCTTTTTCAGTAACTTTGGAAGGCTGTAAAGTGGACGGTAATGAATTGTGTTTTCCAACTTTACTTTCTTTTGCAAAGGCATGCAGCACCTTTACGAGGCAAACACTCACTTTCTCCCCTTCATTCCCCAGATTAACTGGGCTGCATGTTTCAAAGTCTTGGCTTGATGTCAATGAGACTGTAAAACAAATGAAATCAATTAAATTGAGTTGGATTTGAACATCTGCCCTCTACAAAATAAACAAATAAAAACTCTGTTGGAGCAAATTTGCATTTCTACAAATTGTTCTGCGCACTCTTGCAGATTAAAAGTGCGTATGCTGCAAATAAACTCAAAGTATTTAAAAAAAAAATGCTTTATTTTAGGCAGCATTCTTTGGCAGCATTTTATAACATTCTTATTAAGATTGACCTATTTTGTGCAATAAATGGATTTTTGATTTCAGTACTAAAATACTGGACTGCTTGTTTATTGTAAAAAACACATGCAATATTAACTAAAAATACAAATAAGAAACATATCTTCAACACCATGCGTTTTATGTATCATCCACAAAATACTGTGCATCAACAGACCAATGAGTGAGCGAGTTCATCAGCCCAGTTTAGGTTTGTATTCCCCTTCGACCGCCATGGCGTTCAAACTGTTGTTTTGTAAAGAATGGGCAGTGTGTGAAGCCCTGATGTTTCCTATGTGCCGCTACTGGTTAAACAGACAGATGTGTAGCTTTAGTTAATGAGGTGATGAAAGAAGAAACCCTTTGTATCCCTCTCTCCCCTGCTTTTCACCACTGACATATTAGATCCTCCTTCGTTTCCTCCTCCACTTTCTGTACTTGATGATCTTGCTGTTATGCTTGACCTTTAATACCTTTTCTCCTTTGCTCTTATTGTCTTTACACACTAGATGCAACTCGGGGTGAATGTGTTTGTTGGTAAAGTAAGGTCTATGCATTTTTTCAGCACACCTAGAAACTTTAGATCTAGATCTAAGTGTTACAATGGTAAACAATAAAGAGCTTGCTAACGATAAAAACAGTGGATGCATACATTCTGAGGTTTGTTATCCCTGGAGTCTAATGGACCTTTTTCCCAGCAGACATTTTTGGCTTGGCAGAGTAGGAAAAGCACAGCCGAAATTGATAACCTTAACGATGGCTCAGTTCCATCACGCGTCCCACTGAGCTACTTCAGTGAGTTAGCATGCCCAATACCAGCGCCGGCATGCAGCCATCGTATAATTATCAATTTCAGCTGTACTTTTCCTACTATGACAAGTCAAAAATGTCTGCTGTGGAAAAGATCTATACATAAAATGTATAGATAACACTGGATGTCTATGAATGGCTGGATTAAACTCTAGAATTGCCACTCCTTACTACTTGTTGTATGGTATAGGAGAGCCATGCATGAGTGGTTATTCCAATGTAGCGTTTTGCATAAGTCCAAATAGATGCAGCAGGCACCTTTCTGCATTCCTTAGGAAGAAACCTGTGTGAATATTGTTATTTCTTCTTTTGTCTGGTTTCTGCGAAGACTTTTGGATATGTTTAAAATGCTTTGCCTTTTCTCATCAACCCACTCTTTACTGGCCAAAAGTATACTTTAGACTTTCTAGCTTTAATTTAGAGAGGATGAATGTTCCCAATGTTCTGCTGCGAGTGTGAATACTGTTTGATTGAAACAAGGTGGCATGCACTTGATTTAACCCCCTAAAAGGAGTGTCAGTTCAAATTCTCCCCTAATCACAGTCTGGCCTGTCACAATGGCCTCCAAAGCCAGAACAGCCTGAAAAATATGTGCCTTGAGTGGTCTAATGACATTTTACACATAATAAACTTACTCTTGGACACCATTTACCACTACAGGGAGCTGGTCTGAGAATTTGACACGACTTTTACAAGGCCCACAGTAGTTGCCTTTCTCTAAACTGCTTTTGCCTGGGGTGAAAATTCTACTGAAGTTAGTGATTGAACCTTTTGTGAATGCAAATTTTCAATGCATGTGCGGCTGGTGGGTATAGTACTGATGAAGAAATATGATGATAATACGGTACTGTATGCTGTTTTGTGACTTGCAGACCCACTGTGAGTACTTTTAGCTCTCATTACACTGTTCATGTTAAACATTGTATCAGATAATCTGTGGTGAGATACACATCAAGTTTATTTATTTTTATTTGTAGACAATATCTTTTTATTGTTTCTTCAACCAAGGAGGTTATCTGTTTAGCTCCGTCTGTTTGGTTGTTGGTTGGGTTGTTTGGAAACACTATAGGCCCGATTGTCATGAAACTTGCTGCAAAGTTGTAGCATGAGTCATGAAAGAACCCATTCAATTTTGGACACACATTCTTTTTCAAGGGCATTAGTAACCAGTGGTGGGCCGTGACTTTTCCACTAGGTGAGGCTACAGCGATGAAGGTAGCTCAGTGTATTTTGTCCGTCTCCGTTATGCTTGCAGATGCGACCCAGGATGTCACAGAAAGACACTTAGTGGCAACATTTAGATGGCGTGGTTCAGTTTGTGCAATTGACCATCACGTTATATTTATAGTATTAGCTTATACAGCGTAACCCTTAAAATTGTGCATTTTGCAATAAGTTTAGGAGTGGTCACAACATCATTTTACATAAACATAAAAGTGGTCCTGACTGCTGTTTCTAATAGTTTCAGACATATAACGAGACATTTATATTGGTTCCGGTTGCAGATTTTCACATCATAGAAGACTGGACTATTGGCCTTGGCAAGGTGCAACGGTAGCCTCATTTTGCGCTTTATTCTGGTAATACGGGTATGTTTTTACATAGAAATGTTGTCTATTGCAGCTGTAATTGTAAC
This sequence comes from Etheostoma cragini, assembly GCF_013103735.1. NCBI lineage: Eukaryota > Metazoa > Chordata > Actinopteri > Perciformes > Percidae > Etheostoma > Etheostoma cragini. The sequence continues at coordinate 4,407,171 of NC_048423.1, read as the reverse complement.
TGTAATAGTGATCCTCATAACGAAGAGCATGCAAACTGCAAAGAGAGGAAGAGTGAAAGTGATCGAGAACACAGGAAAATTGACCCCCCAAAAAGCTGCCATTGTTGATGATGGATTCCTCCCTAATCGAAACAGTTTGCCCAGTCGCCCAGCTGGGCTTCATGTGCTTTTGATTACTCTCCGCCATTTAGTTCCACAAAATTACATGCTGCCTAATGGCCTTTTAATGGTTATAGGTTTCTCTGCTCTTTAATGAGCCTGCACCAGTTGGTTGCTAATGCCCTATGGACATTTGGCAACTGTCCAGTGTGGTTAAGTATATTTCCCTCCAGTTTACAACTTTGTTGTGTGAAATCACAAACAAGGAGGTTGGGTGTGAGATGTGGAAATGTGGCTCTTGCTTCTCCTTTTGGCTTGTTTTGTCTTACTGTGGAGGCAAGCCACACAGCTCTATAATTGTGCTATTAGGCGTTTGATTGTTAGCACTCTCATGCTCCCTGTGATTTTTCGGAGGTGATAATGTGGCAACTATTCTCTCTTTACACACATGTGCAGCACACACATTCCTTGCAGTAGTAAACAACACAGTGAGACACACAGGGTTGCCGAACATCTCTTATGTCTTAGCTCTGTAACAAGGCATGTATACACAGGAGGCTCTCAGGTGTCTGTGTGGGTCAAGAGGTCAAGGTTAGAGAGTTCACCCCCCAAACTGACCTTAATCATCACCACAGCCATTACTGATGTGTTTGTTTGATTTTTATCTCTACGGCACGGCTGTTTTTGTGTCCTGGTGTGTATGTGTATCTGTGTATATGTGTGTGTGTTTGTGTCTTAATGGGGACGTTAGCAGCTGCTTTTTGATGAGTGCCTGTTTACTGGACCTAATTAAGCAGAAAACGGCCACACATCTCCCCTGCTAAAGTAGGAACTTAAACAGATGGCCTGAGGACCCAAGAGGCTGTCTGACACCTTGCCTGCCCTGGATGGCCACTCTTCAGCCAGTCAAAAGAAGAAGAAAAAACAGGCCAGTCCACAGCGTTCCTGTCAACACCATCCCATTTGAAACAAGGTCATTATCATTGCAAAAGTTCCCATCTGATAAAAAGTGATAAGCCACATCAGTTAAAAGATTTTACAGATGATAGAGGATTACATTTTAAAACTTCAGTCCAACTTATTACAAATCAATTTGAGATGATTAACACTTGTCAGGTCAGGTTAAAGATATTCTGCATATTTCCATTGAAAAGTTAAAAGTCTGGATGTTTGTTTTTTGTCTTGCAACCATTCACTTACCTCTAGGGGTTATTCCCTTTAAGCCTTTCTTTAGAATTTGACAGGTTTTGGGCAAAAACAAACTGCCCGATTGCCTCAAGGAGGAACTCTGTGATATGTCGTCTGCTTTGTTATTCTTCATATTGCTTTATCTGTCTGGAGTCTGACAGACACTTACCTGAGGGGACGTGAAGGACTTTTGCTGACACTAAATGGATCACGGAAGCAGCTTGCTACATGCCTCACTGATGTAGACATCACCACATAGCTATGCAAAGGGAGAGATGAATCCCAAGGCCGCAAGCACCGTCATGTTTTAAAGACTTGCTTTAACTATTACAACAGTGAACTGAAGAGGCACTCATGGACTGCATTAAAGTCTTCTTAGAGTCTGTTGACTACACTCTCAGTAGCTCTAATACTAACAGTGCTTTTTTTTTACTACAGATACTTTTACTCCTACCACTTGTATTACTGTAAAACTGGCACTGCTGCAACTAAATTCAAAATTGACTCCGCTAGTTGGACAATCATCACCATTTGTGGAAATTTCAAAGTGCTGCACGTGCTTTACAGGTTGGAAATCATGACTCATTTGGACTGTCCTTGTTCCACCGATCTGCTCAGGAACCCCACTGCCACTGTGTGTGTGTGTGTGTGTGTGTGTGTGTGTGTGTGTGTGTGTGTGTGTGTGTGTGTGTGTGTGTGTGTGTGTGTGTAAAAAAAGGGTGTTTGTAAATACGGGGTGTAACAGTACTCTAGAGGGCAGCAAGAGACCATGTAGGATGAGTGTCAAATCTAGGACTTGGGCAAGAGGGAGAGGGGGGACCTGGGTGTTGTATGAGGTTGGCACATGACAATCAGTTATGATTACTACTATTGGCACACTTCAGTTTTTTTCATTTACAGCTTTTACGGGTTGGAAAAAAAAACATTACTGTCATCAAGGCATATACTATAACGGCAGTTTATTTAGCATATGTCAGATCAATCCATAGATCAGATGTGTTAAATAGGCTGACATTCCATGTTAGTCCATGAAAATCACCTTCACACAGTTTTATAGCATGTTGATAATAAGAGCTGAACTCTATTACAGGATTGTCCCCTGTCATCACAGTCCAATAGTAGACTGAGGAGGGCTAGAAACCCGACACTGCTGTTTGTGAGTCCAGGGAGGAACAAGCAGGATTAGGCTCGGAATGATAAGGCCGTCCAACATTGTAAACCTGCGCAAACAGTCTTTGAGTCTGTATCCCCTGCCGACAACCTGCTATGTTTTAACATTATGTTCCTACATTATGTCATATATCACCGTATCAAAGAGGCATTGGGGTGATATATGTCAGACACACGATCAGTTTAGGTTGCGTATGAAGCTAATGGCACATGACCATATGGCTGTTTTAACGAAAACTGGGCTGTTGGAAGCTCACAGTTCCACTGGACAGCTATTGCTTTGAATTTTGCCAAATAATAATAAGCATATTTTGAACATGTGAACATAGTCTGTGTCATTTATGATGCAAATATAAAGTTGCAGACGATGAGTGATAAACTAAGACTAGATGTGAACAATTAAACAAAACGGTCCCTGCACTCTTTATTACCCCTCAGTACTGTGTACTATATTTCTGTACTTCAAGTATACATCTGACCTTTCCTAATGCACACGTTGCCATTGTTACACCAGCCCAGCCAAGTGCAACGACACCAACATAACTGACTATATTTGGGAGAAACATAGGTCAATGACACATGTCGAGACAACGGCCGGAGTTTGGCAAACGCTGATGCCATAAACAGGGTGATCAGTGGGTAAATGTCACCAGTATTTGGCGCTGCAAAGGGCATTTCATTTGCTAGCTTTTTATTACCTATCAGAGAGACAAGATGCCTATTATGTGCTGCCAAATCCACTCAACATGCCCAAACGGCCCTTGACCTTTTTATACCTGAGTTTACAACATGGAAAACCTAGCCATACAGCCCGTACACAGGCAGTATACAGTGTCCCATGACTTAGCTTATAATACACATACAGTATACTCTGTCACAGGCCAATCTGGGGACACGTTAAACAACTCAAGTTAAGATTCAGGGCTTCAACATGAGTACAAGGGAAAAAAACAGTCTCACTTACAATACAGCCCTAAAAATGTGAGATATTGGTACGATGAGGATATTAAATGTCCTCGTTCTTCCTCTCTGTTATGCACAACCACACAACACACTGACATACTGTTTGTGGTTAAAACAAATGGAAAAGGGGTGCATTAGCGCTGTGGTATTGGATTTATTCCCTGCTGAGAATCTATTGCAGTCGCACACAGTCAAACACACGCAGAATCTTCATTTCATTTTACAGGCACAAATTGAGCAGAGTCAAGCAGAACAATGAAATTATGTCATATATTTATTCACACACACGCACATTAGGCATATGGATAAAAAGCAAATAAGACGGATCTAATTTCAAGAACATCAGTGCACAGCAACAAATTTTGTGGATACACTTTAGATTACGTCGGGACTCTCTTATTAAATAATAGATCTTAGCAGCCAAACTCTGATTGTACATCTTTTTCTATTTGATTTGATAAGTTGCCCAGCTAAATTTAGATTCCTTGTAATCAAATCTTCCTAACCTTGTTACATACAGTACTTGTAGATGAGCCAAGGTACAGCTTTTATCTTATGAGCTTTAAGGCAACTCTTAAAGCTAACATTAGTTTACTTGAGTTGATAGCATCCTTTTAGCCACAGGACTACAAATCAAGCTATTAGTTTGATGGCTTTAAATCCTTATTTTAAGCTTAAACTAAGCTTAAACTTAGGTATTGTTTATTCATCAAGACAAACAACTTATCTTAAAATTCAAACATTCAGTCATCAAGTAATTTCCTGTTGGCAGGCATTAATTTTGAGCTCTGCCATTAGTGTTTCAGAGCCTTAATAAACGGGACTTTCAGCATCTTGAATCCCTCTTGAAGACTTAACATACATGTGTAATTTCTCAGCAGAACACTAATAACTTGCAACAGTATGTGTTATTAAACACATAATACTCTTGAAAAGTAACACAAATGCGTGTCATCTGAAAGCAGACACGCGGAGCGTTGGAAATGACACCTTGTGTTTTAAGAGTGTGTCCTTATTTAGCAAGATGCTCTCCATGGTGGCTTTATGGGCTGAATGCTGTCTGTCTGAATCACCCTTTTTAGTTAGAAGGGCCATTAACAGCTAATGCTATCCAGTGCTAAACTGTGCGGGAGGTAATGAAACCTCAGAGTCACGACACTTATGTCCCTCTGCAGTCACAGCTCCAACATGGCTGCCAGCCCGGCATCGTATACCCTGGGAGAAAATTAAGACAGTGTGAAATATCAGCGTCTCAGTCTCTGCTCGCACATAGCAACAGGTTTAAACACCACCATCTTATACTTTAATGGGAAGCGGTCTAGTTGTGATAAAGGCAGGTATGCCTAGCGCTGTTTCCCATCATGCCAGAGAGTGTAGCGGGTATACTTATACCCATTTGTCTTCCAGCACATGGAGCTGTAAAGGCGACATAGTGACAGACGTCAAGATGATAGCTAGTCTGTCTCTCTGCAGGTTTATCGCTGTAAAAATGGATGGAAGAAGTGATGAGTAATAATAATAGTAATACAACTTTACACAGCACCTGTCTAAAACGGGAGAGGAGAACTACAAGACCTGGTGCACACCAGCCTGGACCAGCTAAAACTGCTCGGTCCCCTTTCGATGATCTGAAGTGCGATTGTAAATTATGCTGGTAGACTATACAAGACATGTGGTGAAAAATAAATGCAGCTTGAAACAAAATGAGCTGCATCTCATAACACAAACACTGGTGATGGGCACTTGAGCAAATGAGTCTTTCTAACTAACAACTTTTCTTTTTTTAAGATTATTTTTTGGGCATTTTAGGCCTTTATTTGACAGGACAGATGAAGACATGAAAGGGCAGAGGAGGAATGACATGCAGCAAAGGGCCCCATGCCGGAGTCAAACCCTGGGCCCGCTGCATCGAGGAGTAAACCTCTATCTATGGGCGCATGCTCTACCAACTGAGTCCACAACTAAGTTTTCTGATTAGTGTTTTCATGTTTGTTTTTTTCTGAAAAGATTGACCAGTATAGGACCAAGATTAGAAAGGCTAGCAACCAGCACAGGCTAGTTTAAGAGGGTTTGAAAGAAGAGACAAATGTAATACAAATTAAATCTACAATTTTTGTATGTTTTTAGCCCAGGTGTCGGGCTGTATATATGCACGGAATATACACATAAACAGATTACAGTATGGGACACAAAAAGTGTTTTGTCGTTACTCAAAAAGTTTTGTCATTGAGAAAACGCCTCAAGATTAGATCATTTTGAGACAGTACACTTTTCCTCTGAAACTGAAATACTTTGATTTCTTTGTGTCTTAGACACAGTATCTATATAGTGGTGGAGTAAACATCATGCATTACATTTTTAAATGTAATGTGCCAATAATGTTTACATTGAGAAGTAGCCTAGCTATGGTTAGGAAGGATACGTAGGACTAAGACTCAAATATAATATTTAATAAAAGCCCATAGGGTTGTGATTCATTAACCCGCCCACACAATTTGACAGATTAAAACCGTGTGACATTAAAAGCGGTTTCATTTTAGCATAGCCCTGCTGGCTCAGCACTTTGACTGGTCACTAGAGGTGTTAAAGAGGCAAGGCAGATCTGTGCTGCCGTGAGTTACATGAGCTCTGGTACTTAGTGTGGCTGAGGATTTGGATGTAAGTAGGAGCAGAGTGATCCAGGGCAAGGGTGATGACTCGAGGCAAATTTGTGACACAGAAAATAGTTTATGTACACCCTCTGAGTGTTCGGGATTTCAACCACTTTCAGGAACAAGGCTTGAACTAAAAATAATTTGTCAGCTTTTGCATCACATTCACCATAGTTTCAATAAAAACAGTGTTACTTGACTACCTACGTGATGTCTGATAAGCTGAACAAGACCTGTTTGTGTGATACAACATCCCAGAGATGACACTGACCTTCAACATTGCAAGAGCTAAACCTTATTGATATCAAGCCTTATCTAGATATTTCTGACATATTTTTATGATCTTTGCAGTACGAGAAAATATTTTACTAATTAGAACTTAGGGGGACTAATTTGATTGATGTTAGAACACTCAAAGTAATGCATTATGCAACTGATCCTTTATTTGAAGATATAACGGATCAGATCATACTGCATGTAAATCTAAGATAACAAATATCTTTAGATGACTTCTAAAACTTGTACAGTGGTAGTAATACCAGTAAAGCGGTCAGATGTGTCTGTACTTCGGGTTGGTATTTCTGTTGGTGAAGTATGAGTTTCAGTAGGTGGCGCTCTTTTCTCTTCACAATCATGCACACAGCCAAGTTCATCTTCATCTTCTGTATACTATTAACTAACAGCACTGGAAGTACTGCCAGACGTCAGCTATGTGCAATAGAGGAACTTTCTTTAAGACTCACCAGATACTGACTACAGCAAATTTAAAAACACTCAACAATGGATTAAATTACTATTGTTTTACAGCAAATACTGATACAAATATTAACTCAATATAAAAACAATGCTAAACATTTAAAATGTGCCAGCCATTAGATGAGGTAGAGCTTATAGCCACATCCGCTGTCAGTTTTGTCAAAGCTCCTTCAACAGTTTCATCACTATGTGTTCTACTTTGGCACAAGGCATCAGCAAGACAGGTGGCAGGAAGTTATTTCAATAATTAGTAATAATATCATCAGCTCACACCCTTGCTACACACATGCACTCACACAGGCACGCACGCACACACTTCTTTCATGGCAACGCATGCGGATGACTGCTTAGGGGGTGTCAGTTTGGATGTCTAAAATAGGCTCCTGCAAAGCTGGGGCTGCAGGAATGGAGGGAGAAGCAGATTACCAGCTAGTTCCTGTTTGCAAACACTCATACCAAAGCTGGCCGGTGCGGTTGTTAGGCTTCATGTGGCGTCTTGCTGCACTGTTTCATCCAGAACCGTGCTTCACGTTCCCCACAGTGATCAAGGACAGACGGCAGTTCGCTGATCAAGGGCAGAAGTTGGCCTTCATTGTGGTGCTTGACAATGTTGCAGCTGTCTAATGGTTATGTACGGACTATCCCTTTGATCTTCATGTGCTATTGTTATACTGTAAGCTACTCTTGTTGAGTAATTAATTTGCTTGTCGTCAAATGAAAGATGTGAGACTGGCCTTTTGTACAAGCGTTCCGCTGGGAGGCGGTGCACACGTGTAGTTTAACGTATACATAGTTTTAAGTAGATATGATAATAGGTGAATATTCACCTATATTTTCTATCTTTAAAATACATTACATAAATCCCTTTCAGCTCCAAACTAAAATGTAGGCCTCAGCCGACTATTACTATGATGAATTATTGAAAAAAAAAGATCAAATAATCAAAACAATCTGTTGCCTAAATTTGCTGCCCCCTTTTCATTCAAGCTATAACTTATTTTTGTATTTGTATTTTCCCTTTGTTGTCATATTTTCTCATTTGAGATGTTCTGTATTCCCACTCTGCTTCTTGAAAGGAGCTTTGTATAACTCTCTTCACAATATCGAATCGCTTAATTAATTACCAATAACCCAGAGAGTGTCAAAACCTTTTTGACACTTTCAGTTTTCCACTTCATATGTTGTTTAATGTAGCAAGTGACTTCAGCAAAAAGAGACATTTTGTTTGAGTTAAAGAATTTACAATGGAACAATTAAAATCAATCTTGAGTTGAACTTCCATTAACCTTGGCTCAGTTTGGGTTTCAGCTCTCCGGGCTCTGGGGAACGAGGCCCTTCATTTGATTTATATCATCCTCCTCTTTGACTAAACCAGAAGTATGAGAAAAATTACATAGTTTCACTAAAAAATACGGCAGAATAAATCCCCTCCCCTTTTCTGATGGGAGGAAATCTTTCCTCCCTCCTTCAAAACTTCTATTAGTTTGCGCTGTAAATCTCCCAACAACAGATTAGATCAGCAGCAGCTGGAGGGATACTTGTTTTTGGGCGCGTTTGCTCTTTCAATATAAAAAATGTAGCAACAAACTAGAGCTTTAGATTCCACTGTAGGACGCTCAATTCTCCTTCAATCGCAGTTAAAAGATCCTGAAACAGCTTTTCTGCAAGGATGCATTATTTTATGGAGCTGCAATCAGCTTACTGTATATCATTCTCAGGTTATCAAGTACTGAGGGTTTTAGCACAGGATACAGCTTGGTTTGTTCAAAAGTGGGAATCTGCATTTTGTTTTATTTTAAAGCTGTGATAAATGTTGCATACATAAACCTGCTGTGTGAGAATATAAATTGTAGAATGTAAGATGTAATTTTCAGCAGATATTTTCATGTAAAAAAAAAAGTACACCGGTCTTAATCAGTTAGAGGTTACAACAGATAAGAGCTTCTCCTTCCCTTTAGATCCAATCACAGCCTCTAGTACACTGCATGGATCACATGGCAGAATGTAAAAGTAATACATTCCTTTAAACACACAACAGTTCAAATTGTTATTTCCTGCTGAGCCATCAGAGTACAAAGTGTACTTAGTTCAAATGAAAGCAAAAAGTATAAAAAGACTATGGCTTTTCACCTCCCGGTGATCACTAAGAGAAACTTAAAACATATGTCACTCTGGATAAGATTGCCAGATGTCTAAAGGGCAAATGTAAAATGTAGTTCATCCACCTTCTTTATATGTCTATATCGGTTCTTAAATCAACTGTGTTTATGTTTCGAAGGCCACAGTGACGTAGTCAGAGACGAGTCTTTTTGGGAAGCTGGCTCCTGTGATTGCTGTGTACTGATGTAAACTCTGCTCTGCTGGTTCATGTTTCAGCCCTGAAGGCCAAAGTGTCAGGTTTGTGTTGAAATGTGTAAACACTCACATGCCGACACACAACATCTTCAAACACAAACAAAGAGGGACGTGCATGGACCAACATCCCCTTGGGTGCACACGCACATGTGCACACGCACGCACGCACGCACGCACACACACACACACACACACACACACCTAAATTAGACCTAAATGGACACACAATGAAGGAGGTGAGTGTCATGTCATTAAAGTTAGTCTCTAATTTAGGAAGGCTGAGTTATACGTATGAGGGTGTTTACTGGTTTGTCGGTGTGAGATTAACATTACGGAATTTGTGCAAACTAATGGGCTGATGGCTGCATGTACTATAGCACTCTGCCTGAGTGCAATTTTGGAACAGAAATAAATATATTCATTCCAAAAAGCGTGTGTGAAAATGTCGACACATTTTCTCTAAACACAGTTCAATACAGAGTTGTGTTTCAAAAGCAAATACGTTAAATCATTGATGTAAAAGAAACCTCTGTTTCACATTGCCTATTAAATGTTCATTTTTCTTTTTTAGAAAGCATTTTATTTAGAACAAAGAAACTCAGGACAGTTAGAGGAACAACATCTGTTTCTGTCTGTCTGTATTGTACTTTGTCCTAAACTTTGGCATTTTAGTGTTCCTTTCTATAGCCCAAGCGTCTCCAAGTTGACACTTGGTTCAACTTTCCGCATAAATTCCTAATGTACTAATCTTTTGTATCTGATCACTGTGCCGATCCAGTTCTGGTGTTTACTTTGGAAACCATTGCCTAAACCGAACTGCCAGATAATTCATCATTAACAGTTCCTCCAGCTCCAGCCTGAAAACCCAGCACAGCTCTTCTTACCCTGTGTCATGTAAAACTTTGTATACATTTTTCTTGCCAAATCTGTGTGTGTGTGTGTGTGTGTGTGTGTGTGTGTGTGCCACAGGTGCAGTCGAAGAGTACAGTGTGATGTCGTAACCCACAGGCAAAAGAATGGAGTTGGGTTTCAACACACTGTGTCAAAGATGCAAATTAAGCAATAAATCAACACTTTCTGCAGGGCCCCTATCTGTGATCAGCCGCCTGCCTTCCTGTCTCACTGACAAACACAAACTTACACACACTTTTGCACCGTTACAGCATTATGTAACGGTATACTATATAGCAATAGCAACACCTCCAAGATGCTGCTATAACTTCCTATTCCCATCAAGAGGATCAGTCTCATATAAATATGATTCATATGCATGCTATGCATGTTATCAAAGTCGTTATAGTTATTTTAGTAGTAGTTTTATAGCCTAAAGAGGAGCTCTTTATGTACTAGTCATAGGGCATAGTAAAAACTTGTACCAAAGCTTGTATTACAATTTGCGTGTATGATGTGGGCTTTTACCAGGCAGCAAGGGTGTCACGTACAGTAAAGTCATTAACGATTTGCATCATGGGTAGTTAGGATGCAGCATTTTTGGAGCTTGACCTCTACAAGGGAGTAAAAATCAGAATATCTTTCCCCCTCTGCTTTAATTTGAGGTAACATTGAAGTCTATCTGACAACAACAACCCAAATCCATGTATTTGGTGACAGCTCAGACTAACATAAAAAGGTACCATTATTGCTGCAGCTGTATAACTACTGCTACCTCTACTGCTGCTGCTACAACTTGAGTAACACATGTGCTGTCTTTGTGGTAGTTTGTTTCTTGACTTGTCATGTAAGAAGGAAAACATGCAGACATGATCCAGGTGCAGAGTCTGTACTGGGCTACTGGAACTTGCATCATGTAGGCTACAGCATACACTAATGTGTGGATATGAAGACTACTGTTCTGAAACACGTATGGACTTCCGTATGTTTTAGTGTGTGTCACACGTATCAGTGATACAGCAAATTAAAGTCATGTAATACAGTGGCAGGGTACGAAATAATTCAACACGACTGCACAATGAGTGTATTGATGTCCTGTGATGTTAATATTTGTATTCGCAGTAAAACTGTTCATGTGTTCATGATATCTTAGTGTTAAACCGTAAGGGATTTTAATGTTTCATTCAAGTATTCCACACAACAGATCTGTTCTTACTCAGATTGAGGTTCATTGAAAATGGTATGCATTATTTGCATGTTAGTACATTTACTTGATTAACAACTAATGTTTTGCTTTGCCTCTGATGTTTTGGGAGTGTATACGTGGTCAGACAGCAATGTGAAATGTAGTTGCTTCAACTCGGGTGTTTTAGCACTTATGCCTCGTTTATCACAGAAAGTCTAGTCTCTGCAGTCACAGAAAGTGTCTCCACTTGCATTTAGCAACACAATTTACCCTTGCCACTTTGCATGCAGAGTCTATTTGTCACTTTAATCTGGGTCCTGTGCGTTTGTCTTCCCTCAGTCACTTTAATGCACATGGCGGTTGGCTGAGGCAGTCTGTCAACTCATGGATGCATAAGGGCTCTAACGAGAATTTGAAGCACATTCTTCACTAAGATACATGAGCACATTTGCATGCACAGGCACACATATTGACCATTTCACACATACAGACATATACATAAACATTGACACGCTCATACAGCAATAACTCTTATCTAATGCAACCATGGTGGAGAAGGGCCATTACCTTTATCTCCTAGCAAAAGGTCCTCATATACATAATTATTAATCTTTCCCTGCATTAATAATTGCGATGAGTTACTGTATATCCATTATATGGACAGCATAGAGTCACTTTCTGAAAACTTAAAAAAAAAAACTTTTATGTACAAAGAGCATCTGGCTGGAGGGAATAAAAGGGCCACTAGAGTTATAGACGGCATAGTATTTTGTTTTATTTAAATAAGAAGGACCATACATTTTTGTGTAAATGAACTTTGTGAAATTTTTGTTTTTTTTCCAACCGTTTCAGTCAGTTGCTTTCCAATCATTTCTGCATGGTATGAATATTGATTATAGAATATCAAAACTGGCTTGAGATATAACATCCGTCACAGTTGACATTACTTCATACATATTTTTGTATTTCAAAGATACATTAGTGAACCATGGTTATGCAGTGTAGCCTTTTAAAAACCAATCTGCAGTTAAACTAAAGAAAAAGTATATCCAAAAACTAGCATAAACAGCATGGTTTGCAAAATAGTGCTTTGTATACGCAGACTTTATCACCTAATGCCTTTAAATAATTTCTCAAACATATTCTTATATTTAATGGGTGAACATTTTGATCTGAAAATCAAGCAAGGCCTGTGCTGATAACAGCTGTCTACCATGAAGGCTGTGAGGGCTCTGAATCCAGGTCAGGCTGCTCCAGCGATTATCCTGTCTCCCTCTCTTTGATTTCCTGTCTGGGACAAGGAGTCAGTGATGATTTCCACTGGCCTTTCAGTCATATAAATCAACCAGGAAGCCCAGACACTGGGACAAGCACTAGACAGGTCCGGACAGCGCCGGGAGTGGTTACAGCACAGAAGAATCCTGGGACTAAGGGTTAAAGGATAATGCTGTAAGTTTAGGGAATCTCCCCTGATTGGTTGTTGAAAGGAAAGGACTAGACAGTTTTAATCATGCACAGCTCTATTTCACAGTAGTGAATGCATGGAAAACACAACGCCTGATCCTGAATTTGGCATTTAAACATTAAAGAGTAGCAGTTCCCCTTTTAGAGTTGTTAGAAATGTCCGTAGCCTTGATCCAGGGCCTTTTTGGGCAGGTGCAGCAAGTGGGCCAGGGTTGGAACAGCTGCGATGGGATCAAGGGAGGGGGAGGGAGATAAAGAGAGATACAGTACATGAGAGAAGAGGAGAGAGAGGAGTTTCTTCTGAGCTGCAGCCATGTCATGTACATCTCCCATAAATCTGTGTCCCAGAGAGAGAGAGAGAGAGAGAGAGACCAGAAAGAGTTTGCATTTCATTTGCTGGCTGTCTCTCCATTCTGCCTTTCCTCCCCCACCTCTCGCCTTGTGCTGTTTATTTTCAGCTCTCAACATACTCTGAAGGCCTGTAAGGTAATTATTTCATAAAGTTACACCTCTGCTGTCAAAGATGAGCACAGTTGGCCCACACTTGAAAGCCTGAGCCAATGATTAACGTTTGAAAGCAGGCTGCTAGGGAGAATAGCATGGCTACCTCAATTTTTGTAGAGGTAACTTTTGCATGACAAACTGAAGGAGGGGGGGAGGGGACATTTTATCTTTGCCTACCAGTGCAAATCAATTAATTATCATTAGGAAAATCTCTTCATTTTTGGGAATGTTTTTTTCTTTTTTACAAGTTTTTTACATTTTACGTTGAAATTTTAGGATTTTCTTTTAAACACAAATCAGCTTCTCAACATATTAAAGCAATAGCTAACAGTAAAGCTGTTTCTTATTTTGGACCAGTACACGTCTGAGACCGAAGATATTGTAGAAATCCAGGTCTGCTCTTAACATGGCCTGAAATTACAGAAGTGATAATCTGTTCCTCTTTATATAATTAAAAATTGTTTTTACTATTGCCAACTCATATATGACACAAGAATGAATCAAACACTGCTAATCAATGTGGTCTTTCCTAAGAATACAAACATAAAGTAAGGGCTTTACCGGTCAAGGATTGGTAAGATGTCAGAATAATGTCATGACATTTAAATTGTATATATTGTGTTTAATTTATTAAACACACTACCAAAAAACACATTTATACATTGTAATATGCTATATCCAGTTCACTTGTTTGATAAAGTTTGAAAATTACTTGAAATACATCTTCATGTAATGAACTAAGTTAATAATGTAACTCAAATACAAAGACTGTAATTATAGTACCATAAAAATGTGCCATAGCCTAATAACGTTGTATAATACTATACTATACTATACTATACTATACTTTAAGGGCCTACTGACACTGACTGCCAGTGGCTACCAAGTAAACATTACTGTATATATAGTTAGTTTCTCTAAGTGCAGTCTTCATGCCTTCAGTGAACACTCATGTTGTTCATATCATCATATCATTTTTCTCTCATTGAATAATAATGTACAACAGCAATGTTGAAACTTTTGGCATGTTGGGCTAAAGGCTACACCACTCATGTTACAATGGTAACAGCAGTGTTCGCACACAATGCATAGTGTAGTTGAATGAAGGGCATTTTCATGGTGTTGTGCTTCTGTAATGGATGTGTGTGTGAAAATGAGGTAACGGTGGTAAGTAATGTTAAAAAATAATGACCTTAAGCCATGCAGTATGTATCTTTAGTTTAAGATTCTTCAAATTGAATAATCCCGCCAGCATGGCGGCTGTGGTGCGGGGGAAAGTAACAGTGCCTTGGGGTTGAACACCCAATAATCAATCACTGTTGGCGCTACAGTTTCCTGTTAAAGTTTTACGGTTGTGGGCTGAGTAGCTGAGTTGTTAGAGCATGGACTCATATATAGAGGTTCGCTCCTCAATGCAGCAGGCATGGGTTCGACTCCGACCAGCAGCCTTTTGCTAAATGTCGTTCCCCCTCTCTCTCCCTTTACATGTCTTCGGCTGTCTTGTCAAAATAAAGGTGTAAAATGCCCAAAAATGATCTTTAAAAAGTTGTAAAGTTGCATGTTGCTTTAAAGTATTTTGCCTGATGTTGACATAATAAACTACTTTAGAAGTTCCTCAGATTGTTCTTATCATTTGAACATAACAACTAATTATTGTATGTTTTATGGCAAAATATTGTAAAATCCCTTTTATAATATAGTCAAATCTGATAAAATTCAGAAGGATTAAAAAAGGTAAGGGGGATTTCAAACATTCCCTGCCTAAGTGTTTTTTAAAATCATACGCCAGTGATGCTGGGTAGAAATAATTTAATGTAACCATTAACCATCTTACTGTGTGAGTATTTCCCCTTTGTCCTTTGGCACAGCAACGTTTAGGTTAGTTAAGAGTGTCTACTTCTCCTTATGTAAAGCTGTGCGATTTACACACTTGCAGATAAAAACCTGCCGTAGCCATCCATCTTAAATCCCATGCCTTGACAGAACAGCTGTGTGTGTGTGTGTGTGTGTGTGTGTGTGTGTGTGTGTGTGTGTGTGTGTGTGTGTGTGTGTGCGTGTGTGTGTGTGACAGAGAGAGAGCGAGAGAGAGGCTATGGGTGTGTGTTTCAGATATTAAAGCATAGGAGTCCTGTGAAACATCCATACATGCACACAAATATACTGGAGGTGCTGTAAATTGTGTATGCAGAAACTCACAGACTCTCACACCAACACACTTAAGACAGCCACACATAGAAGCACGCACACAAAGATCCCTCAGTGCTGCGTGTCAGGGTATGTTCACCCAGATCATAAAAGTGCAGAGACACGAGGGCGTAGTCAGGCCCATCATGATTTTCAGAAGTTATAAATAGAGGAAAAGCTAATAAACATTTATAGAGCGGCCATAAATCGCCTGCAGTGCAAACGCTTGACAATAAGTTCTGTTATCCCCACAATCTTGTTTGAGTGCCCTTTACTTGTGAGGCCATTACTCATCCGGCCCCCTCTGTGATTTCAAGTGCTGCCATTGGCTATGGCTCCAAGTTCCTCCAATCAGGTGACCTGATGGGGTCGGGTGTAGCGTCCGCCAGACCCCGGCTGTCGTCTCGATGACATCACAATGCCTGGCCTTCAATTCAACTCTGTGAAGTGTTAAAAGAATGGGAAGGAAAATGTTATGGTGTCTTAAATATGCCAGCAGTATGGCTGGGATCGTATGTGTGTTTGTAGAACAGGGATTATTGTTGTCACCACTGTTGATAAGTTGCCTTGCTCAAGTTTAATGAATAGTAACACATTTCTTTTCCTTTTAGTTTTATTATGAACAAACACGTCTTGTGTTATAAGTGCATTTACTGATTGCAAATTAGTATATGTGGACATCTTAAATATTTTATATTACATCTTACATGAAGTGCTATAAAATTACACACACACACACACACACACACACACACACACACACACACACACACATTCAACTTAAAGGGAAATTAATCATTAATCTTTAATGTCATACCCCTTTCCATGTTAGAAACATAATCCTCTATGACATGATGATTGGTGGAAACATATTGGTGGATATCATAACACAGACAATATTACCATTTTAAGAACAAACTATAGATTTAAAGCTGTAGAAATATATATTGTAATAGTTTATGGGTACTAAATAATGATCTTGGTAGAATAGCACAATGTTTTGGAATTAAATGTGTATAAATGCGGTGAACATATAGTTCATAATGTCCTTTCTAAGTCCCATTTGCGTTACTGTCCTCTATGTTCAGACAGGAGCAATGGATGATGGGATTGTTCTCTTGTTGCTGTTCCGGACCTGAGCAGTGATGGAGTGTGTTATGTTTTAAAAGCTAATTAGCGTCACTAGCAGTATCAGGAGCCATCAATCTCAGGCTCAGTAAATAACCAAAATGGACCAAATAACCAAGTTTGGCTGATGATGGTGGATGTAGCCTTTGTTGCTAATGGTGGTCATTAACCTCTCAATGGCTAAATAATAGCATATTAATTAATTTGTTTCAAAGGGAAAGTTTGTAGCAGGAATTTAATTATATTAATGGGGGGAGGCCACAAGGTGCACAGCAAGAGGACTTTAACTTGGATGTGATTACACTGGTCTTGGCGTGTGCATGTGTGTGGCCACAAATACCATTCTGCCTGTGCTCCTACATGTATTTATGCACATACGCACAACACTCTATAGACTTGTCTTGTCTGTTAGTCTTTGATCCTTTAAAGATAGGCTTTGAAAGATCGTTTAGCAACACTTATTATCCTTTAATATAAAATGACCATTATACAACGCATAATCTTGTTACTGAGAAATAATAAAAATGTTATCATTAGGCAGGTTGTTCCTGGCTGAGATTGTGATGTTTTATTGTTGAAGTCACATTTTTAACTTCCTCTAATGGAAAAAAAAATGCTAAAACCGTCAGCTGTTTTCTCCTTTGTTGAACAGTGACTTCTGACTTCTAACCAGGCACACAGTTATAAATGATTTTGTGTTGGATGTGACGGTGCACCCCCCCAAAATGATCAAAAATTCAGCCATTTGGACTAAGGATCTGTTTTACATATTTTAATGTTCCTCTGACTCCTCTAATGCTCATTTATTATATAGCCTACTATATATATCTTATTTGGATTGCATGTCCTTTACCATAAGTGCATTTTTTTGCCCATTTGGGTTGGTTGTGTGACATGTGCTACATTACAACTGAGTTTTCGATAAAATGGTATGCCACTGAATCACGGTTATTGTAAAACAGCATCCATGTTTGGCCTCTTGGCTCTTTTAAAATCATCACATGGTCTCTTTGGTCAATTTAGTTAGGAGAACAAATGATTTGTCATACTACTAAATGATAAATAATGATGAAAAAGGTCCAAATACAAAAATAATAATATAAATCATCCATTTTTAATAATACTATATAGTTGATTTTTAACCTCAAACTTTCTACATTCCTTTATCCCAGATTTACCAGCCCACACAATGCAAAATGAAACATTTTTTGTTCCTGTTTGCAATGAGAGTCAGCAGATTAAAGTCTATCGTAGAGCGGTACATTTTCAGACCACCGCCTGCTGTGGTTTACTATTCCTGTCGCTCTGCTGCCGACCAGATAAAGATGTCCTTATTCAGTAAATTCAGCCTTAGTCCACACACACGGAACCCCACACAGCCTGATTAACTTTCTAAATCTGCTGCTTTTATGCTCTCCATTTTACTCTTTTTATATCCTCTTCATCTTCTTCTGCTTAAATCCACTTCTTCCTCCTCCTGTACTTCTTTTTATTCTCCTCCTTCTTCAGATATAAGTAAAGCCAGATCTATTACCAGGCCCTGCAGTAACACTGGGACAAAATGAGAGACTTTGATTTTCTAATACCATTAGACTATATAGACTCTGTGTGTGTGTGTGTGTGTGTTTGTGTGTGTGTGGTTGTGTGTCTGTGTGTGTGTTTGGGTGGGAGAGTGTGGAGAACCGATGGCGGACTCAATAAGAGAAGAAGAGCTGAGATTTATTAGTGGGACACAAGTCCAAAATCAATCTGGTGATTGAATCAGGATATTATTGGTCGTATATTAGAGAGTTGTTTATGTCAGAAAGGGGAAGGAGGAGAGGGGAGGAAGAGGCTGAGTGTAGAACAAGTAACAGCAAGGTAAGCTAGTTGGTGAGTGTATCTGATTCTTTATGTCATGACCGATCCATGCCCCCAGTAGTCAGCCTTGCTGGAATGCATTTTTCAACAACACAGTCCATTTTCTATATTGCAAGTAGTGTAGCATCTGGCTTCATTTGATTTAGTATGTTAACACCCTCTCTGTCAGAGGAAACATATGATGCCATAATAAAATAAGAAAGGTATAAGCAAAACAAATAAACAAATGTGCTTCTGTTTCTGATATTAGCAAATATTGCTAATAGCTACTTAGGTTTTACCACACTACTACCTCTTGCAGTCCTATGACAAGGTGTATGTGCAGACTAACTCACATGAACACACATGCACACACATGCACACTCAACACTGTGCTATGTTTGTGAATAGCTTGGGAATTTTAGTCAGTCGATTTTCCCATGAAAAAGAGAAATGTCCATCGTTCAGGACTCCCAACACAGTTCACAGTTGAAATAACATCTAATAAAAAAGAAGAGGGGTGATATAAAGATAAGGCCTTATGAATATTTCCGGGCCAAGGGGCTGATAAAGAGCAAGCAACAGAAATAGGAAGAGCCTAAGTGGTGTACAGACAGACAAACATGGATAGTGTTTGACAAACAGATGAACAGGCCTCCTTCCCACCTTAGATACATAAATCTTGTATCCATAACGCATCTGGATCTAATGTACTGTAGGTGGATTATATTTATACCTGGATTTGAGTATATACATTGACACATGATTCTTGTTTCCCACACCAAAACACAGATACCGTTATGCCATCACTTCCTCAAACAATATTCAACCTACATGCATCATGTTCACATAATCAGGATGCATGATACATGTCATGTAAACATGTGGACTTGCTGTTGAAAACATGGTGATCTATCTTTTCCCACATTTAATTAATTTGGAAAAACATGCCTTGCACTAGATTCAGATGTAGCTTGATGATTGGCCCCTGATTGGCCCCTGTTCATAACCACAGTTTAGTGACATCATACTCACATTGAGTTGACCCTAACCGTCATGATTGTGTAGGTTTCAGTTTCCTGTTTTTTTTTTGTAGTCTTTTTTTTTCCCGGTTTTGTCATGTTTTACTTCCTGCCTTGTGTTTTCCTTTTTGATTGTCTGCCCCTCCCTGATGTGTTTCACCTGTTCTTGAGCCCTAGTGACACCTGTCCCTTGTTTACCTTGTTACCTCTTGTATTTAGTCTCCGCATTGTCTTTATCTGTTGTCAGGTCATTGTATTGTTTTTGGCTTATGTGTCTTTTAGTCTACCCGTTTTTTCTATGTTCCAGTTTTTCACTATTCTGTTATTTTGAACATTTTGGAATTATTGTAGCCTGCTGTCTAGAGGACTCCTTTGGTGGTAAATCTTTCTGTTTGTGATTAAATCCTCAAACTCACCACTTTCTGCCTGGCTGTCTTTGCATTTGGGTCCTGCAATTCTCTGAACCTCGTGGGACTAACAACGATACACATGTCTCAGGATAGTGTGTCCAAACAACTACATGTCTTCTATTGTAAACTTGCTATCACCTGACAAATTGATAGACATAAAATTGTAGTTAAGATCAACCAAAGGTTTATTTTTCCTTAAGATTTTCAAATGTCATCTGTGTAAAAAAGAGCAACTACGTTCTGATATCTACCAACATTAAAGATGGCTTGTTGAGTTTTTGACTCCCAGTTCCAATGATTAGTGGGCCCCTATTATGTTCTTATCTGGTGCTCCACTGGGCCTACATTCCTGCAGAGGGCAGTGATATAAATACATATTGAATACAAGCCTTGAAACATGAACAATAAGGATGAATGAATATTGGATTGAAACAAGCTGGAGGATAAAGTGGAGATGGTAAAGCCTGCATGCCAAATTGCATCATTGAAATGCTAAATGAAAGTGGCATTCTTTTCAAAATTTGGCCATGTCTATCTCCCAGAAAATGTCTGTTTTCATGCTGTAATTGTCTTTGCAAATGTTATCAAATGGAGAAAATGCATTCAACACATTTGTCAGACCCCAGGAAAACACTGATGTAAACAAGAAAACCTCCCAGTGTACCTATAATTGTTGCAAAAGCTGTGATTTTTGAACAGTATCCACAAGGTACAGTTTATGTACAGTAAACCCAGGTTACTGCAGCTTCTAAATTATACAACTGTGGATATTCATTTCCCTGTAAATCCCTGTAAATCTGAGGACTGAGCTCACAGAATGTATGTAAGCATGTTAGAATGCTGTCTTTTGTTTTAACATCCTCAGTCTACCAGAAACTGCTTTTTGGGAAGCATCAAATATGTGTCTTTGATGTCAAAACCTTCTGACACTTTTTTCATTGTCTTATGTGGTAAGTCTCTCCATCTGGCACTCACAGTGAGTTAAAACAAACCATCAATAGTGGTTGCAAATACTATTTGAACCAGGCCTGGCTCTCATTTACAAATTCCCATGTCTGGATCTCTCAGATGTTGGGAAACGTCATATTTCTCTACATCAACAGAGCAGGAAGCAGATTATTATCATAGCAACGATTTTCCAAGAGCTTTTGCACCCTTCTCTGCTTCCCTCCTTTCTCTTCTCTCTCTGTCTCACTGTCTTTAAACTACTGCATTTTTGCTATCCTCCCCCAGACTTCCTGTTTGTTTTCTTTTTTCTTATATTCTTCTTTTTTAAATGTTTATCATCTTTGAAAAAACACCAGTCAAATCATGGCTACATGTTTCATTGAAAATATAATGTCAAACAGTCAAAAACAAGCTAATCAGCCATTTTTGTCCAGCACAAATCAAAGTAAATGTTTTCTCTCTCAGGGATGTGTGTTGTAGCTTTGTGTAACTTTGTGGAGTGGAGTCTTGATGTGGGTAGGTTATCTGGACCTCTTTAGCCTACATGAACATTCTCTAATTCTATGTCACTTTTTTACAACTGTCACTTCTTTACCAAGATTAAAGGTCAAACAACTTCAAGTTGTACCAAAAAAATCTATATTTTCCATTTACAGTTGGTAAATTCTACCACAACATAAATTAAAATCTGTTCCAATGAAGGATAATAAATATCAGAAACGCTAATGTAATGCTAAAGTTACAAAGTATTTGGAAACAGAGGAAGCCAACATGTACACTACACTACACTACGCAAAGGTTCTTTATTGTCACATACCTATAGCAAAATTCATTCTCTGCATTTAACCCGTCCCTCAAGGGGACCAGTGGGCAGCCATTTACAGCACCCAGGCACCAACCCCAGATCTGAGTCAGTGCCTTGATCAAAGGCCTAGTACCTAGTACATGTTTTTTTAATGGTTGGGAAACCACAGCACCCAGAGGAAACCCATACAAACATGGGAAGAACATACTGTACAAACTTCACACAGAAAGTTCCAGAATGACCTGGGTTCAAACCCAGAACCTTCTTGCTGTGAGGCCACAGAGCTAACCATTGGGCCACCATGATGTGGACACCAAAAACATAAATGATCGTTGAATGATTGTCACATTTCAAAACTATGGGGGGCTTCAAAAGTACATTAATGAGGTTGGCCACTGATGTTGGGCGATAAGGCCTGGCTCTCAGTCAGCGTTCCAATTCATGCCAGAGGTGTTGAATGGGGTTGGAGGTCTAGACTCCATGCACTGTCCGCCCCAAACTCTATCTTTGTGAAAATGGCTTTAATGTACTGGGGCATTGTCATGTTGTTGCCAAAAACTTGGAAGCACCATATTTTCTTAAGTATTACTGAATGCTGTAGCATTACTGCAAGCTCTTTCCTAACTAGAACTAAGGGGCATTAGCCCAAATGCAAAAATGGCCTCAGACCACATTTGATGTGAACAGGGTGTCCACACACTTAGAAATACTAATTGCTTTATTCATTTTAGAGGGGAATTGCGGATCCATGTGATTGGGTTTTGTGTCGATGTTATGTGTGCTTGTATATTGCTTTCATTGAGAATTTATAAGGAAATTATATTTTTCATAGACTGAGGTTGCACCAGTAATCCTCACATTAAACAAATAATGTCTGTCTGCATATATGTCTGTAAATACTGTCATCTCT
>NC_048423.1:4277258-4384598 GCF_013103735.1 Etheostoma cragini | reverse complement strand
ACACACACACACACACACACACACACACACATATTCACACACTTACTCACTCACTCCCTCACTCACTCAAAGACAGACAGAAAAAAAACCATTCGGATTCTCCCCTCTTCTTCTTCTCAGTTTTCTGTTTGTACATTAACCCAGTGCAGCAGGCGTGAGTCTGGTTGGGGCTTGAATAAAAAAACACTGCTCTGGCATAGAGCCTGGCATTGGCCTTGATCCTCTGTAACACACGCACACAGACACAAACAGATACGCACACGTATGCACAAGACATGTATGCACACACACATTGCACAGAAAGCTGCAGACACACCAGCACGTACTGCACATATGGAAGAAACTATATGGAAGTGGTCAGAAACACAAACATGCATGTAAGAACAGACTCACGCATATGTGCAGACATCAAACCCCCTACACTCTCATGCACACACACACACACACACACAACACACACAGAGGCCTCCCATCCATCCATCTTAGCTCCTTGATTAGATTAGGCATTATTAATGGAGGGCCTGTGAGCCGAGCAGACAGCAGGGTCACACCGAGTTTAATTCCATTCTCAGATAACTTCATTTGGCCTGATGCGATTGTTATTGCCCCGGTGCTAGATGTTTATAGGAAACAATAGCCCCCATAACACATCCAGACATCCTATTTAAAGAGGGTCAGCCAGGGGCATTGGATACAGCAGCTCTTCTTCCTGCTGCACTGAGTCCGGTGTTGTGGCTGATTTAAGGGGTTGGTCATTTCTTATGCAGAGGAAAAGAGTATTAACTGACGCATTGAATTGTATTACCTTAGCCGAGCGAGCCTGTGCACCATCAACGTGTGCTTCCATTGCATATGGATAGGCAAGTAAAAGCAAAAAGAAGTGGTGGTGGAATTTAGTGATAACCTTCCGTGTAGCTTTCAGCGAGCAGTAAATCTAGTTTTTTTATTGGTTCGTCACAGGGAGCTCTCTTACAAAGAATAAACATTAAGCGTAGATGGCACAAATTTATTATGTGTGGTTGTCGACAAGGCGAATAAAGCTGTCGAAGGGAGAGTGACAGAGGGGAAAAGAGGAGATTGATATGCACACTGCATCAGAGAAGAGAATATAATTAAACTCGAAGAGTGTAGAGGGTATCTTAGTTCTGAGCAGCAAATAGTTAGATAGATAGATGGAACAGAGTTGTACATTTGCATTGAAACTCCTATTTTGACTACATTTTTTTTAGTCATAGGAAATGAACATTTATGTGAAAGACCATGCTCATTACGAGAGGAAAAGATGACAAACCACAATCACTTTTTTTTAAATCCATCATCAGCGACCACACTGTTGGCTGTGACTTTGGGAAATGGTTCCCTAAAAAACGTCCAAAAGCCTAACAAACTTGTCCACGTTACTGCTTGAAATTGATTTCCACCCATTTAAAGTGAATGAGCGAGAGAGCTGGACATCAAAAGAGCCGCTCGCTTCATTTCGAAACACAGACCACATTAATGGGACACGGGCTTCATGTCTAAACATTACAGCCCACGGAGTGCCATTCCTCGGTTTTCATTTAGACATTTTTACGCCATGTCACGTTAATGTTATAGCCACTGACATTTCAGTCATCACCTCATCGGAGCTGAGGTAATGCCTTTTTGATTTTGAAACCAGGGGGTGCAGAAAAGAGCGAAAACAATGAAAAAGTATTGGAACTAGTCCAAAAGCTGTTAGGAGAGAGCTTATCATGTATCGTATTGCTGCTCTGTAGTACTGTTAGTGTTAGCGTGCTGCTGATGGACCATTCTGTGCAGGTGGGTTAGTCAGTGCAGAGCCAGAATGGAGGCCCCCGCAGATCCAGTTTCCCCGTGATGGATGAGTTTGGCTGGAAACTGTTGGTAGAGCTATGACCTTGTTGATTGCATGCATGTTTCATGGGGTGATGCTGTGGATTGAGGCTACAGCTCCCCTCTCACCCCAAACCTACAGTGTCCTCTCCAGGCTTCCTCTCTTTCCCTGATACAATCAAAATTGCTTTAATCACCAAGTATTATAAATGTGAAGGAATTCTCCCTGACACTTGCATCTTGCAGTGTAAATGTAGTGTTGTCATATAACTATAGATTTGCCCATTCATTCAAAACAAAGCATTGAATTGCTTAAACAAAATGTTTATTATGCTAACCTCTTCCTCTACCAATACTTTCTTTCTACTATACATGTCTTTACATGTTGTGGGATAGCAAGACAAATTCCATTCAATTCATATTTATAATTTGGCTACTTAACGTGTGTAAACTTCCTCTTTTATAAGCATTGCATTACAGAGTGACAAATAAATGCCCTCATCAAAAACGCAGCTCCCAGGACTATCTAAAGCTCTTTTCTTTCTTAACAGTAATGCGAATGAGGATAGAAAGGTTTTTCGTTCTCATAACTTACTCAGGTGCATATCTTTAGCTCCTCGTGCATTTGTACCTGGTAAAGATAAAGTGATTCTGGCTCTAAGATCCATGTGGTGGTACAGGAAGGGGGAAAGGGAGCTCCAGTTTCTTGTCACACCTGGTGCTAGCTAGCAGCAGTGCCCAAACCTCCGAGCACTACGGGAGAGCAGACTCACCGCGGATCATACAAGCTGTTGGAAAACCCTAGGTGGCCATAATGAGAACGTAGTGTAATGTATCACACTGCAGTGCCGGCGCTATTGGAACCAGAGGCATGCTGGGCTTGCAGCAGACGGGAAGAAAGTTAATCACTGACTTAAGGGCTATTTGCAAGTTTTTGTCCTCTTTGAAAACAGAAGGAAACTTTGCTCTGGCTGGAAGGGTTTAAAAGGATGGATTATCAGTTTTAATATTTGCATGTCTCTGCGACGTTATAATAATTTAGCTTGTTAGCCAAAAATAAATTCTGACATTGAAAGTGTTTCATAACTATGCTACTCAAAACCGTTGCCTAGTGCTAGCCAAAGGTATTTTTACAGTTTTATTTACTATCTGAGTGACTGTTTCAGTTGTTGAAGACCACTCTTACCCTTATGTTCCTACTGTAGCTTCTTATTTAAAAGCCAGATGGTTCTGTCCCCCTGTCCCTCTGGCTTGTACCTGTTATGTAATTTTTTTGAAATAACACTTTATTATATGTTGTTCTTATATCAGTTAAGTGCTTCACATACATGCATATGTTCAGTAAATGTAAAATTAGGTGTACATCATATATCCATGTTAAATTGTCTCTGCATTAACTAACTAAATGCTTAATTTGTATCAAAAGTGGCAAGTGAGAGTTTGTGTTTCCAGTACTAAAGGGTGATGCAGTTTATATATCTGTAATAAAAATCAATCCAATATAGACTTAGCTTTATATGATATTACTACTGATGCCATGTGAAATCCCACACTATAAAAGCAAAAAGTATACACAAGCTATTATGTTCAGCTGTTCACCAGTGTGGCTAGTTGGCACTCTGATGAGGTTCCAAGTGAGTTTGATACTGTCTACTTTTACGTGCTTTGTGCCATAATTGATGGTTGTATTCCAATCAGGACCCATAAAGCTGTCAACATCAGTCTGGGCTGCCAGAGGTCGCTTCCTCGCTTCTCCCTCTGTACTACCTGAGGTTTGTGTGCAAAACAAACAGTTGATAATAACTTACTCAAGATAAAGGAGTGGTGTTCTAGACTGAGAGGGAAGTCGATAATGACACTTTGGGTTTCTGGAATGACAGGTTACAATGTGTACACTGTTGATAGTAGGGATGATCTCAACATGACACTGATTACAAGTCAGGAGATAAAGAGGAAACTGTTTAGTTTCTGTGTGTGTAAGTGTGTGTGTGCGTGAGAGAGAGAGAGAGAGAGAGAAATGTCTTCTGCAAGGTTTTTATCGAACACTTGAGTTACTTGGCATACAGTGATGTCTTGTGTGCATGAACTGTATTCATATGACATATTTGTGTTCATGTGCTATATAAATATAAATAAAGTTTATGATGTGCATGTATGCATGAATATGCACATGCACTGTGTTTAACTGTGTATTATGTAAGAGAGAGAGGGGCCTAATGTCTCCGTGTGCATGGGGCTGAGGAGGAGCATCAGCCTAGGTGGCAGGCAGAGTACATAATGGAGTAGCCATGCTGAGGTGAATAATTCATGCCTGGATGGGAGCTCAGATGAGGATATCCAACATGTTCATATTAATTTATTGCATGGCAGATGAAGGCTAAAATATGCTGAGTGCTTTATTAGCTGCAAATCTATGTCACTAAAAGGCCTTTGTTTCAGTGAGGTCACAGGGTACTGGCATTTGTGTTCTTTGTCTTCCTGGATCAGAGCCAGAACCATATTATTTTAAGCATGTGTGATTGCCAAGAGCATTCCTATTTAACATCATATCATCTCTTTTGCATCGCCCTCTGCAAAGAAAGAAATAAACAATTTATACGCCTTTGTAACTCTCTTGATATAGTATATCTGTCAATGATTTGCCCTTCACCGTACAAATTATTGTATAAAGTGTGATGAGAATGATTGTGTATAATATATTAATTTTAGATAACTGTAATGTTGCCATTCTAGGCACAAAAGCTTTTTTCATCATTGCATCCTCGCAGGAAACTTTGGACAGCTGTGTCAGGTACAGTTATGCAGATAAGAAAAATATGTTAATGGCTCAAATGTTGTTGGATAACTCATTCTTATATTTAATACCTGACAGATGTTTGGAGGATATTGGAGCTTTATTTTTGGCGTAAAGATGCATTGCTATAAGCTGCAGCAAATAATGATGGTGGATGATGGCAGATGAATGGGTTTCTGGTTTCTTTTATGATTTGTTTGATCATCCTCCAAAATGAAGTAATTGAGTATTTGCTCAGCTCAAGTCTTCTTGAGTAAGACACTGAGGGACACATTTGATGAAATTGCATTGCAGTGTCAAATTGTGCATCTGTGCTCTGTGGTAGTTTGAGCTAAGAGTGTCGTTTTTGTATTATTGGCCAAGATGTTTGTGCAGATAAAGTTATTGTGCAAGTGCTACGGATTTTTGTTTTTTTAAATCTGCATTGAATTACTTAGAACCAAATATAGCATAGGCAAACTGACACATACAGTACATTTGGATCAAAGGCACCAAATGGCCTGCTCACTGTCCACAGTCAGTCAACTAACTTAACTTAAATAAATCCATACGTACCATCAAGCAATAAAGATTAATTTTTAAGTTGGATTCCTAACATGTCTCTGGCAAAATGCCCTTGGGAACGACAACTGAACTTTTAACTTGCTCTCCGTAGCTCTGATCTCTCTGGTTTAATCTGTTGTATTGTATATCAGATGGATATGTGAACAAACAAATTCATAATTACCCTCTGTGGAGAAAGGTGATCGAGTGCGCTGAGAAAATCTCCTTCTCAAGACTTTTTATAGAGACATGTTATGTGCAAACCCATTGCTTTGGAATGGAGGAAAACAGCATTAGCCCAGAATGAGAAGGCATGAATATTGCATCAGAGCTTTGTTATGCTCAGGCTCACGTCTGTCTTAATGGTGCACTTTACCAACTAGCTATATCCATTAAATGAGTGTGCTTAATGTGAATGTATGTGGATGTGTGTGTGCATTAAAGAAAGTGTGTGTGTGTGTGTGTGTGTGTGTGTGTGTGTGCGTGTGTGTTTGTGTGTGTGTGTGTGTGTGTATGCATGCATGTGTGGGGGGGGAAGACTTAATGTATGTGGATGAGTAATGTGTGCATGACTTGAGTCTATGGACACATTTTTGTACTTTGCTCCAATCCAATAGAAAATTGTTAAGCCTTAAATAAATAATATTAAAAAAACTTTATGGCGTCTATTGACTGAATGGTAAACCTGAGGCGGAAATGTTCCATTTCACGTCATCTGTGTGGAACGTCACACAGTGAGCTCAGCATTGACTGGACCTGTGAACAATCAACAGGATAATTCCCAGAGCTTATCTACTAAGATAACAGCTATGGCTGTGTGTTTAACTTCGACAGTGACCTCTCCGTTGTCGCTTCTCCTTTTTTTTTTCTCTTTACCTCTTCCTCTGTGATCAAGGTTGGGAAACTCAATACCCCCGATGTGCTCTGTTTTCACCTGGTCGTCACGGTAACCCCAAAACACGGGGGCGTTCGTGAATGAAATTCCTGTGTGTCATCAATCACTGACCGACAA
This sequence comes from Etheostoma cragini, assembly GCF_013103735.1. NCBI lineage: Eukaryota > Metazoa > Chordata > Actinopteri > Perciformes > Percidae > Etheostoma > Etheostoma cragini. The sequence goes on along the minus strand of NC_048423.1, from coordinate 4,378,416 downwards.
AGACAGGATTGTTGTGGTCTTTGAGTGACGCGGGGGGAATGCGCTGGCTGAGGCTGAGGCTGGGGGCCTTGTGCGGTCTGGACCGACAGGCCCTGAGCTGAGACCTGGATGTTTACACTGCTCTCCTGACCCTGGCACTGATTCAGGTTCAGTTCAGAGAGAGAGAGAGACAGAGAGACTATACCTTCACTGTCGGCATTCGATAAAAGACAAAAAAGATTCTAACAAAGAATAAATAAATCTTTGCATTGTTTAGGGTTAGTGATACACCGTCTAAGATTGTAGATGGTGTTTACTTATGTGCATGTGCATCCGGCATTGGAATACAGTCTGGCAACAAATTTCAACATTAGGACGTACAGTAGAGGGGATGTAACACACCCTATAGCGGCCATTTATATATGTTGCCTATCATAACTGGTTTTGGATCAGTCTCACTTTTTCCATAGCTTTGCATCCAACAAATAGCTCAAATCAGGTGTAGGCTTTGCATTTATGCATTAGCTTAGCCTGTGCAGGAGTAATGTACTGATCAGGATGTTTTCAATTGGAACACCTGATGACATGATTTGTTAGCCAGCTAACCACAAGTTTGTGCCACCTCTCAAACTGCAACCTATAGTGCTTTGAAATAGAACATTAATAGACGTGAATCATTCATTAACAGTTGTACCATTTAACATGCACTCAACAATCTTGATTGACATGATCTTCTTATCTAACTGCCGGCAATAAAGTGAATACACATTTCCTCCGTTTTTAAGTGAAATTAAGGTTTTTTTCAAACTTTGCTGTAGATGGTTCGCTCTGGTCCGAATGAGTTGATGAGTTTGTTTTCCCCTTGGTTAGGTTTTATTTCACAGAAAAATCCCAGCAAACCAAAATGCATCTCCACACACACACACACACGCACACACACACACACACACACACACATACACATACACACACACACACACACACACACAGCCACATGCTAAATACATTGCATCACTGCAAACATGGTATCAGTCAGCATTCTTTGACCTTTCCTCTCACAGTGGGTTGTTTTTCTAAAGTTCATGGTCAATTTAAAGGCTCTGAGCTCCATTTCCTCTTTCCTTCATAATACCACCGCAAAGAATAGGGGTCAACACTTGCACGACACTAATACATATACAAAGAAGCTTTTTTTTTGAGCTAAAACTATTGTCAACAGTATTGATGAGGTCCTCTCCTCTCCTCTCCTCTCCTTCTGATTTACAGAAACCAATATGTTCAGGTTTCCTTGTTTTCTCCAGCGGGACGTGTAGCCCTGACAGTAAATCTCTATCACCGATACTCCTCCATATGGCTGCATGAAAATTTCATTGTGGAGAGCCTGAGGCTAGAGGGCCTAGCTGGTGGAGAGCGTGTGTATGTGTGTGTGTGTGTGTGTGTGTGTGAGTGTGTGTGTGTGAGAGAGAGAGAGAGAGAGAGAGAGAGAGAGAGAGAGAAAGAGAGTTTTTAAGATGCAGTAATTTGGGGTTGGTTGACATTTGTGGTGGTGTGGAGTTTGTTGTCACAAGGGTGTTGTAGGTGTGTCTGCGAGTGTGCACATGCCTGTATGTATGTATATATATATACATGTATTTATGCATGTGTATATGTGTATAAAACCAGGCGGAAGATTCTGATTTAGTGTGATGCCATTCAATGCTTTGAAGGAAATTCAGTTTTTAAGACTAGCACTGAATAATACCAATCACACACCTAAGTACTTTTAAGAAGATGATGTCGTAGTTCTTTTATTACGGGGATTGTAGGATTAGGCGGTATGTGCCTGTTTGTGTGTGCAACGCCAGATTACTTTTTCTTTTTAAAGAGAAAATGTCATTTAATTTTCAATTTATTATGAGATTAGATACAGACTTCCATTAATCTAGATCACTGGATAGTATTCAGTCTCTATACTAGTATTTTATTATATCATTTCTATGTCATAGTTTTTACAAAAAATAAGCCTATCAGAGGTGCCGCATGCAATTTACTTAACAAAGGCATGTGTAAAAGTGTGCTGTATTGTTCCTATAAAACTTACAAAGATTGTCTAAACTTTCTGGTTCTCGTTGCTTTTGTTAAACAGCTGAGTAAAACAAACAAGAGAAAGTATTTGGAAATCCTATTCTGACTCATGTGGGTCAGCAACCGAATCACCTGCAGCTTCTGAAGAAGGCAGCAGGTCCAAACATGTTGCCCTGCCATCACTCAAACAATGCAATGTTTTTATTAAACAAAGCAGAACGGACTAAAGAGTCATGAGGATACCCATGGCTCACTAGTTATAATCTGTACTGCACTGTGGGCTTGATTTGCTGCAGACTGAGCCTCGCTTCCAGGTCTTCAGGAAGGCAGCCACACTAGAGGTCACTGTTGTAGTTTCAGAGGAAAAACAAGGAGAGGTGAATGGAGGATGTGAACCATAAATTTCTTTTTACTCCTAAATGGTTTCATTTCATGAACCGTTGAGGTCACGTAATATTTGTCTGTATGTCACATGTATATCAAATACATCGTATGCATGTGACACTGTGTCTTGTGTGATTTTTAATTAGCCCCAACAGAGACACACACAGACAATCTTACTGCTCAGTAAACACGTCGCTAGGCTTTACTTTCCATGTCTTAACTTTTTGTCTATTCTGTCATACTGCTTTTCAACAACATGCATTGCATTCGTATATTATCTATTTTCCCTCGCAAAAACACTTGTGCTCTTGCATTGTGTCATTACTTGCTCGAGAGGGGAGAGAAGGGGTCTTAAATATTTTAAATGAATATGGAGTAAATGTGATGCATTATGTGGCCTCATAAATATACAATACACTGCTCTAATATGTCCTTTCTCTATCACAGTGTGTGTTTATGAGAGTGTGCTCACATGTTTTTGTGTGTGTGTGTGTGTGTGTGTGTATGTGTGTGTGTGGTGTTATGTTTCATATGAAGCATTTAACCATGCTGGAGTAATTCTCTTTAAAAAAGAAATGTAATTAGTTCACGTTTACACTCACAGTTCTTAAAAGAATCATAGATGTAAAGATAATTCGTTATTCACATATGACACACTTTGGAGTTGTGACTGGTGTGCTGTGAACTACATCACCTGTGATTAATCATTCATGGGCTCCATCTGTGTCCTGGACGTTTCAGTCAACATCGACTCCTGGGCTCCAGACTACAGCCGGAAACAGGGACTGATAGACACACTTTTCATGTCCATGAATAAAGGACATATAGTATGGACATAAGCTAATATACCTCACATATTGTCTAAAAATCTCATGAGACTCGCAGCGTTTACTTCACTGCACTCACTAACGTCACTGTGAATACAGACTTGAAGATTTTCACAAGAACTCTGAAAAGTAAAGCTTTTGAACTTGTCTGGATGTACTGATTGAGCTAGTTTAAGCCAATGCTCTGAAATAGTTGTTTTTTTAAAATCAGATTATCATGGCAAGCTCTGGAACCGTGTTTCTATCCAGTTCAGGTTTTGTAAGGACAACCCTTCAGTGTTAGACCACCAGTGCTTTACTGTAATTTTTCATTACAGGGGATTTGTTCGGGTTTTGGTTCCATATCCTTATTCGTTTTTTTGGTCTGATGTTGGTTTTAGTGGAGATTTTGGCAAAAAACCAAAGAACAAAAAATGTTTTGCAGGAATCCCTGAGGATCATTTGGGAATTTAATAGACATAGTGCTAATTCTAAGTGTTTTGGCTGGAAGAATCACTGAGTTTGGATGTTTTGATGCTGAATGAAAGCCGAATATGGAAAAAATCAGAGCACATATCACATAAAAACGCAGAGGCAGGCACACACACACATGCACAGAGCAGTTTGCAAATGCAAGCTGACACACACACACAAACACACACACACACACACACACACACACACTGAGCTGCAGTTCTGTGCCTGATTGTCTTACCATCAGTCATTCTACCAAGTGGTAATTGAAAACACATCTCCCCCAGCCGCTGGCACCCATTACAAATAAGACACACCAGGGCTTTCTCCACACAAAACAAAGCATAATAACAAATAGAGTCAGAACGACCAACCGAGAAAAAGAAGCATGCTGTAGTTTTTGGCACAACATGAAGAGAACACGCTCCAAGTGATTGGTGGAGGGCCAAATTCATTTTTCCAAAAAGGGAAAAGAAATATATGTTTCTCTGACAAACAGACGCAGCACTTGTCCCGGGCAGATTCATAAATCGTCATATTCTGAGCTCAAGTTTTTGGAAAGTCTATTAGTTCCGGATGTCTTCTTATCCTTTGGTTTCTCTGAAATTTTAAGCATGAAGCACACAGAAAAGTCGGACAGACACAGAGACAGGCAAATGGAAAGAAACAACCATAGATTTACATGCTGTGTATTGTACCACAGACACACTAATTATTTTATTACTGAGCCGTGAACATTTTGGAAAAGGAAAGCTTGTGCTAGTGCAGCAGCGTTTCTGTAATGTATCTTGTAAGGGACATAATATTATAATATTATATTATAGAATAATATTGGACCATTTAAGAGTATGCTCCACCAGATTAGCATTGCACCTTTATTTAACAAAATCACTGTGACGTTGGCTTAACACAAAAATCACTTCTGGGTAAACAACCGTCAGTATATTTGAATCAAATAGGCTTTATAAAACTTTTTTTCACACTTTGAGACACTGATGTGAAAAGTTTGCGCACTTCCTCTTTAATGACTTTGAGATTTCTGCGCCGCAACAAGAAGTGTTTATTTCCCAGCTTTATTACCTTTGCTGATGCTTGAAATACCTCCACTCACAACATTCTGTAATGATTTGAACACAAAGGGACAAAAAAACGTTGATGCATCACTTATGCACATGCAAACACACAAACTGTAATGCACTCACTCATGCAGTCTCGCATATAGAGGACACTCATGCAGTCGCGCATATAGAGGACAACAGGTCTCTAATGTCTATCACATGTAAAACTTATTAAAATGCATCGCATTTGTCATGACCTGACGGTCTGAGAGTAAACGACACAAGACTTAATTGGCAGCTGAGAACGATAACACCTGCGAACAGCCTTCGTCTTGCCCATTTGGTCGGACCACATTCTCCACGCACGCACGCTAGCACGCACGCACGCACGCACGCACCATTAGAAACAAAGGCTGATCAGTGAGGCAGAAGAAAAGTGAGAGGAGGCAGAGGGGTGGGGTGGAGGAAAAAGGCGAGGCTGACAAGAAATGATTGATGTTCGCCCATCACGCTAGGCCTGACACTCATCCCTCTCCCTCCCTCCATTTGCAACAAAGTCGCCAGTGTGTGTGTACGTGGATGAATGTATGTTTTCCTGTGTGTGTGTGTTCCACACTAAAACCCATTCAATCAATAAAGTGAGGCTCTCTGAATCACAGGCCAATAGCCAGATTGCTGACTAGACAGAAGAAGAAGCGTAAGAGAGCACATTTCACATGTAGATTAAAATCCCAGCATGGTAACCTTTAGTATGGGTTGTGTGTGGGCTGTTGGGTGGCGGTGTGTCTGTGTGTGTGTGTGTGTGGGGGGGGGGTTGTAGCATGTAAACAGGGCTTATATGTCAAGGTGGCATGTGTGAAAGGCATGTTTCCACACTGTTGATAGACAAAACCAACGTTGGGGTGACTTGGTAATATGGTGTGGGTGAAATGCACTCAGACAAGGAAGAACTGGGACTCTGCGTACAGTATGTAAATGGGAATATAGAAAATGCTGTCTTTGACTGGTGAGAATCTGATCCGTCAAAGTAATTAAATACCAAATATTCTAACAATTGTTTTAGCTTCTCTTTGTTTCTTGTCAATAATTGTGCAGCACACTGAATATAGACTTCAAGCCCTTGAATTCAACGCACTTAACCTTCAATCGGGTCTTTTCTGGGACAAACTTCTCTGCTGCATACTAAATGATGCCCTTGATGTTGCCGGCAGCAGTTTCTCTGGAGAAAACAACAACTAAAAAGTGTGACGTTAGTATCTTACAATAGTTCTTACAGAACAGAACAGAACTAACCCCCTAACCCTATTGCAAGAAAAATCATCATCTAAACACTTCTCTACCATCAGATCTAAGGGCAAGGTGTCCGGTGGAGAGACATCCCAGCTGTAATGGTAAGCTGCCAATGTGGCCAAAATAAAAATAAAAGTAAATCTTGTGGATTATCCCTTTGAAAGCCTTCTTTAAATAATCCTCACTTGTCATAAGGCTCTCCTCGTGTGGCTGCAATGCTGTAGGGCCACAAATGATTCATGGCTTTGTTGGATGTGTTGCACACACTTCTGTCTTCCCCATCAACCCCCACACTGTGCAGTCTGTTAAAGAAGAAATACGTTAAAAAGCAACAACCCAGTGACACCAGTATAACCTCTCTCACATTGCGTTAACTTTAACGAACTCCAGAATAATAACTTATTGCACTTACTGTTGAGGTCCTGAAGTAACATCATGACTACCAGCGAACAGTATTTCACAAAATGTATATAGTGAAAAAAATAAAGCAACACTCTTTGTACATAAAGGAACAGAGTGTTTGCAGGGGAACAATACTGTAAATTCCTAATTCCTTCAAAAACTACCAAATACAAAGTCTGAGGCTATCTCACCATGGACATTTAATATCATCATCCACTCTGGGGCAGAGTGTATATTAGCTGCAGGGATGAACCTTGATTTTGGCTCAGATGTCTGCTCTGTTTCCAACCTCTCTTTCCATACTGCAAACTTGGCGACTAGCGAACCTAACAAATGGGACTGCTTCGTAAACCAAACGCATGGTGAAGTCCCGTGCTGCCGGAAGGGCCCCGGTGCCTTTGCGAAGACTTTCAAAACCGAAGCAAACCAAAAAAACATACAAATCTGTGTCTGGCTCTCAGCGGAGAATACATGGGGAAAAGCCTTGATGGAAATGTTTCATTTCTTTTCCTCCCAACAGATGTTAAACGAGCAGCACGGATCTCTGGATTTGCATCTTTAGTTGCTTTGTTGATTTGATAACACATATTTGCATTTGGAAACAGCTCGAGTAATTTGACTGGGGACTCCCAATTTGCCTTTGAGGAGAAGACTGTGCTGCAAACGTTGTTTTGCTGTGTGTTAGCATTCCTTTCCTTTGCTTTTCTACTTGGCATACATTGTGTTTGTGAGTGCAAGACTGAAAAAATGATGTATATTAGTGAACATAACAAAGAATTATCGTCTTATAACTATGTAGAGAGTGTTGACCTTCTGCCCATACGAGCCTCTTTACACCTCTTCTATCTGTCATTCTTTATCAGAGCCAGGAAATGGAATCAGTGATAATGAGCTCTGGACCTGGACCAACCTCTGGCTTCACACAAAGGTTTGGGTTTGGTCTTGTATTTCTATAGCTACAAAGAGAAAATGAACTCACAAGGATGAAAAGATAAGGAATATATCTTAAAGTTAAGTCCTCACATCTTTAAGGAGCTATGTGAAGGTCAGTTGTCATTTTTAGGGTCAAGATTGGAATTAGGATTAGAATAGGACTGGAGTAAAGGTTAGGGTTGTTTCTTGTGTGTGTATTTTTTTGCAGGGAGTTTACGTTGTCAGTAACGACCCTCGTCATTATAAAGAGATGGTTGCATTTATTTTTTGCTCCGCTTTTACAGCACTTCAGTATATCCAGGTCACCAAAGCTCTTACATTTGCTGTTTGAGTCACTTAGTGCTGGGTGGCGTTTTGCTGGGAAAAAATCAGCCACATTTAGTTTTTAAAAACTAGGTAGTTATTTGGCATGAGCAGTAAACAGAAAAGGGGGAAAATAGAACTAAAGCTCCTTAGATAGAAAATCTGAAGACTAAAACAGTAACAGTTTGTGGATTATTGTCAGATTGTTACATTCATTAAAGGCCACTTAGCATTACAAAATGTTTTGGTTAAAAAAGCTTTACTTGACAAACACATCCAGGGTACAAAAACTGTGTAGTGCAGCTTCTCTCTCCTCTTGCCACCAGTCTTAAATGAGAGCTAGATGATCTAACAGTACAAAGAACGAGGTCTGTCATTAGCTAGTCACCACCAGCATGCAAGCACAGGCAGGGCCCAGCATGACTCTGAAAAGGTCACAGTGACCAATGTGAGACCAGGAGATGGTCAGCTGGCAGGTGCTTTGTTTGTGTGTGTGTGTGTGTGTGTGTGTGTGTGTGTGGTTGATTGTTAAGCTTTGAAACACTGCAGAACCCTGGGACCTCCATCCCACAGGAGATGGTCAGCTGGCAGATGCTTTGTTTGTGTGTGTGTGTGTGTGTGTGTGTGTGTGTGTGTGTGTGTGTGTGTGTGTGTGCCTGTGTGCGTGCGTGCGTGTACGGTTGATCTGCTTTGCACATTGCTAAGGGAACTCCTTGGCCTTAACAGTCTTGCTTCCCCTTGCATTTTCCATGGTGTGTTTCTACATTGCATCTGTATGTGTGTGTGTGTTTGTGTGTGTGTGTGTGTCTGGCAGCTGGAGTTCCACTCAGCTGGCCTCTCTTTATGCAGTCCTGCTTCAAATAATGAAGTGTGTCTCTGCACAGCGGGGGCCATTTTAACTCAAGAGCACACATCTCCCAGAAGCTAGCACCACTTAACATTTTAGTGCTCCGCTAACAAATTGACTCTTATTCTTACTGTTCAACAAAGCAACAACTGACCCTGCAATTACCTCCAAGTCCTTAAAAGATGAGCCAACATTATGTGAAAGCCCAGATATAAAATAATTTGCGGGCTCTGTCTCCCAAAACTTTATTATAAATATCGGCCAATAACAAAGTGCGTATTAGAAAGCTAATAGCTAGCTTCCCTGCATCTGCTGCTCCTTTTTTGTCCTCAGGGGAAGATTTGGCACCTCACTGTAAAGCCCAGCAACAACATTACCTCAGCCTAAACCTGTCAACAGACCATTACAGCCCACGCTGACTATTACAGGCCGGGGAAAAAAAGCCAAAGCCATTGTAGCACAAAGGTGTTGGCAGATATAGGCCGGAGGAATGTGGCAACAGGGATATTTGTTGGCTGTGTGCGAGAGAGTTTTGTTTCTCAAAACACGGTTAAGTCCGCAGACTCTTATCAGCATGCTTAATAAAGCATGGTGATGCCCGGATATCAATACGGGATCAGTTTAGATAGCGTAGTTAAAAAAAACAACATGGTGATAATCCAGTGAACAAGACATGGAATTTAAAATGTTCAGTTGATTGCAGAGCTTTCATGGGGCTAATAAATCCTTCACAAGACCAGTTTTTTTCTGTTACTCCTTCCATTCCAAAGCAATGATTTAGAATATAATAACAAGACTTTGGTCGACATCTCTTTACTCCTTATCACTATAACGCCTGAGCAAAGTTGACCTTTACATGACTTATATTCCCAGAAATATTTTAGTTGTACATCTCTTGGACATGAGCATCAACGAAACAACATAATTGTACTGTACAGTTTGCCTCAGGTGTGTGAAAACTTCCACACTCTAAATATCACCAGAATTGGAGGTTTTACACTAAAAGAAATATATTAAGGTTCCAGTGTTAATACTTTATATCACCACAACACTTTGTACCTCATGTTTAGAGACAGACAAAAGTTAGCCACAGAGACTATATATATTAAGAACTGTTGATCTGGAAATGAAAGGATTTCACCTAAATGTGACTGCAGCTTCAATGTCTAATGACCAACTCTTCTTTCTGTGAAGTTCCCAAGAAATTCAGTTTCTTACTGTAAGAGCAGAACATGTTTAACAGATAAATAAAAGTGAATAACAGTAAAACGTTTCCAGAAAAGATGATCTCTTGCAGTTCTTGACTCCCAAAACACCCTGAACTCTACACTTAAGTGCTGCCCCATCATGCTCATGGGCTTTCCATCACTGTCCTCCACAAAGGGAGTGGGGGAATTTGGCACTCCCCCCTCGACTTCCCCCCAGTGGGGAGGGCAGTCATACCTGGGGGCCCATGAATGGAGCCCTCAGGTAAAGCGCTGTTGAAACAAATCTAAAGCTGCCTAATGACACGCACCGTGAAACTCTTCACAGGTCATTTACACTGCTGACAGGCTGCTGCCACAGCGTTGCACACCTCCTCCTCTTTGTGTGTGTGTGCGTGTTTGTGTGTGTGTGTGTGTGTGTGTGTGTATGTGTGTGTGTGTGTGGGGGGGGGGGGGTATATGAGACAGACGTGGAGAGAGACAGATATACAAACAGATGAGAGAGAGAGATAGCCAGAGTTGGATAGTAAGATAGAGTGAAAAAAAAGAAGCCAGTGTATGTGTGATATGCATTAGTCCTACATTGGGAGGTAATCTGTGAGCTATGATAACAGTGTTTAGCCTTTGTGCAGCACGGCCTCACAGCATGGGAAAGCGATTAGAGATGCTATCTCCAATTGCTGCTCTGCACTTGGGTTAAGAAGGTAATATGCTACCTCAGGTCGTATTTTTAAAGACGTTTTAATGTGTGTTTGCTGTTCTTGGAGTCTGTTTTGCAGAACAGTGGATGCCCTTGGAAAATTCTGGCTCATATTAATCTACTGCAAATGCATCTGTAATCCTGCACACTAGTATGCCTCCAGGTCTCATTACTCACTTCCGCCACTTCAACCCCATACTGGGATGAGTGTGGAAAGAAGGCAAGGAGAGGTAGCATAAGGGGAATAGTATTCCAGCTCTGGTTCCTAAAACAGTATTATCGTTGTTTCTAAAATGTGTATCCCTACTTTTAGCAGTTTAGTGACACAGGGAAAGTAAATAAAATTGAGCTTGACTTGCTCGGATCATTGTAGTGAATCAGCCAAATGACGTGAGATAAAGAATGCAAGCAAGATTGAACAAAATATGATTTTCCTTTTTTTTTCCTGCATTTATGGTTACTGGATAATCACCCGTCAGTATTGGAAAAATTGCTGTCAGAGGATATTGTAGTCCACTTTTCCTTTGGTATATGGCAACCATCCACACACATAATCAAACAGAAGAAGAGCGAATGGGGTGAGGTTGCAGTGGCAGGAATACGATCGAGCTTCTGATTCCAGGTCATCTATTCTGCTGCTGACCCTAAACTCATGTGGGTTATGCTTTTCCGAAGTCACGTTTTTTAAGCTTTTTATGTATTTATTCATTAAATATTTTGTGAATGCTTTCTCTTGAAAAGTGATTTAATATTAAGTGAAAATGTGGGCTGAACTACAATTTCTAGTCAGTGAACATCAAAAGGCAAACATCAACCAATACAGACTAAAATCAAACACATTTTTCTACTCAGTATGATTCAGTATGACTATGAATTGGCCTCACATAGATTATGACTGTAATGTTGATATCTATTCAACAGATCAAAAGTCTGGGCTTCATTAGGTTTACGTGCGAACACATCCCTGGAGGTACAAGTTACGGTGCTAAAATGCACCTTCAAAGCAGTTTTTGAGTGATGGGAAACCATGACATATTCAATTTATCTGACCAATCTTTGTTTCCATATCTTCTATTACTGCAAAACAGCCTCTGTCTCGCCTTGAGTACCCCGTCCCTAATCATCATTACTAATTGCTAAATGTGTACATGAAGAGTAACATGTATAGGCCAATGTGTATCATAAACTATTTTGCATTCCAGTGTAGGGCTGTGAGTCTTTACTGGTCTCATGATTCAATACAATTCCAATTCAAATAGCGTCTCATTTCCCCGTTGTTGCGTCCCCCAGAACAGCCCAGGGACATGGCATGGTTTGTGAAATGGTCACATTGGAAAAATGTACACGATAAATCAATAAATCAAAATAACGTGACCATTTCACAATCTGGCGTGAGACCGGGTTGGTCAAAACAGTATGTTGTTGTTTACAGGATCCAGTAAATTGCAGTAAGTATTTTCATCAATATTAGTACACATTAGTGTATTTGTAGTACTTGCTGAAGAGACTGCACGTTTAAAAAAATATTCCAGGGTGTTTTGGTTTTTAAGACTTAATCTGTCCATCATATACTATCCTTTCCCCCTTAATTGTTACCACACTACACAGACCCTTTCCCAACTTCAATTAATGTCTCCACACATCAGTTTCAAGCTGCAAATTCCACTCTTCCAAAAATGAAATCATTCACATACGAATAGACAGTTTAAACAGGTGCCATGGTAACATAATCGCCACTGCGGCAATTACTGCCTTATGCCTGACTAACAGCCATAAATCATCCTTTCTCTACAAAGAGGACGTTGTAGCGCTCCACTCCCATCCAATAATCAGAAATTGCTCCATGTTCGGCGTAACGAGTGGGCGCTGAAACAACCCATTCTTCTGTTTGTAGACGATATTTTGCTCTCTATGGCGACATTACAGGGATCCTTCAGCGAGCACGATATTGTACCTGCTCGACACCTGTTAGCTTTAGCCAAGGGTTTCATCAGATAGTTGAAATAAATACAAGTCATCATCATAACCATAATCATAGTCATAAAAACCAGGGGCCTTTATGCTGTTGCCAAATTGCCCTGCCATCTGATTTACAGTTGGACAGGGTGGGGAAACAGACAGGGCAGGGAGGAGGATGGGGCCTATTACGTGCTTGGAATGGGATAAATACTGAAACATACACACCTGCAGACCACCCGTCTCACACACACACACACACACCTGGGAACTCACAGTCATGTAATGGCTAGGGATGGGCTTGAGAGAGAAACACTGGGGAATTCTCTTGGGATTACAAAGAAGAACATTGTACTACCCTGACACACAGTACCGCAGGTGAGTAGCGTGATAAGAGGCCAGAGCACAAATTAGCCCTCATATTAAAATAATCCCTCATGTCTAATAACAATAATGTGATCCACACTGAGGCTATTGCACGTTCACAAAGGTCTTCCTTTTTAGGCAGCAACTTGTTGAAAACAAATTTGAGTGTTTGCGAAATGGGCCCATCATATCTGCTCCACCTGTCAACAGTACTGCAATACCGAGGTTTGAGTAATGTATGCCAATAACTGCAGTAAGGAGGCAGTCTGTGAACACTCCTGACCAGCTGTTTGATTTGAAAGGATGTTGCAGAAAGACAATCTACAAATAGTTTTTTAAAGGGGAGCTTCACCAATTTTACACGTGGTCCGGTTAATTTCTCACGAGTACTACTTAGCCTGTAAAATCAGCTGTCTTCTGTGGCTCTAAAGGGAGTTTGAAAAAAACCAAACTGCCGTGATAGTTTCATCAGCATTATCTTGGCATGAACTAGATACTTACCATTATTGAGCTTGTTTGAATTCAAAGTTATTGAGGCAGTATTTTCGCATGGTGGCTAAAAGTGTAGTCTTGACCGAGACTGCGGGGGTATAATACTGAACTTCATAGCAGAACAGACAGATGATTTGGCACTATAAATAAAATTTAATTGAAAGTTTTAATGAATTGTTAGGAATGAGGACGTCTTTTTTCAAATGGTCACTGGACCAAATCAACCAGGGGCTCCATGCTTACACTCAGTGTGTGTAAAACACTGCAGCCGGTCAATTTCATATTTACCATATGAGCATTACAGCTGCAATCTGGCCAATTAACATGTGTAGTGTCAGCTATCGCAATGTCCAAGATCAGAGTGTCTTCTCACTTTAAAGTAGGGTTTAAAGAATTTTAACTGCATAAACACCAAGTTTGATTGGAGCAGTTTATTCACAGTCTCAAATGTGTATTCCTTTATTTTGGGTTTGGCAGGTACTGTAAGAGCAAAGCATAGAAACTAGTAATAGTATAAAGTGTCCATACAAGGCATAAACATCATGACAAAATGTGTAGTAACAGGGGCTGGAGTTAAATTTGTTAACTACTAAGGCACTAAGGTAGAAACAAAAGGGTTACCTCATGGTTGTCTTACCTGTCTATCCCAGGTCTAGCCCTATAAAGTAACACAGCTGATCAAAACTTAACATACTCAATAAATTGTGCCTACACAGAAGGGCCATAACACTTTCTTTACAGTAAATTCTAACCTGTGCAAAATTTAAAGAATAAAAAAAAAAAATGTGACATGCACAAACAGAAAGTATGTCAAAACAAAACAAAACAAAAATATTGCCAAAAAGCAACTGGGTATAACAGACACCTTTTTTCCTTATCTTCTAAAATTGAAGTTTGGCCCCGAAAGAAAGAAGAATGTCTAAGATTGTATTACAACACAACAATTTACTTCAACTAAAGCAATGATCTTTTCATTACAAAGTTATGACAACTGTCAAATATTTTAAGTATGCATCAATGGAAGTTGCAGGCACATAATCAGTTTCATCAAAAACATACAGTAGAAAATACCACAGTTACTACCTTAATTAATTAATTCTAATAATCTAATAATCTAATAATCATTAATTAAATGAAATGATAGACATGTCTGATGGGTAGCCTCGACACACTGTTTTAATGTGGTTTCTAATGTCAGCCCTGGGTGTTACAGTTTAGAAAGGAACATGGATGAAACTACTTTTAAACAAAAGGAAACATCAGCAAAATGTTTTTTAAACCAAAACATATGCATACAGCTGAAATGACACTGCTGTAAAACAACATAACAATGTTTTATTCAGCATTTAGAATTATTTCAAACTCAGTAGATGTAAAAAAAACTATTTGTCAGAATGTGAAAAAGCTAATGCAAATCTCTTTTTAATGTTATTCCAGCACCAGATCTGAGACTTGCATCGATCTATTTCTACATTTGCAGCAAAAACATCCAGCAGCTCTTCCAACACACGTTCACTTCTGTCAATAGACACTAGGTCCGTTCTGTAATAAATCTTTAATACTCAACTATTAACACTAAAATGATATCATCATCGGTAACATATTGTTAAGGAGGTGGCTGAACCACTGGAGTGGAATGATGAGTTTTATGAAGGCTTATTAAAGTTAAATGATATCCCTTCAGTCAGGACGAAGCTCCTCTAGGGTTTTGGGGCGTTCTGCATTCGCAGTCGCCTCCTGGCCAAGGCCTCCTGCTTCTTTCTCTCAATCTCGGCTGCAGAGCACTTCCATGTCACCTGGCTTGTAACAAAAACTGGAAAGGAGAAAGGAGAGTGTGAAACAATAAATAAAATAAAAAAACACCGATTACGATTTTCTTGGATACGTTGAGAATTAAAACACTTGCAAAGTCAAGAAAGACCCAAAGAAAGAAAGTCCAAAGCAATCCTAAATCAGACATAAATAACATTAAAACTTTGCTACCGTAACTAGGACCAGTGGGTACCCATGGTGAAGCTAATTTGAAAGAACAACCCCCCCCCCCCCTCCATGTCCAGAACAAAATCTTTCTGCAATTCATTGGAAATGAAGCTTCCTGAGGTTTGGATTCTTGACAGCTTCCCAAATTAAAGCCATTGTGCTATGTTTACTTGCTTTGAGGGGAAAATGTTCATGTGCACATGCATTGAAATGTCAACGATTATAAGAACAACATGTGACATCTGTTTTACTTGTGAGTTTTCATTTCAATATCCGTTCTTGTAGCAAAGTACTGGGGACAGTAGATGGAAAACACCAACCGCAAAGATGCATTAACTTTTTTCATTCATTTTCATTTGTGATAACATTTTAAACATTCAAACAAAAACCTAATTTACATTATCTTCTATATATCGTGCTTTAAAGTATATAAATAAATGTTGTATACTGAACGTCCGTTACATTGAAATGAGTTCATACAAAGCTAATTAAGACTATCAGCTCTACACAACTCTCTCAGTATTTCTCAGTATGGCTATGTTCAGAAGATTGTGTCGTCTGGCGACTACCCTGCACAGAAGCTTGAGTGAAGATAAATTAACTCTATTGAAGAGTCCCCTATGTTTTTTAATCCTCCATGTCCTCCTTGGCTTCCAGTAACTGCGTTGAGGAGGAGGGGGGCTCATGTATCATGTGGACACGTCTACAGTGTTGTTGTCATTACTTAGAATTCCTCATGGGGACGACAGAAGCTACGCACTATAGCTTTAATTAATTTAAGACAGCTTACCCTTGTTGCTTATAGCTGCTGAGTCAGATACATTTCTCTTGAAGGCTGAGTGATGGGACTTGGAGTTCTGCGGTGCCCTGGCTGTCACTGTATGTGGCTTCAGATCCACAGTAGCATTCTCAGCCTGAAAAGTTCCAGAGGAATCCCTGCACTGGTTAAATGTGCCCAGACTCACGCCTGGGAGGCTCTGAGACATCCGGGATTTGTCGTTGGCACCTTTCATTGGAATGTTCCATCCTTGGTAGTTAACAGTTTCCCTGCTAGTCCCTGGTAATGAGTTAAAACGAACAAAAGCACGTGGAGACTGTCCTTTGGCACTGGCATTCATGGCCCAGGACATGTCGATTGGCAGGGGCGCTGGGTTTTTTCGCTGTCTGTCTACAGCAGTATCTTGTTTATCTTGGCCGTTGCTAGGGCTCGCTTGCTGCGGCTGACTGTTGGAGATCCTCTCCACGCTGTCACATACCTGGTAGAGCAGCGCGTCATCGTCCCCATCATCCCATAAGCTGTCTGAAATGTCTTTAACCGCTTCATGTGTCCCCTTCTGATATTTAGGGATCTTGTCAGGAATAGGAATAGACAGTGTCTTTGTGGTTTCAGATTTCTGGTCAGGCGTCTTTGACTTAAGTTGTATAACAGTGAAGCTAGACTCGGAGACCTCTCTGGCGGCCATCTTGGGCTGGAAGTGAGGGTTGGGCTCTAACTTGAAAGTGCTTCGGTTGGTAGTCTTTGGCTTGGGACACAATTCCTGTAGTACACTGCAGCTTGGCTTTGAGTGCAACTTCGAAGGCTGATGTGCAGAGTTCATATTTGCAGTAGGCCTGCAAACGGAGGGGAACCGAGTAGTGTTTGTCTCAGTGTCAGACTGCAAGGTGGTTTTAGGGTTGGTGTCATGTTGCTGGTCAGGATTCTGGGTCATCGCCAGCACAAACGAGTCATTAAGTAGGTCATCATTCTCCCAGTCATCATCAAAGTCATCACAGTTGTTCACACTAAGATCACAAGGTCCTTTTTCTCCAACAGGATGTGCAACTGGGCCAGACTTGTCAGGTGACTTGAGCTCTGGTTGTCTGGGTTCAGCTGAAGTTGAAGTCAAAGGTTGGTGTTTTATTTCCTGTGAACGGGCCGATGCGGAGGAGCCCTGGCTTAGCCGGCCGCTGACTCTCTGAGTGGAGCAGTCAAACAGAGCGTGCAGGTCTGCCTCCACCTGATCCGATGAGGATGGACACTTTAGGTCCTTCACGTTGCTTGGGAATGTTGTCTCTGTCAGTCTTGTTTTGGAAGTGTTCACACATTCATTGAGGTTGTTGTTGACAGTGTTGAGAAGCTGTTCTGAAGTCTCTCTGTCCTGCTGCATGTTCTCATCAAACTGCCTGGCCAGTTTCATGAGGTCGTCCACACTGCTCTGCCTGGAGAGAGGAAGCAATAGACAAGGAAATCCTTAACAATCCAAAAAAGACAGGACAAATTGAGAACTACTGCTGCTGCTCAGAGTTTCCGCTAGAGATAAATTGGTGCTGGTCATGTGACCTGTTGGGATGGGAAAAGTTCTGCTCAAATACTGCATGGTCCGTGTTACAATTGCAAGGCAATCTATATATGAATAACATCAAAAGATATCATCAAGGGATGTAGATTTATACCATTTTTATTCAAAATGTAGGCTACTTGCTACAGGCAGAGAGGGCAAAAGAATTAAATCAAAGCTCACAACATTTTAAAGTGCCTAAAATTTGAAAACATTTAAAAAAATTGCCAGGCTAAGGAAATTAAACAATACAAACTACAGTACAAACAAACTAGCTCATACAATTATTAAGTGCTGACTTGATTCATTCTGTCCTCATCATTTCTTTTCTGGTCAGTGACCTATAATTACAGGACAACGGAAACTCAGCTACTGCAGCAGGTTAAATTACCTATAAGGAATAATACCCCAGGTCCCCAGTCTGTGAGTATGTGGATCAATAACTTGATTACCCACCGAGAGGACTTCTTCCTGGCTCTTGGCTTTGGAATATCGGGTGTGCATGGGACGGCACTGTCACCTATCCACTGCAGCAGAGGAGATTCAGTCCCTTTCCGTTTCACATCCTGGGTGGGACATGAGCCAAAAGTCAAAGAATTTCTATCAAAATATGATCTGAACGTACTGAAAACCTAAAAAAAAATGGACAGAACTAAGACAACGAGAAACAACTCACCTTCGGAGCAATACGATTGACAATATCTGATATTTCCACAACTCTGGTGTTCCTGAACCCCGAGCCTGAAAACAGATTGAAAAATACTTATACTACTACCAACCCGAAAAACAATGTAAATTACACATATTAGTTATATCCCAGGTTGTAATATCATTAATATTTTTTATTGAAATGCATAGTTTTTTCTTTATGTTCAAAAAGCATTCACAATAGTCCATCTTACAGTTTCTTATATGTGCACGGTAATGTAACCGCTAGTTGCATCAATGTATGGTTACAATCCCCACTGCCACTACCCGATGTGAGTCGAGTGCAGATGTGAGTTGTTCATGCTCTGATTTAAACGGTTTATGGCTTAATGTATCATACTGAACTTTGTGAAATCCATTAAATAATAAACTTTTCTCATTATAAACAAAAACACAAGATGGAAATAATTTCAAAAACGTTATAGCTATCGTTTGTTTGCTAACGTCAGCTCAAAACGCCATTCAAGTGACAAGTGCTAGTGTGTTTGATTCCTAACTGAAAGGCAGCAGTGAACAAACTCTGTAGGTCCATTTTTACTGTAGTGACATTAAAGAAAGTCTCTTGATATCATCCTGTAGGCTACGTGTCTAAAATGACGCATGCGCAACCCACATCTGCTCTCGACTCACATCGGGTAGCGCCAGTCACACCAAAACAGCAGGAAGCCTGTTCAGCAGGTGTGTCACTCATGTAGAACCTGTCATTCTGATGTGACAGCCTGTATAAATAACAGTACATGAAAAGAAAACAGATGTGGTTGCTGTGTTGAGGCTCGGTTTCGCTTACCAGTACTAGCTGAAGTGGGCGATGTGGGATCCCAGAAAATGTCTTGTGTTGGTTCCACATCACCGGGAGAATCCCCGTTATTCAAGCCGGGGTATCTGCTGTAGCCTCTGCGCTTAGGGCTCTGCAGATCTGTGTATCAAACAGGTATCAAGGGTTATATTATATATCAGCTAAATCCTCCACAGTCGCTGTGCTATGGTTACAGTTATTTGTTTTTTGCTTTTAACTTCAATAGAATACAAAATTGGACTGGCAGTGTCCCACTAGTTTAACATGATTATGTAAAAGATCTTTTAGAGGCGTTTCAATTCTGACAGAAATGTTGTTCTAGGACACAAACTTACTGTTAGGGTTTTGGCATCTTTTAGTAATTAGCACATAATGTCAACTTCTAGCAGCTACAGTAACGTTACACACAAAAACATAATACCTGGAGATGGTCCCATACCATTTTTTGCTTCCCAAAACCGATTCCGATACCTGAACTTGCATGTCGACCGATACCGAGTACTGAGCCGATACCAGCGTGTCATGTATTTAATTATGTTTAAACAACTGTATACTACTATCCCTGTCTGGATGTAATATGATGTGATGTGATTTGTTGTTGGTCTGGCTCGGGTTTGTGAAACATGAACAAACACAGAACTTTCTTTTATCAACCAGTTTGACAGTCAGTCACAACAAGAAAAAGAACTTAAACTACTTTAACGTAAATCCTTAGGGCTTTATTACATGGCATCGGATCGATGCATAAACTCCAGTACTTCCTGATACAGGTACCAGCGTCAGTATCGGAGGCGATACCAATACTGATACAGATACTGATATCGGTATCGGAACATCTCTTATAATAAGATTGAATAAGATTCCCAACATTGTTCCACAAGTTTAAACCTTATACATTTATGCACTCTAGTATTCCTAAAACTATCTGACTTGAGGGGTTTTCTCAATATATTATCTTTCTCACTACGTCATGTGGAGCAATATTATCAAGTATTCACTAATGCCTGTGGTTTTTAAATGCGAGTGTGACGGAGTTCAAGTAAGAAGCCCGTTACTATGTTGTCACTCTGTTTGATCGCCTAATGGCCGCCGCCACTCCAGCTTCCGTTAATGCAGAACCGGGTCGTTGTTTCCAAACCATCGGTTTATTACTCTGTAAAGCTGATCGTGCTGAGCAGCAGGTTGTTGTCTATTGAAATCGGTCTGCAGCCTCACCTTTACACATCGTTGATGTTGAGCCAGACAGCTGCTGTCCTGTTTTTTTGTCTTGTATGTTGTTGTTGGAAAGTTTGGAAACACTACCCCACAGCTCAGTGAACTCTGGAGCAGAGACATCATGCGTCCTCCGCTCTGACATCGTTGACTCAAACAGCAGCAACCTCTGCTGAACATTATGGTTTTCACTGCTTCTTGGTGGATGCTCCGTGGTTTGAGACAGCGCTGCTGAAACTTTATATGCGCAGTTTGTTCATATTTTCGCAAACACGTTTGTTGTGTTTTTGCCTTTAGCTCATTCATTCGAAGCACGCCGCCATGTTGGCTGTAACGTCATCAAACTACGGATGCCGGGCAGTTTTTTTTATCGCAGCTCGCTCGACGGTGGCAAAAAACATTTTTGAGGGGCTGATTGACTGAGCTGTTGGAAGGTATGTACGAACATATCTGTGTCAGTATTTAACTTTCATGTTCCCTCATAAAAGCGAAATATAAGGAAATATTAGCAGTGGTGGAAAGCACTAGCCAACTGCTAAGTAGTTATTAGTAGGCTAATGTACTTGTGTACAAGTCTGAGGTGACATCAGCCTGATTCTTCTTCATGTTTGTATTTGTATGCTACTTCATAGCTTTACTACATTTCAGAGGGAAATATTGTCATACTTTCATTCCACTCAATTTATTTAGTAGATAGTTAGGCTTAAAAATTACTTTGTAGATCTGATTTTTTAACCTACTATGATCATATCTGACATATTACTGGCCACAGTGACCCAGGAAATAACAAATCTGTCTCAGCACGTTTACAGCTGCTGGAAAAATCACGGCTGAAAACACAATTATCATTACAGTTTTTCCAGTTTCAACAGAACAGGGGCAGCGAGAGCTCCCAAACTGTGTGCTTTATCTGGGAACTTCATGAAATACAGACGTTAAATCCTAGCCTGTATTACTCGTGGCTAGTTGCAAACAGCACAGTAAATATTATGGCAGACAGCCACTACTACCAAGTGGGTCTACCCATATGTTCAGCCAGTAATTGTGCAGGCTTCATTGGGCCTGAAGCTTGTTTGTTTGTGAAAGTGTTGTTGTGAAGGTTGTCGTTTGTGTGGATTGCATGCATATTGTCAAATAAGTCAATCACACTTTTCACAAATGTTTATCATGTGACAAACAAGGCATAATTCATATTACATGGTGTTTGGCAAACAATTCCACAAAGGTCTGTTGAGCTTACCACAGTACTAAGGCTTTTACTGTCTGCAACTGGTTTCCCTTTATGAATATCAGACTGTGAGGATCAGCCTTCGGAGTATCTTTGTCAACAGTTAGTATCCTTCCAATAACAACCAGGTAGAGCGGGTCAGATGAGTCAACATCTAATAATCAGCATATGGATGTGTGCATGTCAGATTACAGCATAATGTTCTTTTGTTCTTATTTTCTCTTATTGTCAGACATTGGAGGTCCACAACATTATTATTCTTACCGACAAAGTCTGATGTGTTGTATTTTTGTAAACATATTTGAATGTTGCCATGCCAACATCCCAAAACCAGGAAAATGACGAGACTGAATGGAAAATATGGGAGGAAACTGGCCTCATCTGTCTCACAGTTTCAAGCACAAGAATTTAATTTGCATGCTCTATAATTCAACTTAGTGTCCCATCTTGTTCTCAGTCATTCACATATGCAGAATAGTCAGCTTTTGGCTTTCTTCAATCCAAACAATCAGCTTTTTTCGGTGTAGAGACGCCCTAAATACATATTTGAATACTGTACATGTTAAAAAAATTACTTTGAATGATTTGTTTTGGAAGTTTGTTTTTCCCCACAAAAAAGTATAAAAGTGTTTACCCTGGACCAAATCTGTCTCCCCCCTTCACTGCGAAAAGTTAATTCTCAAAAGTATAAGCGGTGGAGGCTTTAAGTTTCCATTTCACACTTATGTGCAAGTTGCTTATTTGATCATAATTGGCTTCCAAGCTAGCTTCTGACATGTTTAGATTCACACATCATATTTGTAGGTACATGTCTTAAACTTCCCCTTACATCAGACGAATGTGAAAGCAGCCTTGTAGTATCAAACTGTGCATTTACATCGTTCTGCACAGCGAAGGTCACAAAACAGTGTGTTTTTGAGTGGAGGACTTTAAACCTCAGTCACCAGATACGCTCTCAGTGCTAACAGTCAAATGTCAGCGTCTTTACTGCAGCTTACTGAGGTTCATTTAGGCGAGAATACTTTCATAACCAATCTAAAGTGATAACTTTAGAGCCTTAAGATCAAAGGTCAAATAAACTATTAATACAGTGCACTTAGGATAAGTATGCTAGCAAGGCTTTTTTGAGCCAAAGTGGCTGATGGGTCAGCAGCTTATCTTTTGTTTTGGTGCGTTTAGGGACGGAACGTCAGTGCCAAAATCTTAGACTAAACAAATTGACACTTCTAATTAAAGGACATTTGTCAAACATGATGCCCAGTTCTGAGAAGTTTGAACACATTTTTCTGACCTCTTAGACTTGTCTCATATTGTTTTTAATTTAACCTGGATTTGTCTGTTATTGTGACTTGTTCCAGCCTACTGGAAAATCGTAGACATTTATTTCTACACTACGTCCAACTTTGTGTATTTTGTCTACAGTAATAGTTTGTAAGGGATTACATTGTGTGTGTTTATTATTTTTTTATAACATCTTTGTTTCGAGTAGTTAAATAGGAAACTGTTGAGCTGATGCAGATTTATATACATCTATGCTTAAAACGTTTCTTCTACGTTAGTTTTAATTTGGACAAAAACCTTTCATCTGTTTTTATTGCCTGTTTTTGTCTTCTATGGGAATCATACAAGTCTAAATCTTAGTAATATCATTCCTTTAAACCATATTTTGCATTTCACTGTGTGAACATTCAAAAATGTGGCTTTTAGCATGCACACGTCTTAGTCAAGTGAACAATTATTTCAGTGGTAACAGGTTAGTGACATGTGAGGTGATGATTCCAGATAAATCCTTGTGTTGTTGAAACTAGTCCATGTTTCCACCGCCATGGTCCTCTTATCTTTGAAAGCTTAGGAAAGGAGTTACATGAGTAATGTTGCTGTTATATATTTAACCATGTCTCACACACACACACACACACACACACACACACACACACACACACACACACACACACACACACACACACACACACACACACACACACACACACACAATATTCAGAGTTTCCACTAAACAATGACTCCTTTGATTAAAAATGCGACATTTGGTAACATTTATTTTCCAAATTGAGGCTCTTTTTTTCTGAAAGGATACAGAGATCAAGGTGGTCAGGAGGAGCAAGAGAACAGTGAAGGATTTTGAATTGAATCAAACAAAATATTGTGTATTTTATTTCACTGTTTTGCATCTCTTCAGATTTGCCAAATGTGATGGATTTAGTCCGGATTTTATCTCATTCTCTCAGGTTGAATGTTAATCTCATGTTAACGTTCAATTTAATCAACTAGGAACAAATATTTTAAATGTAAAATGGCTGAAGACTTGGTAGTCTTCAACCCATTTCTTACATTCTGCAGAGCAATTTCCAGAATAAAGCACTAGATGGTGCTTGTATACCTCCTTGTTGTTGTGTGTGTGTGTGTGTGTGTGTGTGTGTGTGTGTTTGAAAGAGAGAGAGAGAGAGAGAGAAAGTGAGGTACAGTAAGTAAAGCCATTGTAGACGGGATACAGAGAGACTTACGGAACTGCTGTGCTGCTGGAATAGTATTTTTGTAATACACACACACACACACACACACACACACACACACACACACACACACACACACACACACACAAACACAAGCTGCAGTGAATTACTATGCTTGATTATACTTGATTATGCTTTGATTGTTTTCATTTGGAAACAGTTTATCAATATAGAGAATTGGGGAAGCCAATCAACTGTGTTTGTTTGATTGAACGCCAGACACTGTTACGAACAGATGACCTATAATCGGAGACTCCACTTCCCTAGTTAAAGCATTTTTCTTGTTTCCTTAAAGACATCAGCAGATATTTAGCCACTAAATGCATGGGAGTTGAGGGCAACTGCAACAAGTCATCTCTCGGGCAAACTCATCCTCAATTTGTAAAACGAAAGCATTGTTTTTGAAGGAAAGAAATATGATGAAAACCATTCAGGTTCCCCAGATCCTCTCAAGTTGATTTTTTTGTTCATCATTACAAAACAAGACGTATGTCATATGTTCACCATACAGCAAATATAATGTGATATAATATATATATATATAATATATAATATAAATATAATATAATATAATATATAAGTGTGCAATACTAGTTTAAATGCTAATTCATCATGAGCTTTCCCACCCTGAGTTAAATTCTGGAGGACATATTCAAATTGTTATGCACTTTTTAAAATTAATCAATTGATTGTTCAATCTATAAAATGTCATAAAATGTACCAGAAATTGCCCCAAAGCCCAAAGTAACATTGTATATTTCAAAGATATTGAATGGACAGGGATATAAAATAGAAAAAAAGCCGAAATTCCTCACAGAACCAGAAAATATTTGCATTTTTGCTCGATGAATGACTTAATCAACTGAATCAATTCATTGACAAATCATTTAAGTGGTGCCATCTTTAAAACAATATATATATATATATATATATATATATATATATATTTCATTGATTCTTCAATTTCTTTCCTCAGATAAACATGTCTGCTGAGATGCCATACACACAGACAGACAGCCCCTTTAGGCCCATAGGCCATTGTCATGTTAGTGGTGTAGCTGTCAATGTTAAACAGGTTAAGTGGAACTGCCAGTATGGATGTAACAGCGTTCTAATCAACAGTTGGATACGTTTCATGCCTCACTTTAATGCATTCAGCTAATCTTGTGGGTATCCCCATTGCTCTGTCAAGCGAGCTGTGTCATATCACGCTGCCACGCAAATCCACGCCTGGGGAGCGCCGTCTCCTGCCCGTCTAAAAGTCACTGTAACACCCTCTGTCACACTGAATGTTAGCATTTCTCAGTGATAGTTAGACCACAGAATAAAGGGCATGGATGTGTCAGCCTGAATTTGAATATGAGGCCTCAGCCCTCCATTGCCTTGTGTTTTTACTCGCTCTGTGATTCCTCCTCCTGCAAGCCTTTTGCAAGCTGTGGCAGAAAAAAAAAGTTGGCAAAGGCTGCACAGGGAGGCGAGAGAAAGATCAGTGTAGCCCGGATTCTCCAAGCTAGCTTGTTTTTTTCCCAGAAGCCTGTCTCTTCACCTAACTACCTACCGCCTTCTTCTATTTATCGGTTACGCCTGGGTTGTTTAGAAGCAATTAAGGAGCTAATTGTGGATATTTCTGAGGACTGGGTATTATAGTAAAAAAGTAAAGAGCTAATGGCTAATTGCCCAAGCAGCTGCTAGTGTTTATGAAGGAGGAGCGAACATGCCAGGGGATCTACCAGGCGTAGACAGCAATGAGGACAAGAAGGTGTGTGTGTGTGTGTGTGTGTGTGTGTGTGTGTGTGTGTGTGTGTGTGTGTGTGTGTGTGTGTGTGTGTGTGTGTGTGTGTGTGTGTGGCGCTCATCATTGCTGTGGATCCCAGGGATGGTTCACACTGGGCAGATGCCAGGTGAGTGAGACAAGCTGGAGAATATAAAGCTCAACTCGGAATAGTGTCTGCCTAAATAATAATCACCTCTGATGGCCTCTGGTGCTGCATCTCCAAGGAGTCAGTCTTGTCTTCCATGTTTGTATGTGAAGAGTATATTCCAATGTTTATACCACCCTCCGTCTACTCCCCCATTCTCCCTCACCCATTCTACCAGACCCCCCTTTGGGCCAGCAATGCCTCATGGATGACAGTTAGCATGTGGCAGAGCTCTCTGAAGTGGAAGGGATCCAGGATGCTGGGTTTCTGTGCCAGCTTCATCGTGCTGGGATTTCACCCATCTCACAGTGTCTGCCAATGGCTGGGAGTGTGAATGAAAGCATTTGAAACAATGCCTGCTTCTGCAGTGTCAGATCAGTGGGCTTCAGCGGTGGTTAGATGCGGCCTAAAGTGGTTTGGCGTTCAGTTGAAAGAATCCTAGCAGCCCTTTATGGTCACATGGGGCAAAAAGGAAGTGCTAAAGGGCATCCAACTGCACTGTCAACCAGTAATCGATGGTAGAGAAGAAGAGGAGAAAGAGGAGAAGACAACATCAAAGCAGGACAGCTGTGGTCTTCGGTTTTGTAGCTTTCTGTAGCCTTAGTTTGCTGGCTGACATGACTGTTGTTATTTCTGTATGTAAGAACAGGGAACACCATGCATCATTTTGTGAAAACTCATATGGAAAAGTCAAACTTCAACTGACAGATGAGAGAGTACCATGCAGGAGGCAATGTGTAGCTTGGCAACATAAATGAAGATAAAGAAAAAAAAAATCTCGGAGTTAAACAATAGCTTTATTTTCACATGTTCATCCATTTCATTAGGCTAACCTCCAAAACGTAATGTCTGTAATGAAATAACATAATTTTAGTATATCCAATTAACCTCTGTCTCGACCCCCTCAGGGCTTCACTTAACATAGATTCAACTAAGGTTGTCTTGACTGCAGCTCTGCTTTAGGTGTTACAGATTAAGTACAAGACCCTACTGTTGTGATCTCCAAAGTCACAATTTATGGGCAAACCCGCAACATACTGCATTATGGTAAAACCCTAAATGTAGTGGGAGACGTGTGAAGGAGACACCAACGAGGAAGCCATTTTGCAGAATTAAGACACAGCAGCAATCGTGGAGTAAGACGAAAGCAAGAGAGCGCAGAGGGGCGGTGTGTCTGCGTACAGCACTCTGTAGCAGCAGCAGCCTTCTTGGACTGCTCATTTATTCTGTTTATAATAGCAAAGCCGATGATAAATGTCCCGCAGAGTGCACATGTGCTAAAATATTCATCAATTGGAGGCCCCCTAATTTGCAGAGGAGGAAAACCAATAAATTCAGATGTGAGCGGCAGTCATGTTATATTTATATGAATATGCAAGACCATGGGTGGGACATTAAGATTAATCTGGTTTGTATGCGCTTTTAACCAATTCTAATGTTCTTGTGTTAGACAGAGATGTGTGAAAGGAAGGTGAGAAATAAAGTGGGCTATGCTTTCACAAAGGACCTTGATGGAAATGCATCCGCTATTTCCCAAATGATCTTTTCATGGTTAATGTCAAGCCACAAAAAAAATCAGAACTTTATATGCATGGTGCTCTGATTAAAGGAAAAGTGCGGGAACTGCTCTTTCCCTTCATTTTGATTTTCAAACATATACTGGATAATAACATTGAAACTGCCCCTCAGCATTTTGGTTGTGGTGAAATTTGATTTGTCATTATCATGGCATCAACTTGTTTTTTTCCCCTCCCAAAGCACATGGTTTAAAATCCTTAGTGATTAATCCGTTTTCTTCAGAGGAGCTTTTTTTCTTCCACTGGCTTTTTTTCCTCCCTTTCTACCACTGTGTCTTCTGTCCTTGTCTTTCTTTCCCACCCGGATTCTGTCATGGTCTCTCCCACTCTTTTCTTCTCTCTCTGTTTTTCTCCCTGTGTGTTTTTCTCACCTTTTCTGCTCAGGTGTGTGGGGGCCTGGAGGAGGAAGAGGAGGGGGGTTTCTACAGTAATATACCCTGCAGAGCCACTCTCTCCTGGGGTAAGGATGACAGGAAGTCAGCCAGATGGCACAGAGCAAGTCTGCAGCATGTGACCTCCTCTCTGGAGAGGCGGGAAGGAAGGAGGAAGAGGAGGAGGAGTGAGATTAAAGAAAGGAGGTGAAGAGATGGAAGAAAGATGAGAGGTGGGGAGCCGGCTGAGCCACTAATATATCAGTGTTAGCGTTTGTTCCACCAGCAAGATCAGGAGCTTTGAGATTGTGATTTATGGTATAATATATTTTTCTAAAGGCCGAAGTCGAACCCATTTTTATATAAATAAATTTGCACTGTTCTGCTTTATGTCTCTGGATGATATAGCACAGGGATCCAGCCAGTTCATTAAAGCATTTACATTGGCTTTTCTGAACATCCAGTTTTGGGTTTGTCTTCCTGTTGAAAAATATGTTTTTGGTGAGCAGTGATAAAATAGAAAAAGGTTATAAGAATTTCTTTTCTTACTTTACAAAAGTCCCATCCTGGTGCTGTAAACAGTGCACCATTAATCCACCATTGAAAATAGTCCCCAACAAATGCAATATTTACTCTTAAAGGTCCCATGACATGGTGCTCTATGGTGGATGCTTTTATATAGACCTTAGTGGCCCCCTAATACTGTATCTGTAGTCTCTTTGCTCGTTTGAAAGCCATGATGTCTCTCTCTGATGGGTGGGCCAAATTCTCTGGGTGGGGCAAAGCAGAGAAAGGGGAGGTAACCTTGCCCCTTATGACCTCATAAAGGGGGAACATTCCAGATCGGCCCATCTGAGCTTTTATATTTTTATTTTTTTTAGGATACCCAGGGCTGGGTTTACACCTATCGCCATTCCTAGCCACTGGGGGACCATAGGCAGGCTGGGGGAACTCATATGTTAAAAAACCTCATAAATTCTCACACATTTTAGAGCCACTCTCAATGTTTGATTGATGTGATCTCTGGAAGTGTGCTCTTTTTACGAAAAACAGATTAATTGTACCACAAAGTTACAATTATGACTGCATGCATAGACGTTGGAGAAACCATCAACTAACACAGAGGTGAAGATTTTTTTCTGCTTTCTGCTTCCACTGCACGAGAGACCTAGGAAACAACTATACTCAAAACATCAAACGCTAATTAGCATCTCCTGCTACATGTCCCGTTCTCCAACTTCAATCCTGTACAGGGTCTGTAGACATTAAAACTCCCAGCATGGTGACCTGGAAAAGACACAACTTCATTTCATCCAGCTGGAAGTCACATCACAAGTCAACAGTTCCAATTTGGTATTGACATCTTTAGTGTAAGGGGTGAGGCATAAATTGACACATTTCTCCATTTATTATTATTATTAACATTCCCATGCTCGCACAGATTTACTCATCACATTGCACAAACTTCCATTTCATGCACAACTCCCCGTCTGCCCCAAACCAATTCCCTCTGTTCCCCTCATGCCCGGGGTTGCCTTTGATCTATATTTGGCCTCGCTGCAGCGCTCACTTTTATCCTTGGAGCCCTTTTCCCTCGGAACCCGGTGAGCATATGGCGAGCACCCCTCACCAGAGTTTCCCACAACAGGAGGGACCGCCCACTCTTAACATCTCCTGTTCCCTGAGTCCTTCCATCACTCTGGGTTTAGAGATGTTGGAAATTAGTTACACTGTCGTAGCTATGACAGCAACGCTTACAAGGCAAAGTTTATTTTAATCGACTCAGTTGAGTGTCAGCAAAACTGAAAAATGAGCAACATGAAGATAAAAGCGGTAAATTGATATCTTGATCTCACCCACCTGCTTTCCTTTTTTCTGAACCAGGTTCTATGTATGCAGCCGTCCAACTGAACAACCAGATGACACACATGTTCAAATATTGTATATTGCCATATTAAATATCTTTAATATTCCGTTGGAAAACTGGATTTGCCCCATCATATTTTTTTTCATTTCTGCGAGTGTGTTCTGGGACATGAAGATCACCTTTCTCACGCTGGTCTTTCACTTTGCTGAAACAGAAACCTGCCCATTGTTTGCTAACAGAGAGCTACAGTCTTTTGGTCTCCTCATCTCCAACTGAGGAGTTGTCATCTGCTGCCAAAATATCCGTCAAGAGACAACGACCAAAGCAGATCCTCGGTACCAGAAGCTTTTTGTCAAAGAAAATACTGAATGAATGCCTTTTTGAAATCCAACGTTCCTTTGATGCTCGCAGAGAGTTGAGTCTGAGAGTTGTGTTTCCCCTGCGAAGGTTTTTGTAAACTGGACAAGATTTGACAATTACGATTCGCCACAAAGCAGTTAATAAAATTCTAGGGACTGATCGCAAGAAACGAATTCTCAAAGAAGTAGAAAAAAAAAGATTTCAATTCTCTGCAGGTACAACTTTTATAAATGCTGTTAACACTTAACAGTATATACGGTCTGAAATAAACAAATGGGAATGATTTTACATTCCCCATCCAGTGAACAGAATGAACTATCAAAATAAAAATAAACTTTTTACATCACAATCAAAACCTTATTAGAACTGTCTAGACGGCCATTTTATTTACTTGGTTTCCGGGGATAAAGGTTGTAGTCTTTCCATTTGTAAATCCTTTCCGTGTGAGGGCTGTTACACTGTTCGTCTATGAACAAAAATACATGTGTATGCCGGAAGGGATAAAGCATTTATCTCATTACCATTTCTTAAATGTTTACAGCTATTGTCTTCCCTTACAGTGCAAACACCAAACTGTACATGTAAAAGCGCTGCCGGGTTGTTTTCATGCTTTTATCTTAAATACATTCTTTCCAGATTGTTCAGCCCTAGAAACTGGTAATTACCATATATTATCACCTCCACAAGCTCCACCACTAGGGTTGCCATGTTTGAGGTAATTATATCACTCCCAAGTTGTCTGTATAATCACTTAACAGAAGAAGCAGCCCTGCATTTGTGGGAGCTTTGACACAAACAGAGAAAGTTTAAAATATTTCCCATTCAAGCTTGGGGGATAAACATATGACTATTTTTTATATGTCCAGGAATACCCAAGCTCCAGGTTGGGCATTATTCTACAGATTTCTTTTTTCTCAGCCTTGTCCGAAGAAGTTTATGACATGAGCATAAACAAAATAAGACCAAGGTGAAAGGATTGTATGGAGAAAACAATGCAGAAACAGTTACTAGCAGAAGTTACCAAGACTAATCGTGTGAGGATGTTAACCCTCAAAGCAAATTTTAATTTTTAATTTCCCTGCAATGGGAATAGTGACATTTTCTGCTAACATCAAAAACCTTCACATGACAAACATGAGAAAATATGGTGCCCATGTCTTTTCTAATTGGTGATATATTATTTTGATTGTTTCATGGTTTTTTTTCATCTATTGCTTACCTCAAAACTGTTGGTTATAGAAGTAGAGCATTCTTACATCATCAGAAGAATATATTCACATTATAAATATGATGTTAAGGCAACTAATATTTGTCATTATGAGTTTTGGAATGAAACTCTAGCAAAACATCTATTCTTATAACTTAACTTCTCCCTTACCCTGGGGCCATTTGAGGGTTTTTAGATTGTAAACACAGCCATGTTGAGACACATCAGTCTCTTTCCGTGCACCACAGACACCATTATCATTCCAACGCTTATTTCAGCAGACTATGATATTGTGCTGCATTTCCGTGTTTGGTGTTGTCTGGTTCCATCGCGCCAGCTGTTGGGTTATTTATAACTATGGTTGTTGATCTAAATGAGCTAGTAATTAGGCAGCAATGCGTTTGAGGAGACATCCGTTCCTTCCCATCCATCCATCCATTCGTCCATCCCTCCCTCCCTCGCTCCCTTCTTCTCGCCATCCCTCTCTTTTGCCCTTGTTCTCCCTGCTGTCCCCAAACACACCAGGAGACAAGCGGGAGATAAAGGGGAGACTTGACTTTACTGAATAATTGAACGGGTTTTTACAAGTGAAACTGCTCGCTATCTGACCCCATAAAGACAACACACAGGGCCCTATCAGAGATAAACACATGCGTGTGCACACAAATGCACAGCAGGTGTCATCAGGTCGAAGGCAGAGCCTAAATTAGCCGGACAGTTTTTAATTGGCTGCAGCCAGCAGCTTCACCTACTGTCAGCACGCTATTGACACCCTGAACCAGAACGACAAAACCACGCTACTGTTGTAGCTCCAACAGACACCAGAGTTTGTGTCCCCCCCCCATTACAAAAGAAGGCAGAAAGATGCCTGTAAGCCGGGTCCCCCCCCTCCCCCTCTCCCCTGTGATCACCCCTTTACCTCATGTTAATTTTCAACTTTCAAAGCTTGTAAACTTTATCTAATTATACACAAGTCGATAGACTCCCTTGCCCAGATTTTTGGCAGGTTGCGGTGTTAATTTATGGAAAACAAATCTGAAATATGCAGATGTCTTTTGTTTGAAGCAGCTGTTTGGTCCTGTTGCCAGGTTTCAATCAAGCAGCCTCTGGGGATGCCCGTGTGTGCGATCTGTGGCCAAGGCCCCCTGTTTGATGTCTGACAGGGACGGAGGGACAGGGCTTAAGTGCGGGTGCTCACCCACAGCCAATCCACAATTACTGTACAGGATGTGCATGTGTGTATGTGTTCTTTTATTGCTGTTGTTGGTTGTTTTTAAAATGTCAGAATATTGCAGGATATTTACATTTATATGTGAAAGGGTTTATGAATAATGAGCTGTAAA
The DNA here is from genome assembly GCF_013103735.1 of Etheostoma cragini. NCBI lineage: Eukaryota > Metazoa > Chordata > Actinopteri > Perciformes > Percidae > Etheostoma > Etheostoma cragini. The sequence continues at coordinate 4,345,740 of NC_048423.1, read as the reverse complement.
ACTTTAAATTACATTTTCCTGAAACGTATCATCAAATAAACAATGGGAGGATTCTTTCCTCAAAAGTGGGTGCTATTTTTTGAAAAAAGGTGTTAGTTAGATATAAATTCTGTAGGCTTGCTTAAGCAAGGGAATTTGAGGCTAAATGTGAGGCTTGTAATCCTTTGAAATCACATATTCCTTATTTTGACCTTAAATACAAACTGGTTTTCCTTGCCTACTCTCACAGTTCTTCCTTGCCTCATAGGATCCAGCAAAGCAGATAACAGCGGATTCCTTTTTCCTGCTAAGTACAAGACGTGAACTCTTATATGAACTTTGATCTATTTTGAATTAAAGGATGCGTCTCAAGGCTGAAGAAACACACACATATAGAAGAAGTTTGGATGCCAAGGCATATTTGCATCGACAAACGCTGTCAGCCACATTCATTGCTAATTTATGGCGCTCATTAAGTGACGCGGAACTCACAAAAAAATCGCAGCAATTATCATTTATCTTGATATATTATTTACTAGGGATCATTTTCCTGCCTGGTTGGGGACTGGGGTGAGAGAGACGGAGGGGAGGAGGTATGAGAGGGTGTGGGGGGTGTGAGGGAGGAGGGACCACAGGGGGTTGGAGACAGCTGGCACGAGAGAGACAGGGAGAGAAGGAGAGATGGAAGACAAGAAAGAGACAATGTGATGAGCGTGTTTGAAATGATAAGGATCTTTATGACAAGTATTTATTTAAGGCCGCACAAAGCATGCTTTTATATAAAAATATATAAAGTGTGGCTACGGCAGAAAAGAGAGTCCCACACTCCTTATTGAGGCCAGTTGTTCAAATTAAGTTCATAGGTTACTGCTAAGAAAGCACACGATCAAAACACAAAAGTGCCTCCTAAAGAGAGGCAAGTGAAAACTTCACCCGGGGAAAACTGGACTCAACATATTATACAGTATAGTAGGACTTTGTATTCTTAGAACAGGTATAATAAGTGATGGAATACGTGTGATTATAGAACCATCACAATCTGCCGTCTTATTGTTTAAAGCAGGGGTCCTCAACCTTTTTTAGACCAAGGACCCCTTATCTGAGGGAGAGACGGAGTAGGGACCACATACTACTGCTTATATACTGTATGAAATTAAGTTGCATGTTAAACTGGGCTGGATGGATGAAAATGAATAGATCTACTGTATATTATTTATGCATCATGTTAAACATACATGTGGAAGGCACAGTGAATCCTTAAGCTTACCTCTATGGCTACCAAGGTGGCTACTTTACCTATAGTACGCTTATCTTTAATTTGTAAATTAAACGTTTTCACAAAAAGGCCAAATTATCTTTCCTAATAACAGGTTGGATTTATTTTATTGTATTTCTTCGGAAATATTTGAAATTTTGAAAAAAGAAACTTTGACAAGCATTTCAGACAGGATTTGGTTGCCCCCCCTTGCTCTAACACTGAGGACCCCCTAGGGGTCACGGACCTCCAAACAATCCTCTCATTGATGTAACTTAGCCAATGTCCAATCAATATATAGAGGACATGACATTTGGAATACTCATGAAAAGAAAAATAGAGAAAGAAATGTGACTGATCAGTTTTACAATCTTTGTTTGATCATAATGAACTTTGTTAAGGTGCACTGTCTTGTATAGCTTTCCACAGACATCACTACAAAATCTCATGCTGGCAATATATTTGTGTATTGCTATGTTTGTTATTTTAATATCAATAATATATTACCACATTCACTTTGACATCAAGACAAGCCAAGATTGTCACCAAAAAGGCCAGCAGGCTATGGCCCTTACATTACAACTACTGTTAAACTGTGTTTGATCTAAAGGCAAATCAGCTGGGTTAGTTTCCAACAAAATCAGGTAGAGCACTTTCAGAGTGAACAGAGCTGAGGCTCTCAGAGTCTCATTCAGTGTTTTTTGTATGATTAAAGAAAAACAAACACATGCAACCACAACTCCGAGTGGAGACATCCTCCTTTCAACTAGGAAATGGCCTTAATTTAAAAAAAGAAAATAACATAAACAACACCACTGTTGTGGTGTGGTATAGAGGCATCCAGCTGTCTTGAATAATGGGCTTATCTGTTTGTTTTATATAACTGATACCTATGCAGTATATGTTGCAGAAGTTACTACAGCTATTAGTTGTGATATCACTGTCAGAGAATATACTTTACGACACAATCTGTTATGTTGTAAGCAGCAAGTATTTCTGTATTTCCACATTTTATGGAATATGATGAGAATGAAACAAGTCTTTTGAGGCTAATTTCAGAAGAACTTCTCTGAAATTGTTGATGGCAAAAGTTTTTATGACAACAAGCACAGAGCCAGATATTCTGCTGGGTATGTCTCTGATGTCCTCATATGTTTTTCTTTCTGCTCCTCATTACACAAGAGCTGGCTGTTAGTCATAACAATGTCACTGCGATGGCACTGTAATTAACATTATGAATATTTTGCCTCTACCGCCTTGTTTTCTTTCTCAACACCCTTTATATTTTTCACTCTCTCTTTCTCTTTTTGTTAACTCCATCTCCACCTTCACCTAATCTCCTCACACCTTCTCTCAGCCAGCGTCTCTATCGTTCTATTCACCCCTTTCTCTTTGATTGCCTACTTCCTTTGCATTCACGTTTTCTCTTCTTTTCTGCTCCACCCTTTCTTTCTTTCTTTCTTTCTTTCTTTCTTTCTTTCTCTCTCTCTCTTTGATCTCCAAGTTTTCTCCCTTTTGTCGCTTGGTGACAGATGCCTAATTGAATGATGAATGGCCTTTTATTATACTCTAATTGAACTGCACGCCCCTTGATTGGCTAACGCTTGTGTGGCTGGACTCTTCTGATTGGTTGGACAGATTGTGTTGAGGGTTCAGGGGCGGTGTGCTGGTTGGATGAGTGCGAGTGGCGGCTGGCAGGAGTGGCAGCCCTACTCTCCATCTGTCTCCTCACCTCCGCACGCGCACACACGCACACACGCACACACACACACACACACACACACACACACACAAACAAACACACTGTTACTAGTGATGAGCAACCTACCCCCCATCACCCCAGCCTTTCTTCTCACCTCTCACACAAGGGAATGATGTGGGTGTTACAGAGTGCACATGCTCCTGTGAATCTTAATAAATTATGCAAATGCCTACTGTTGAAGGACCAAATATTTTTTCTCATTGCTGTCACTTTGCCCTTGTGTTCTTGTAGTTGTACTTTTGTCCAGTCTGATGTTACTTGAGTCATCTACCTTGCTTTAATCAACTACCCCTCCTGTTTCACCTCCTCCACCCTAGCAATCTCACACATGCACTCAAACACACACATGAGTTTAATGTCACACACGAGCAAGGACACATACATGCACTCAAACACATACAACCCACGTCTGAACACATATAGACACGTATTAGAGACACACACTGGTGGGTGTCTTGGACCGGCCCTGACCTGACAAGCGGGCAATGAAGATTAATGCATCCTCTCTGAGTGACAGGCTGGGGAATTGAAGGGCAGAGGGCCTCGTTAATCAAGAACCTGACAGGTGCCATTCAGGCCCTCTGAACAACTGCAGCTCCCACCACCCACGCACACACACACATAGACACACACACACACACACACACACACACACACACACACATCACACATTAAGAAACAAACCTAAAGCCTCACTAAGGCAAACCTACACACATTCCTCACTACCTCAACCCTCACTCTCTCACCTCCTTTTCCTACCGCATCCACTTTTCCAGTTGAGCAGGCCGGTGTTAAGCACAAGCAGACTTAATCATGCACTGCCAGAATTAAAAGTCATTCTTCAGGGCCAGGCTGCCGGCACGAAAATAAGAAAATCAATCGGGCGCTTGGCAGGGCTGCCCATACTCACCGACTACGGGTCTTTTCCGTTCTCATCTCAGGGGCCTTGGAGCTGAAGGGGCTCGAGCCGGGCCAGGGTTTATGATCATTCATTGTAATTTACCTATAACGCCTTGTGCTGGGATCATTACCGGCCAACACTTGATGATTAATTCCCTAATTCTCACTGAATTTCCTCTTGGATTCAGGTCCAGAGGAGTAGGAGGACAGGATGTATCTATATTATTTTTGTTTAAATTACCTGACTTGATAAAGATATTGTTTGAGCAGTGAATAAGAAGCGTTGCCGAGCTTTTTCCGTGTGGCTAATAGCTAAATGCTATGGTTTGTAATTGATTCCACTTATACAAAATCCAATTTATTAGGTAAGGGTGAGGCTAAAGATGGAGTTTGAAGCTGTGAAGAAATTGAAACACATTGTGCAAAAGCACTACATTTGACTATGTTCAAGCTACTTGTATGGTGCATTTCATTTCTCATTGTAAGTGAACTACCAGTGAGCAGCACAGGGAGTGGAAAAGAATGGCGTTAACTAGGATAAATGTGAAATATCTCTAAACACAAATCTATGTTTTTGTCATAACCAGTTAAGTTGAAATAATGAGGTGGCAAATTTCATAATTTCTGCATTCAGCAATAAAAGCAAGACCTTATACTGTATCTCTTTACCTGCCTCACAATGCTCCAGTGAGCCTGCCTTCATTTCATTTTTGCAGTCTGTTTTTATTAGCTAATGGAACTTAATATTTCATGAGCTATTAATGGAAACCCAGCTTGTAATTAGCACTGTGTCAGAGAAATACGGGCATGTATCTTCATTAGGCATCAGAGCAAGTCTTTTCATCTTCATTACAACCACTCCGCATCATTTTTCACTCTCTTATTACGCCTTTGTTTTTGTTACCCGATGTCTCTGCATGCTCGTTATGCAGTGGGATGGTGGTCGACGGCAACAGAGGCAGGAAGAAAAATATGGCCTTCTTTTACACATGTTGAGTAACGATCCTGCAGGGGTGCCCTCGATTCTGCCCCCTAATTGTCACGAGGAGGGTCACATTCTGTCTATTCTCAAGTTTGATGTGAATACATTTTGATAACGACGCCACACTCTTTTTTTATTCAGAGAGGGGAGTAAGGTTGATACTCGGCTATTTTAGTCAGGTTTACATGGATTGCCAAAACGTATTGTGTCTTTAAAAAAAAAAAAAAGCCTCAAAGAGGTGATAAAGGTATTAAGCAAATTGTGTTCAGATCAGCACATAAGCTCTTCATCTCAACGACACAGCCCCATAGTTAATGACAGCCAAGACCATTGACCTTTGGACCTTTTCTCACTGTAATAGTATTTGAAATGTTGAGCCTCCATGTAATAAACTATGTAAATGTCTGTAGATGGTGTTTTGACAGGGAAACTTACCTCAGGGAATGTAAAAGAGACATTTTCTTTAAAGTCTTTTGATTTTTTGGATGTGAAGTTCCATAATGGGATTATCACAAATTTTAGGATTATTATTATTAAATACTGACCTGTAAAATCTTCAATGGTGGAAGAAGTATTCAGATTCTTTACTAATACCAAACTGTAAAAATACTTGCAAAAGTCCTGCATTGAAAATGTTACTTAAGTGAAGTAAGTTCAGTTAAGTTCATCCAGAAAATGAACTTAACGTATTAAAGGTAAAATGACTCAATGGAGAAAAATCTTTACATTTTAAAAACTGGAAATGATCCAACCAGTTCTGCCAATTAACTAAGTGTTTAATGGTCTAATTATTTCAGCTGTACTTGTAGGCCTATATGTTGTTGGCTAGTTTAATTTAGAATAAAACATTTTATAAACTACGTGTGTTTTGTGTGCAAACATCTTAATTTGTAAAGTAGATAGTAACTACAGCTCTCAGGTTAATGTAGTGGAGTATTTCTCTCTGAAATGTAGCGGAGTAAAAGTAGAAAGTAGCATCAAAAGAAAAAACTCAAGGAAAGTACAAGTACCTGAAATTTGTAGATAGATTTGTAAATAGATGTACTTAAATACATTCCACCACTGAAACTCTGCATGTGCAACACATTACTTAACCATTTTTAAATGGTCTAATTTTACTTTCCAGCAGCCAGGTGTGAATGGTAGGATTTATTGCCGCTCATATCTCGAAGAACACAAACGACAATTTCCAGCCAAAGGCCTCAAGGGCGCACATCATCGTAAGGCCGGCATTGGTCTTTACCATGGCGAATCACTGGGCCTCCATATCCAGTTGTATTATCTTAATTGTCCTGGCAAGTATGTTCAGCGGTTATATTATAAATTTATGGGACCTCTTGCCACCCCATTAATCCAGCCATTAAAACACTGTAACCAGTGGCTCAAACTCTCTGCGAGAGGAGCATAAACCTGTCCCAGCATCGCCTGTGGCTCACAAGGCAAGATACTGCTCTCATAGAGGAAGGAGGAATTTTTATGCAGGTATCTTGTCATTGCTGAGACTTCAGTTGGAGTTAAATGATTACACATTGAAATAGAGGCAATATAAGAAAGGATCATTACTACTTTTCTACTGTCATGGCACTGGAGATGTTATCATAAGTCGTTATTGCTTATAAAGACTTGATGAATCTGTGAGGATGGCAACAGTATTATCCATGCACATTGCGTATTGAGTTCGGAACAATATAAAGCAGGCTGCTTCTTTTATTTATTACAAAATACATCAAAACAGAGTGATCTGGGTCTCACTGTGAAGTAGAGCTGAACTGCAAATAACAATACTATCTAAACAACAGCAAAAAGTAGGTGTTTTTAACAAATTAAAAGCGTTTTTTATTCTTGACTGGGAACTAATGTTTAACACGTAAGCTTTATCCAGACTTTCAACAACCAGGCTATTCACATCAGACGCCAAAGACCATCCTTGAACAGAGACGGAGGTCATGATCCCCATTGACGACCACCTGCTATTACGCGAATGAAGTTGACAATAACATGCAGACTGAGCTGATGAAGACTGAGATAGAGGTCAACGCTCAGTTGAAAGCTAGTAAATACCTCTTGGGTTAAGATTTATTTTGTCAAACCAAATTAGAATGATGTTTTAAACTAAATGAATTGTTTGCCGTAACAAATCATTTATGTGCTTTGGGCGGAAGTACAAACAGGCTCCTAGAATGCCTTCACGGTGTGATTGGTGAGACCTTGTTGTTTGAAGCCGTGGCTGCTTATGTTTAGAACTGGGAAAGACTGATGTCATATGCCACAGGTCAAAGGTCCAATGCCTGATCCAATTACAGGCGTGTCATATACTGCACATGATCCAGATGACTTGCTGTTTTACAGAGAGTTGCTCGTCCTCTGAGGCTCGTCCGCAAATCAGTACAAGGAACAGCTGCTGTATTAGAAACAAATCTTAATCTAAAAACATTATTTACCACAGAGAACAAAATCACCCCAAAATGTTAGTGATGTTGAACATGAAAACAGTTTAATGTACTTACAATTACAATTGTTTAAAAAAAATATAAATGTTCTAAATTTACATTCTGCAGATACAAGCTTTTCCTAAAATAGTGACTATTTGTGAATACTAAATATGAAAACACCTTTCATGTTTGTGTGTAGGTGTGTGTGTGTAGAGGTCTGTATGTACTATCTAGTTTGCCTCTATCACTCTCCAACCTCTTCCCTTCTCCAGGCTGAAAACTGCACCAGCAGTAATTGCCTGACCTTTTACGGCAGTGAGATAGTCTCATTAAGCCTGATGGATAATGATGGCGCCTCTCCATGCTACGTGAACCTCTGTGATAATGAAACAACAGAACAGCCCCGCTGCTCCTCCGGGGGGGTCACGGGAGAAGGCTGATAACCCAGAGAGAGCAGCTCGTTCTTGGCTAACGACAAGACCCAGAGCCCCCTGTGGTGTCACCCTTCTCCCGTACGTCCACATGGGAGATGGCGGTGTCATGGTAATGTGCTGTTGCCGTTTCCATTTTCACATTCCTGGTTTTGATTTGAGACCTTGATATTCCTTGGTTGGTAAATCTTCCCATTGAGAAAGGCGAGTCAGTGGACAGTTAGGAAATGTGGGAGTTTATATGCAAATTGAAGGAAAACACATGTATTATATTGAGCTCATTTATTTCTAAGTCTACATGTGAAGCAACTCAGCTGCAAAATAACTGAAGTAAGGCCAAAACTTCCAACTGAAAATCAAATCTGGTGCATCATTTCTCGTGTTAAACTTTGGCTAAACTAGCTTCAATTAACGGAGTTCATTATCAAACTCTATACGTGAAGGGATCCCAAAGGAGTTACTTTAGTGTCGCGTCCTGTTCTTATGTGTGAACAACAACAGGAGAGCCAGGCAGATGTCAAGCACAGACCGTACAGTACAATCAAAGATAGTTCTGAGAACAGGTTTAATCAGAAAGTGTAATTAAAAACACCTGTGTTTGTGTAAAGAGCTTTTAATGACCCCCCTCATTGTGACAGATAGTCTCCTCTCTATTTGAAGTGTGTGGAAGGTGTTTCTCATTCTGCACATGGCTGCACTTCTCTGAGTGTACAGGGCTAGTTATTGCCTTCAGATAGATATCTACTTGGTTGTACAACAAGCGTCTATTCTTGACCATTTTAAGCAGGACTAATTTGCTATGGATTCTGGGCAAATTAAGACTCTGTTTGAAGAACCGCTTCAATTTACCTTTTTTTTTTTAACTTTATTGTCCCAAAAGAAATCATTTTCTTTCTACTGGGGCGAGGGTGGTTAACCTTTTAGCGCCACCTTGTTTTCGTATAAGTTTCTAAAACGCTTTACTAAAGTCTAAGAGCAAAACAAAGACTGGCTCATCTCTTAAAATCTGTCCGGACACATTTGTATTGGACGAAGCTGAATGATTAACTTATGACTTATAAAATTACAACTCATAAAATGAGTTGCAAGTAAGAACTAGAATAACAATATTACAGTTAATAAGTATTCCAATTCTGATCATGCAGCTCATGATACACAGGTTTTCTCTCGCACATGAGATAAATGCAGACATGTCCTTATCCCAATTATGGAAAACCTTAAAATGAAAGCAAAAATGGGACAATTTTGGTGGGATATTGAAGTACTGATGATAATGATCTTAAACCACATATCTCGTATCCTATTTCTTTTTATTATCTTGGTTGTTGGCTGTAGTGCTGAAAGACATCTGTGTAAATGTGATCCAGGGCTACATTAATAAATAACTTGAACATGACCCTAGCCAAGACATGGACTGGTATCCAGTTTACTTGCCACATATAACCTGGTTGAGAAATGTAGTATGATATGTCGGAGAAAACATATCATACTGCAAGCCTTCTGCATGTCTGACATAGGAATTATTACAGATGGGATATTGAACAGATGTACACATTCATATTCACAAACACAAAGGGCCCGTGTGCTTTCATAGTCAGCATCTCAAACAGGGGTCACGCAATGTAAATCCGGATCAATGATCAAAAGGCCCAGTTTGGGAAAGTTTCATATTGTGTCAGAATGTGTGCTTGTGTGAGTAAGAAGATGTGTGTGTTTATTTAGTGTTATTAGTGACCCGATGCTTTTTACAAAGCATTTGAGCAGGTCAGTGGATCCAAATGCAGATGTTATTTGGGTTTGATAATGACTGTGTCTGATGATCACTGAAAATAGCGCAAAACCTGTATATTCACTCATTTAGAGTTTTTTAGATTCGGTTTTGAATGAAGTTACACAAGCGGTGTCGTGGAATTTGCTCGACCTTCTTATAAGGAAAATGATCCAACTGGGCTCACAACAGAGATAATAGGAGAGGAAGAGAGAGTTGGCTGGATGGGTTGGGGGGTTGACAAGGGGGCAGATGTCCCTGTCATGCAGCCAAAGCCAGCAGGGGGTGCTGACACCCTGATAACCATGTGCTAACTCTCCTCCTCCTCCTCCTCCTCCTCCTCCTCCTCCTCCTCCTCCTCCTCCTCCTCCTCCTCTCTGGTTAGGCCCTTGGTTCACAGCTTGTCTTCTGACTCTGGGAATCTGTGGATATTCGAGCTTGTTGGACAGTCGGAGTGCAACAGTGTTTAGTGTTGACACAGAGCATGTTGCTAAATTATGCAAAACCTCTGTGCTAGGATCTTTTTTATTTATTTTTTTAAAGTTTCACTCCTAATAAATTCTTTTCCTCGTGAACTAAATCAAATTGGAATTAAATTAGGAATTAGAGCAACGGATCTCACAAATTTAAGTTTCATTAAGTTACTTAAGTTACAGATGTGCGTTCCTGTTCATCTGTATAATTTGTTAAAAGTCATGTGTCACACTATCCTCTAGTCATGATAACATTGGTTGTCATCATATTTTTGATTATAATATAATAAGTAAGGATGTTTCCTGTATTGCACATACTGCATGTGGTAATATGTGGAAATATCAGGTCACATATTCACTACTGAACCGTTTAATTAATTATGAAATAATAATTATTCATCTAAAATGCCCTAATTATTAAAACAGTATTGCTATTCCATCAATAATTTCCTAATTAACATTATAATTATTATACAGTTGAGGCTTCAGATATTAAAACACTGCAGTCTGAATTCTCATAACTGGGGATTCATTTATGAGATTTAATAATATATTACAAAAGATTTTTGATGTTGTATTTCACTGTAGAAATCTATGAAAAACATTTGAAGAAAAATGGAGTCTATGCAGTCTATGATAAAAATCACTTAAAGCTTTTATTTTTACATATACTTATTACAGACTTATGTGACAAAAATGACTCCTATATATAATTCCTAAAGGCAGATTGTATCCCAACATTTAGATTTGTAATCTTTGTTTTAATTCCACTCTCTCTGAATTACTGAGAATTATGAATCATCTTCATTCTGCAGTAAATCTAAACTTCCTGTAGTACATGTATACTGTAAATGGAGACACACTGTATTGATTATTATTATAATTATGATTATTTGATCACTTTTTCAGGTTTTGTTGATAGAGGCATTTTACAGTCAAACAACCACACTAAGCCCTTTATACATATGCCTCTCATAATATGTTTATTTTAATAAGCTTTCAGCCTTGAGTGTTGTCAGTATTTAAATGCACCAACCTACCAAATAAGCATGAATGAAAGATTGTTTTATATTAGTTAGCTCATGTTGGCCACACCTCCTGTGTATTTGTATTAAGTGATGTATTATTGCAATAATACACATCTTAGTTAATTGGGGCTAATTTAAAGAGTGAATGCTGTGTTAGGTGACAGATGAGCTGCATTTATTGTGATGAGTGAAATTTCCTTAGTCACACTTCCAGGTGTATTATGGTGACCGTGTATCACCGAGCTCAACTGATGCATATTGAAGCACAGCCTCTGCTATGAGAGCTGTGTATATGAAGACAATCAATTAATCTTCTGCAACTATTACAAATTAGCAACAGGTAAACATGATAGAATGGAATATCTTTTCCCTCTGTTTACAAGGAATGCACTGAGGTGAAAGAAGAGGCATTGATTTTTGAGTGCTATGCTTTTATTTCTTCATGACTGCCATCATGAGCATAAATTAAAAAGTCTTTGATGCTTTGGCCTAAAAAAGAAAGCAAGAACAAACTGTGATGCTTTCTTATTAAGCTGTGTGTCAACTCAAAGATCAACGATAAAAGTAAAGATTTTTTTTTGCAACATGTCCTGTGAGTCACAACATTCACAGTTCATGTAGTTTCCAGGATCCTAGCAAATCCTCAGATTGATATTTGCTCAGTGGTGTGTTAATGCCGCATCATGAGCTCTGCTGCATGACGCTGGGCTGTACACTGAGTGCTGTGTGTTACATGCCAGCTGTGGGAGTGGGTGGGCAGGCGGAGCTCGAGCCAAGCCAGGCAGGCTGGAGTGGATCAGCTCTGTGATACTGCAACCCCCGGGGCCTCACGCCTCAGGGAGGGGTCACAAGTTCAACTCCCTCGTCTGCTGGTCACACACAGGAACCCTGGGCCTCCCCTGTTTGTGCATGTGTGTGTGTGTGTGTTGTGTGTGTGAGACTAGGTAGCGATAAAGCAAAAATGATTTTGAGATATTTAATACCAACAACACTTTTTACACTGATTAGAGACACAAATCTGTGATGTACAATGTTTTGTTTATTTCGGTTTTATTTTATTTCAAATTCACTTGCCTCAAGTCTCAGAGTCTCTGGTCCTGTTTGCGTTTCACATCATCTCCAATCTAGTTCAACATAGCTGGGGTGCGTACATCATCGCTCTGTTGAAATAGCTGCGTTACGAATACCCCCCGGTTTCCCTCGGAGGACAGCATGTAAAACATATCAGGACTTCTGTATATGTATTCAGTCTCTCCTGAGGTGATCGCAGTGGTGAAAATGCCATGAGGCCGGCCCTTCTAAACCGTTTCAGCGGACTGCCTGATGAGGGCTTGCGGGTTCAAGGTTGTCATCTGTCGCCATCTCCCATACGCCTCGCTGTTTGACTTTCACATGGAGGTGCTAGAAGGAGATTTAGAGCTTGTAATCCTTCTTTGGAAAGCATCCATTTGAGTAATTGTGATATCGTAACTCAAGAGGAACACAAAGGAGCTTGCGTTGCAGGGGACTTTCTGATGCTAAACCACAGAATGAGGTTATGTGTTTCTCTCTGTTGCCTCTTGATTAACTGATAATGATTGATTCCAACTTGAAGCCTTGTACTACAATAACGTGAAATGCACGACTGGCCAAAGTAATTGCAACTTTTCTCCTGTAAACATTAAGCTACTTTTGTTTTCGTCAGTGGTCTGGTCCATTGGTTCTTCTGTGAGCTGAAGAAAATGAGTTTGTGGTTTCTGCCTCCATGGTCCAGTTGCTTTGGAGAAACTTATCCTTTTTCCAGCATTTTTGTCTTATTTTCCTTATTTTCAACATCCCACCTTTTTTATTTATTATGAAATATTTAAAATTCCCTTTGTGCGTTTGATTGATAGTTTTTGCTCTGATTTGGTAAAACCCACCCACCTGGTACCAGATAACAACCATAGCTGATAAACATTTCATTATAGTATCAGTTGGTCAAATAGTTTTGCAATGTTTGACCTAGTTTTCTCTTTATACAGCAGCTTGTGTATCTTTGTATTATTGGTAGTGTTTTGAGCCTTGTATAAATATGGGCCGCTGCAGGGACCAGACAGCTCCAGCTAATCATTGCTCATAACTGCTCCTCCTCTTACAGGAAGGAACATGCTTACCAGAGGCACCTCTGCATTGATAGATATCCACAATACTTCACCGGCCAGACCTTTGCAAATAGAATACCCTGCTGTGCTAAAGAAAACAATGTGTTTCTGAGGAGCAAAATACAATCCATCACCAAGTCTGTTAGGGCCGAGAAATGGGAGTGAAGGAGGAAAGACAGGAGGCCGAAGAGTCGGGTGGGGGGGTTAGGGGGCTACCTGGTTTTCACATCAGAGAAGTTTTGGGAGGGGTAGAGGGGTTTGTGGCGTCTCAAAGCCCCACAAGCCATAAGGCCTGGACTGAAAGGACCAAACCATTCGCACTGCTTCTCCTGTTGTTGAAACTCTAGCCAGGTTCAGCCACTACCACTTCAGAGCCTTTAATCAATCATCGGCTGTGGCTGAGGTAAGAAGAGGCATTCTGGGAGATTAATTGTAGTCTTTAATTTAAGGACTGATGTACACAGGGAAGGACTCTAGCTCAGTGTGATTAGTATGTGGCACGGGGGGTTGTGGAAGTGTGTTTGTTTGAGGGTTAGAGAGCAGATAACTGGACTGTCTAATACAATACAAATTCCCAATCAAGGGCTAAATCAGAGTGATTTCAATCCAGTATGTGAGAAAATTAAATACAGCTGATATATTTCAAACTGCTGCTGTTATTTCTTATTTATTATATGCAAAACGTACAACCCATTCCTGATGTAGATCGCAAACCAGCTTTTTATCATGTACAGAGGCAAAGCTGTACGGTTTGGAGTATGTAAACTAGTGTTTCTTCAACATATGCGTGTAGGGATTTAAGATGGATCTCTACGGTAGCCAAGAGGGGCCAACGCCCTGCAACTTACTGAAATACACCCAAATGAACAAAACACAAGAAAATTAAGAAAACATCTTCATAAATTTAGCATTTAGAAAACGCGCTGCAAATAAAAAATAATGCAAAAAGAAAAGCACACAATCCCCGAAAACAAATGCATCAAAAACAACGCTGCATATTACACAATGCAAGTTCTCCAGGCCTTTAGGGGAGCACTAAGTTGAACAGCGAGTTTACAGGTTTAATTTTTGAGTTTACAGACACGTCTCTGCTGATTGAGTGTCACCTGTGAGCCAAAAAACTAAAGACAAACCCACCAAACGAGAGAAAACATATCTCAATCATATACTTAAAGTGCTCATATTATACTAATTTTGTCGGGCAGCGGCTTATACACTGTCCCACACTTCTGTCCCATCTTATCTGCTTTTATATGCTTAATATTTTTTAACTGCTCTTTCATGTTTCAATTCTTATATTGTAATGTAACTTTTAAATTTTCATATTTCATGAATAGTTAACTATTTTAATAAAGCTGCCTTGCCTTGCTTCTGAGGGCGTGCCACGCTGTTACAAAGTGAAGCACGTTCGTCACGGACGTAAAGGCTGAACTAGAGCTGTTTGGAGCACTTTGTGAACAGTGTTTTTAGATGGTAAGTCACTTTGGGGTGGACTTTGGGCTTTTTCAATTTGTGAAGCTATAATGTGCACAAAAATATATATAACACAATAAAGGAAAGGGAAAAGCCAAAAAGTCTAACATGAGCATTTTAACATTTACAGTCTTTGATGTCAAAGCAGTAGATGGTGCACACCATTCTGAGATTGAACGTGCCCTCTTTCTCTCTCTCTCTCTCTCTCTCTCTCTCTCTCTCTCTCTCTCTCTGTCTCTCTCTCTCTCTCAGGGAGGTTAAAAATCAAGCTGTTCCACTTAGTGCTTCCCCTAGAGGCCTGGAGAACTTCCGTTGTGTAATCTGGATGCGGCGTTGTTTTTTGCAGTTGTTTTCAGGGTTTGTGTGATTTTTTTTTTGCATCAGTTGTGTACTTGCAGCGCGTTTGTGTATTTGGTTGTGTTGTGTGTATTTGCAGCAAGTTTGCTAAATGCTGCGCATGTACTGTCAAACTAATAAAGATGTTTTCTTAGTTTGCTTGTTTTGTGTTTATTTGCGGGTGTTTCATTAAGTTGCAGGGCGTTGGCCGCCGTAGTTCTCACACTTGTTGAGTAGTTTTCTAGAAAGCAGCTTGACAAAGCTGGGACAAATATTTTACCATACTCTTTACCGTCTTACCATTTTGGTACACAACATAGACAGGCACAAGGCCATCTTTCAGGTAGAGCCCCCATCCCAAATGTGGAATACAATAAAAATAGCCAATGACATCTGGTCTTACTATCATGCCAGCAACCATTTTGTCAGAGCAGGTGTCAGGTTAGATTATATTGTGCGTAGCACAAGGACAAAACTTTCAGTCACTGTCTGACTTTTTTTGATTAAACCTTCTTTAGCCTACTGTGCACAGGAATGGTCTCTCTCATTCATTATCTCCCTCACCTAAAGACCTCAGTATAGATGACAGTACCCACTCTTGTCTCCCTACATTTCCCCTCAATGACCTACCCTCTCATTTCCTGAGAGAGCCCCCCCCCATCAGAAACATTATGCTGAGTTTTCTATACACCGACCTGTGGGGACAGCAAAAGACACCTCAGTCATTACCCATGATAACTAATCTATTAATTTTGAATGATGGCCTCATTAAAAGGTTCAAATATAAGTCTAAGCTTATGTGTTAATGACATGTTAATGCTTCTGTCAATTATAAGCTGGGGTAATGACACCTGCAATGAGATGATATGGCTGGTTGAAGTCAAACTTGTAATTCCATCCCCCGAGAGGTTAAGTGGACCATTGATCTTTGGGTGACGAATTGAAGATGAATGTTTCACTATGGTTGAGTGTATTACTCTCATGTAATAGTTGAGGAAAGTTAGTGGAAAATGAAGGTGAAGTTTCAAGTCATGGTGGTATATGTGAAGAATGAGTGAAAAATTTAGGTCTATGGAATTTTTGAATGTATGTATGTATATTTCATATTTCCTTAAAGGTCCCAGGGCATGGAAATTTCATTTCATATGTTTTTTTTTTTTACCCCAGCTTGCCTATGGTCCCCCAGTGGCTAGAAATGGCGATATGTTTAAACCGAGTCCTGGGTATACTGCTCTGCCTTTGAGAAAATGAAAGCTCAGATGGGCCGATCTGGAATCTTGCTCCTTATGAGGTCATAAGGAGCAAGATTCCAGATTGGCCCATCTGTTGCCTCCCCTTTCTCTGGTTTGCTATTGCCTGGTTTTGCCCAGAAAATGTGACGCACAAATGAGAGGGAGAGAGAGACATCATGGCTTGACAAAGACAAAGTGGTAGTCAATGACACATCCCTACCTTGCACCACTAAGGTCTATATAAAAGAGACTTCAGATACGGTATTAGGGGACCACTAAGGTCTATATAAAAGCATCCAAAAAGCAGCATGTCATGGGACCTTTAAAGAGATATTTTACAACTACCAGTTTTACACACAAGGATTAGTTGTGTACTGTCTCCAGTGCCTGGAGGAGTATTGACATGTCTGAAGAAATAACTCTAGTGATGTCATCTGAGCTATCTCAGTTTGGGCTTCAAAGCAGCATAGCTGACTGCAGTGTTTAAACACAACAGTTTAAAAGATGTGGGCATTGAAAGACCAGCGGAAGATGCTATTGAGTAACATTATGGGAAGTGTAGGATCCAGCATTTTGGTTGCTTGACTCATTTTAGGAACTTTAGGATATGCAAGCCTCTGCTGCTTTGACTATTTTAATTTTTAATCTGTCTGTTGTGAGTCCCTGAACTTTATGAAAATGTAATAATAAGTCCCTAGAGTAACCTCTAATGAAATTACTAGTGAGCCTTGTGTATCTCAATATTTGGGATTTTTAAAACTTTCTGATTAATGAAAGATTAATTTATGGATTGAAAAATGTATCCTACTGAGGCATCTAAACCTCTATTGAAATATCCAAGACAATGCAATGTCACAAACCCCAGCTGTTTTCTTAAGTTGATAATTTAGAGATACTTAGTTTCAATTGGAATGCAACAAAATGCTAAAATTGACATTTGACCAGAGGTCAATGATGCATGGACGACATGTTTAATGACTATAGTCAAAAAGGATTATTGTAGGTGAAACTGTGCAAATACAAATAGGCTACTGTAAGGTATGCAAACAGCTAATTATTATTTAACATTTCTGTATGTGTGTATTTATGTTTTTTTCTCCAAATTGTAAAATACGCATACATAGTAGTGGAAAAGCTCTGTCAGTCAGATTGTCTCACTTCAACACTTGCATGTCCTGCAAATTTGATCTTGGTTTAAAGGCTGCTCCTGTTTTGACTGAAGCAAAAGATACCACTAGTCCTGACAACCATGACACAGCTAAATTTCTAAAATAATACAAATATTCTCAAAATAATCTCAGCCATAGACTATGCAGATGTTAATGAAATGATTATTGGATTTAGATTCAGATTTATGTTAAATCCTATCTGTAAAGGTATGGCACCATCCCGAGCCTCCCCGTTGCAGGCCTGTCTCCATGTCGTATGGCGTTCATATCATCAGCCTGTGCCAGCTGTGCGATCAGTGGGATTGATCTGTTGGCAGCAGGACCATATTCATCAGTTCCCTCTAAAAATCTCTCTCTTTTCCTCTCTCTCTCTTCTCCTCTTCTCTCTCTCTCTTTTAAGCAACCATTCTCTCTCTATCCCTCTTGTTGCTTTTTTTCTGGCCAGGCAGACTGTCTCAATGTGAAATCATGGTTAATGCGCCATGACAATCTGACATAACGCACAGTCCAGGCCCTGCTCCATCTGGTTTCAATTTAATTTGGTCAGAGATGTGTGTGTGTGTCTGTGTGTGTTTGTGTGTGTGTGTTGGGAGGGGGGGCATGAGGGGATGGAAGACTGGGTGCCTTTCTGAAGGGGGTGGGGGACAAGATGAAAGCTTAGCGTGTTATTCTCCCCTGAATCGTCTCACCATCCTTCGTTCTTCCCAAATTGCTCTCTCCCCTCACATGGCATTAACTCCCCCTAAAAAGTCTAAAATGATAGCTGTTCGATCAAAGGTCTCCAAAACTATGCTAAAGATCTGTAGGGGGAACAGGCCGTGGGTTGGCTCATTACGACCATTAGAAAGTGTGTGTGTGTGTGTGGGGGGGGGGGACGTTGCCGGATCTGACCATGTTGAATGGACACAGGAGGGGTTTAGCCTCGGTCCAAAGCGTTAATGGGGACATCTTCTTGCAGTTTGCTCTCGTCAGAGGGAGATGGAAGAAATGAGACCATTACTAAACGGTGGACCTGTTAAAACCAATTTTCCTAATTATGGGGATGGAGTGATGTGTCAGTTGCCACGGTAGATGTGTGAAGACCATTGGGTTGTGGAAAAGGAAAGTGTTAACTCTTTAATGTGACTAACTAACAGGCCTCGCTTAGGCCGAGGCTTAATGACTTAATGGAAGTAATGATCTAAGAAAAGCCATATGTGTTCATGTTGAGGGGGCCACAGCGGTGCAGCAGTGCAGCATAATACTGTATGATCGGTTCACTGTCCTCATACAGCATTGTGGCTAGTTATAGTGCAACATCAAAATACTCCATTTTAGTCTATATTGCTTGAAGATCTCATGATATTGTATCATATCTTCTTTAATGTGATGTCCTTCCTGTTGAAACCGGCTGTTTGGAAGAACGTCAATATTGGATGACAATCCTCAACGCCAATGTCAATGTTGTTTTCAATTCACTCTTTCTACACTATATGTACACGGCAACTAGAGTATCGTTAAGATTTGGGAATGATTGTGATTATGACAAATTAAATGTGTTGATGGTATGCTTAGGGCTACGCAACAAACAAAGATGTAAAGCCTGGCTATAATCCCAATTTATCCATCACTATTACCTCAGTTTGCTCTGTGGTACTGTTCAATGTTGTGCAAAATAGCACAAAACAAAGCATCTCAAGTGCATTATAATAAAGTGTGGAAGGAATTTGATTCAAGATTCTCTCCTTCCAAATGAACCTCAGACATGTCAAATGTAAAATGTGATTATTTGCTTTTAGCTGTGATTAAATATGCCTGAAGGTATGTATTTTCAGTAAGTTATAAAGTCTAGAGAATGCCATCTGTCTGTTTAGGTAACTGGATACAAACCCCATACATGAAGTAATTCATCTCTGTTTCTCTCTATTTACTAATTTGCTATCTTGCCGACAGACACTGAAACCTTTCCTAACCTGCACCTCTTCACCTCTACAGTTTAACAAATGAAGTGACTGCACAGTGATCTGTTGGCCGAGACAGAATCTCTCCAAACCTGTTGCAGAGCCATGCCTGCTCCCAAAGGGTTAGGGCCTGCTCAGCATGCAGCTGTAGCAACAGCACCTTGTTTCCTTATGGAGGTCAGGAATGCAGGCATGTCTCTCCTCATCCCAGTGGAAGGAGATGGAATAGGCCGCAGAGATCGCGAGTAAGAGAGAAAGAAAGGGCAAGATTCCCACCACATCCATCACTCTTCATGCAGGGTCTGCCTCCTCATCCCAGCCCAGATTTATACACCAGCTATCCTATATGACTGTCTTTATGGACTGCTTTTCACCGTCAGCCAACGAAAGTGAAGGGATCATAGGACGCCTCGGAAGAAATTAGTTCACGTCAGCTCTCATTTATGATGCGTATAACTAGTAGGTGCTACAGAGAAGGGACGGATTTGTGCAGCTCTATATTTCTGCCCTGCCTATTTCTCCCACTCCTAGTCAAATACTCACAGCCATTTTCATCTAAGGTTATCGGGTCAATAAAACCTGCTGACCTTAGCCAATCATAAAACAGTCAATGCAGGAGAGCACAGATGGATTAAGTTCATAACTCGATTTGAGCTGCGGGAAGCCCAGACAATAAAAATTGGAATGAGTATAAATCTAATGCGAAGACTTAATCCGAAGAAAATCAAAATGTAAAGTAGATGTTTTTAATGGCATCTTTTTTCATCATAATAATATGGCCTTTTGACTGGATCACTATGGATATCTTTGAGCCACAACCAAGGCTTTTTTCATCAGTTGCAGTGGATGGTTGAAGCGACATGTTTGAATTGGTGGTACAATTTTACATCCGGTTAATGTAGGTCATGACCTCTTATCCCATGCTCTTATCAGATCCCTTCCATAATAATCTACACTGCAAAGAAATACGGCAAAAGTTATCAGCGGGGATAGGTTGTTCTTGTTTTTAAGTTGGTAAAGCGACCAAATCAACGCCATCCAAGCCATTTGTTGGCAGTGGGGCCTCATCCTCGAAATTAGGCACACCTAACCTTGGGCTCCGCCTACTTCAACTTATTCAGTTAAAGAGGTCAAGAGTCAATGGTGCTTATTCTCCCCAGAATGAAGTCTTCTCTGTGGATTTTAGAGAAATATGCTTAAGTCCATGTTGCAACATAACCAAAGTAATCAGATAAGTATCGAGAAACTTAGAAGCATAAAGCAGGGACTTATGGTGAAGATGTTGGTTGACATCATAGTCAAAGTGTGTTTACAGACAATAGACTGTTAAGCATTTTGATCAGCAGCCACTTGTGTTTTCCATTTAAAAACTGTTTTTTTTAGTGATTATACCGTGTTGCTGAATTCATAGCAGTATGCCACGCTAAAATAAACATATTCAAACTCTGTACATTTGGCTAATGATCTTCTACTGAAAACTAGTGCACTGCTGTTAACATAGAGTAAAACTCCAGCTGACCTTATGATATCACATTCAAGGGAGCATTTTCAGCCATAGGTCTTGGCAGATTGCTCCATGGTGGCCATGTACCCATATTCTATATACCCACACTGATGGTGCCCATCATCCAACTGGGCAGATGGCTGGTAGCTTCAACAGCTTTCTGGTGTTTAATTATTATCATAATCAAGGGAAATAAAGATCAATTAAAGCGCAAGTGAAACTAATGAAATGCGAGGGCAGGACAGTTGTCCAGAATGTTTTCCATAATAAATGCAAGCTGAGTCCTAAGATAGCATTAGTATGAAGTGCTGGCTTGAACACAAAACATTTGTGTTGATGGCCTTTGCAAAGGAAGGCCAATGTATTCCATTTTCATATTACAGTTCTAAACTGCAACATTTACACCTAAGTGAATGCCCATAAAGCTGATAAAACACAATAATGATCAATAGAGAGATACAAAATGAAAAGAAGCATCTTGCAGATTTAGAACACTGAAAGGAATATATTAAGTTGACATGAATATACGTGTGTGCCAGCAGGTGACCTTTTGGCCTTGTTCCTTCTGTTAAAGATTTTGGAAAGTTTGAAGAGTCCCAGCTGCCCTGATTTTGTTTGAAGTAAATGCATATTCTGCATTTTCTGTTCATTTACTCCTCAGAGATGGAAATAGCCAGAGCAGCATGTGGCTGTTGGCAACAGTTCAACTGCCTTTCACCAAGCTGTGTGTCGTACTGCAAGACTGCACAGTCCATCTGAGCCAGGTGAAGAAGAAGGAAGAGAGAGGAGGGGAGTGGAGGATGAGAAGAGGTGAGGAGGATGAGACAGGCGGCGGTGGGGGGAGACGTGAAGGAAAGAGGGAGGCCCAAGAAAACAGATGCCACCACTGTGGCCATGGCATTGTTGGATATTAATAGTCCAAGGCCACATTGTGCCAACCTTATTGGAAATGTGAGCGCTGCCATGCTGTGCCTCCATCACACGCTAGCATCAAAATGAAATGAGTAGGGGTGTGAAAAAAAAATTATCCTGGTCAGGGGAGATTTCCATAGCCACTGAGGGGAAGTAAAATATTGCAATACAGGTTTTATAGTGATGTAAAATGATGGCTGCAATGTTATGTTGTAATGGTTTGTAACAGTCATTACAAAGTACCATACACCCAAAATAATATGTTATCTGGAATTGATACTGTACCTTATTTTAAAGGATTAAATGAATGAAGACAGCTGCCTCTATAAGTGTAAGGAATTAAACAGAGGCCCAAATGTCGTGCATGAATGGTGCCATGAGGCGAAAAAAGCATGGCTATTCACAATTCATCAGTTGCAGTGGCACCCTTTGCAGTGATGAATGACTTAACAATATTATCCTAAACAAAAAGCGGGTAATTAGTGACATTTCTTTTAAAGTCCAATGTAGCTTTACTGTTTTCTGAGCGCACAGAGCTCCAGTTCAGAGCGGTAATGGCATAATTTATCTTTTCAGAGACGCCCGACATGCTGCAGCTGATTGAATCATGCTGGAGTGAAACCAAGTCTTCTGTGATACAAGATCAGAGGAGGTATTTATAATTGTTATAGCTATTAGGTCTGAGGCTGTATACGCTGAGCATACAAAATACACTCACATATGGCACTCACTTTAGGTTTTGCATGGGACAGTCATGCACTGAAACCATATGCTGCCACCCCAACTCACACACCTCAAAGCACCGTGTTTCTGCAGGCTATTCATGTTCCATTACCAAGCTTGAGGGACATGCCAAAGCCAATATTGTGACCTTACAAAAGTTTGCCTGAAAGAAAACCATGTTATAATAAAGAACAATTCCAACCCCCAAAAATGTGACCAATAAATTTACATTTTTTAAATGCTTTTTGGGGGGTATTATTCTATGACTTAACAAGGGGCGGTGACCAGGGAAGGGTTGTAATCCTGTCTTTTGCAGTTTGTCCATGAGTTACAATTTGGGAGTTTGATGTTCAGAAAGATACTATGCCTTTTTTTTTAAACTTTCTGGAATAAACTCATTTCTTTCAGGCATTTCAAATGTAAATAAACTTAAAGCATGTGCTTTTGCATATGAACAACACTGCCTTAGGAGCTTTTGATATATAGATAACCTTGACTATTATGTCACATAGATATCTTCTGAGCGGAAGGGGAACATTTGGCGTGAGAATGGAACAGGAAAGCTTATGCAGTGTTCAAAATGAGAAGTGTTTTTCCTCTGAATTTCATAGCAATTTGCCAATCCAATATTTTTCTTTAGGTGCACATGGGAATTTACGTCTAGTAATATTGCTACACAAAAGGATTGGTGGTCACCAAAAACATGAGGAACTAGAAGGGCACTCGGGAAGCGCAGAACTCCACCAAATCATGCCCTGTCTCACAGTCTTAACGCAGTGTGAATTTTTTAGTCTGGAACTCATCTTTACAATTTTTCCGACACAACAATAATGCAGCATGCCCTATCTCACAATGTTAACAGAAGTAAAAACATTATTTCTGTATCTGCCCCGTGATTGGGCTCTGCTCCTAAATTGAATGGGCTCTTCCTTGGCCCATGGTACACCCTTCCACCAAGTTTTAGGAAAATCGGCCCAGTAGCTTTTCCCTAATCCTGTTGACAGAAAAATACACCTACAGACTCGAAGTGGACAAACTGAACCAAAAACATGACCTCCTTGGCAGAGGTAATCACAGTATGATTGTTGCCTTAAAACATTCATTGATCATTTAACATTTAACTGTCTTGAAACTCATATAAAACTAATATTTACGTGCTACTTCATCTGTGAAAAGTTCAGTTACACAAAATATTTCTATCTATTGCTTTTTAAAATCAGTCACAAGCCAGGGATCGGATCTTTACTGAGACCCAAGTTGCTTTCTCTAGTTTCTGTTTTATTAAATAAAGCTTTCATCTGCTCTTTATTGTTTCTTTTCCATCTCTCAATATGTTATAAAAGCCAGTTTACATTCTTACATGGAAGTCCTCTGATGTCCCTCACAGGACCCCTTACAGCAGTGCAGTATAACACATCAGCCTTGTGCTGTTATCCCCGGTACCACTGAATAATTCAACAATGCACCACTGCCCCTCGCACACTGTTTGGAAAATGCAGTAATGAGAAAAGCTATAAAACGCCTCAATGGTCTTTGCTGTTGAAAAAAAAGAAAAAAAACTGAACCCAGACTTAAACAAGAGACACCAAAGAAGATATCTTTGTGTTTTTTTTCCCACAGATTTACTGTAAATGGGATGGAGCACAGAAACCACAGAAAGAGAAAAAACACTTCAAAAAGACGACCTGCATATTTTTACCCAATTAGATATTTCTTATGTTACTTTTGAGGTGTGATGCTCAGCCGAGCGTCCTCTGGCAGAACAAAGGAAAAGAATGTATCAGTGTCTTTCCCCTCTTGATCATCCAGCGATTTTCAAGGTGTAAACATTAAACTGCTTAGGGAGGAATTATCTAGATGGGGGAAACGTTGGCAGGAGTTCAGAGAAGGCTTTGTAAAGTAAACCAGATTTGTTCAGGGGTCTGTGATCAGTTTATTTTCCCAGTCCCCCAGTCTTTATGCTCGGCCTTCTTGTAATTGTCCTCATGTTTCAGCTAATTTCACATTTCCACAGAGAGTAATGGAAGGAGAAAGGGAGGGAGGAAAGGAATTTGGCAGTTTGAAGGAGTAACACCCTTAGACTTTCACATCTTAGTTGATGTCATTTTGAATAGATTTGAAGCATTTAGGGGCAGTTCCAACGCAAAACCTTTGGGGTTTCAAACACTTTTCTACCACTTTTAAAGAATGTTTTTTAGTTATTTTAATAGATAAGTCAACCAATGTCAAATTAATATTGTCATTCTTACCTGAGCCTTGTCTATTTTCAGGATATTGTCATTAAGTCTTTAGAGTTTTTTTCAGTTATTGAAAAAGATCAAATATCCCACACGTTCAAAGGAATCTACAAAAATCACACACATATTATAAAAACGTTCTCCAGCATTTTCCAGATAATGTAGTTCTTCTCACAAAAGTGACTGAACAGCCAGAAAATCAGCACCTCCTCTCAGAAATAGCCGCGCTTTGAAACTAGTCCAAGTGGAGCAGCACACTACAATGTCGCAAAACTTTTCAAGGTCTAATGTTTCCTTTGATAATCTCTGGCTGGATTAAGGTGCATAATGTGAAACCCAATGAGGTGTGCTTACAGGTCCCATTCACAGACAGGCCAACTTAAAACAGCGTCTCACTCCACGGACATGATGTAACCACTGTTTGAGCGGAACTCCTCCTGAGTGTAGATGATGTGAAGTCTTTCATGTGTAAAGAACTTGGCTTGCAATGAAAGAGCAACTGCAATTAACAGGATTTTGGACACCATCACTTTTATGAAGTCATGTACAGTAACAAAATCCCCACCACATTACAAATGTTTTGTGGATCTCAATGTTGAATTGTAATATACTATTATTGATGTGTTCTAGGTAATTATAGTGTGCCCTTATATTGCAGATAACAATCTGGTACATCACGTTTCTTGTTTGATGTTATCTTACTTACGTAGAGTATGTGATCCTGATTAGTTTTCATAGGTGTAACACCTGTATTCAAAATATATTTGTCTTGTTGCTTAAATAATAAGTCTTGCTTTGCCAGACCTTCCTCCACAGCTCCATGGAGGAGGTTCTGGCTAGTCCACACGGCATTCAGGGATGGGAGAAAAACTTGCTCTGGTCTATTGGCATCTCTTTAAACCTATCACAGTGGTCATGGGCGGTTGTAAGCGCCGCATGGAGCCAAGGTGCTGCTGCACAAGAGTATCGGGAAGGAACTTGTTTTGCAGAACATGTGTATGTTCAAAAGTTGTTTAGTCGTGCAACAGAAAACTCAGATTGGACAGACAGTCTAGCTAGTTCTCTGGATTTACACTGCAGAGATCTGAGGAGCAGTTAACCATAGTCCTCATAAATCCAGTTTCAAGTTTAAAATTCCAGCACAAAGAAAGCAGAAGGTATGGCCATCCAGCCAAAGAGAGGGCCATACGACAAACTTTCCGGCGGAAATGGAGCAATCCCGGAAGTGGAAGGTTGTGGGTATAGACTACCTAACAGATGTGATGCCTCTAGCACACACAGGAATTCTTAAAGTTCCCATTGCATGAAAATTTCACTTTATGAGTTGTTTTTTTTACCATTAATATGAGTTCCCCCAGCCTCCCTATGGTCCCCCAGTGGCTAGAAATGGTGATAGGTGTAAACCAGGCCCTGGGTATCCAGCTCTGCCTTTAAGAAAATAAAAGTTCAGATGAGCCGATCTGGAAACTTGCCCCTTATGATGTCATAAGGAGCAACATTACCACCCCTTTCTCTGCTTTGCCCGTACAGAGAATTTGACCCACCCATGAGAGAAAGACATCATGGCTTTCAAATGAGCAAAGTATCAGCTGGTCAAGGCCACACGCCCAGAAATTGTGGGCTACAGTTTCTAATAAACTATGATAAACTGTTTCTAGAGGGTTGACACTAAGAAATAGGATAGTGATGCATCTTGACACAGTGACCCACATCTAGAATCTGGTAAGGTGCAGGCCTCTACAGAAGCATGGCTTTTTGATGCATGCTGATGTGTGTTGCCCTTAAGGGATACTTGTAAACATTACAGTTGCCACTTTATTAGGTACACCTAACTAATGCAGTCTAATAAACAGTCCTACAATACATTTTCATTATACTGAGGTGTTTCTGTTATTTAGCCTACCCATTTGTGAGGTGGGACAAATGGGGTGGACAAAGTAATAAAAAAGGTTATTGCAATACAAACTGCAACCTCCAAAATGATCGCACAGTAGAAACAATACATCTCTAAAACAGCTTTTGCTGTGGCCCCTAGTATGCTCTATTGTAAGCTACCCTGATCCAAAATATTGTACATTAATGTTGTATCATTGTTTTTCTTTGCTTGAGAAATAAATGCCTAGCAAAATTGCTTCCAAAATTAGACTAAATAGTGGGAAAGTAGTTTTAAAATGTGGTCATCTCAACACCGACCACTGTTGTTAATCAGGCACCGTATCAGTTCCACAAAGATACAATCTACAGGGTAATAAACTGTAGATGACACAAACGTGATACTGATGTTTCACATGCATTGTCTAGCTTTACCAGCATGAGAGTCACATTTGCTAACTGCAAAGCTGAGAGTTACCTACTGTCTTTCATTTCTTTACTTGTTGTTTGTTGTAGCACAAATCAGAACAGCTCCTGTAGGGGCTTTGGAAAGAAATGAATGAACGTCTTATAAATGCCATCACTCTTTACAGTCAGTCAAATCCTTCAGGCAAACACACTTACCCTCAGTGATCTCAACTCAAACTCCAGTGGTGGAGGGAAAGGAGGTGGAGGGAGGATGCCTTTGAAACTGAGAGGAGCTTCTCTGAACCATTACCCATCAGCCCCTCCACTCTCAGAGGGCTAATCCCAGGGGGAGAGGGGGCGTCCGTGGAGTATACGTTGTCTCGTATGCGTTAATGGGGGATTACACATGTTAACATCTATCTCACAGTGCGCTTGGCCAAAGGGGCTCTGCTATAGGGGTTTAGCATATGAATAAGGAATAAGGAGATGATTGAATAGAGGCTATAGTGAGAGTGAGAGCTGCCACTTGCGGTGGTAGAGTGATTAGGATGACACAAAGAAGGAAATCTCTTGGAGAAAAGATTGCTCTCAGCTGAATGAATTTCATTTAGCTGAATTTAGAGTTAGCTCTGTACATATGTTGCTTATCATTTAAAATGTTTGATTAAGGGATAACATGTAGAATAAAAGAAGAATTTACTTGGATAAGTGAATGATTTAATTTAGGATTAAGCATCTTGATCATAATGGGGTCCTAGAGCTTCCCTAGGAAACTTAATCTAATGAAATCCATTGCTCTTACATAAGATTTTAAAATACCACATCTATTCAATGGAAATTAATATTAATATTTATTAATATAACTTTTACTCAAAAGCATGAAATAAGAAACATTTGTAAAAATGAAATGTGGTGTCAGTTTTCAGAGACTTTGTGTGGAGAGAGTGTGCTACTACTTTATTAGTCAACTAGCTGTTCAAGTGACGATAAAATAAAATGTACAAAGCTACTCAGTAATTTATTTATTGGAAGTGTGTGCACTTTATTCAAGAATAGGCTTCTTTTATTTAAATTTTTTACAGAATGGGTTAAACCGCAGCCTGTACTGAATATGTATCAATTATTCATGGCAAACTAAACCATATAATATATTGTATTGTGCATCAGTTGGCAATGGCAAGTTCTCTTTTACAGATTGGCGAACAAAACAAATCCTCGACACCTGCAGTTGTTTCAACAAACGGCCAATAACAACATAGGATTACGTTGACAAAGCTCTTTAACAGCTATTTTAATCTGGAGAGACTTTGTTGCAGATTATATACCATATACTTAATATAAATTGTGCAGAGTCTTTGGAGACTCTTTGGAGACTATTTGGAGACTCTTTGAAGATTCATCCCCTCCATCATTATAAATACAATTTTTTAAAGGTGTAAAGAAGACATATCCCCCGATGGAGTCTAGACACTGGTGGTGGTGGTGGTGAAGGAGCTCGAACACCGAACCGAAGGAGTTGACAGGTGTGGTCTGCTGGAGGAAGACCCAGGGTGGCGTGGGTGATGATGACTGGAGGACGTGGAAGGGGAGAAGGCAGAGTTGCACTCTGAAATGCCTGAAATGACAGCTGACAGAAACAGAGAGAGAAACCGTTTTAAAGCAGGGCTGTAATGCTGTGATTGGCTCGTGAAATTCAAGGCCAATATTGATTGGTGAACTGAAAAGTGAACGCCACAAACCAGTTGATCAGTTTTAGGAAGAGAGGTTCTACACTTGTGTATAATGACAATGAAGGCATTCTATTCTATGTGTTTGTTTACCTTTTCCTCCCTGCGTTCTCCCTACGTTAGTTTCTTCTAACTGTGACCACGATCATTCCCGAAGAAAACCTCAACCATGAACAGTGTTAGATCAGAAAACACTTAAGTATTTGTAACAATAATTTGTAATGGTAAAAATGAAGAAAAAAAAATGAAACTTTTGTCATATTGCCATTCTGACAACATTGACCAGTTGATTTTAAACATAATACAAATATTAGTCTAAACCTGGTCAAAGCAGACAAAATGTTTTACAAGAAGAAATGGAAGTTCATAGACTATTTTGGATGAAATACTTTATTTTTTCAAAAACTCTGCATCCGTTTTAGTTCTGTCCTGAGACCGGCTGATGGAATTGACATGCAGCGCAGACATCAGCTCAGCTCTCGGGGAGAGCGAGGTGTTTATTTCCTGAAGGTCAGCCCTTTTGTGTGGAGAAACTTCTTGCCAGATGAGATAGGGGAGTAAATTGCACATCTATCATCCCCTCCCTCCCTCCCTCCTTCCTTTTCTTTCCTGTCCTCATACTCTCTCCTTCCCACACCGTCTCTCATTCTTGCCATTCTCCTCAGCTCTCGCTCTCTAAAGTGTCCCACATTTTCGTCCTCATTTTTGGCCATCTACCACTCATATTCTTAACCACCGTCTCCATACTCTTTGTGCTTCAATCCTCCCCTCTTTCTGCCTCTCGCACACTCCGTCTCTCCTTCAGTGTGAAATCAGTGGAGTAACCGTTGGCACGGTCTGTGATTTATGACTCACTCTGAGCGGACCCTTATCAGGTGCAGGCAAGGCTCTCTGTGCTGCTGCCTGCGTCTGAATGACAATGGAGAACCAGTCGCATTATGCTCCGCAGCCTCGCCCCTTGCATTCTGGACACTGCAGATTACATCTAGCTCCTTGATTTATGGACGCCATTTTGGCTTCTGAGAGGGACATGAAGGGGAGTTTGGAGTTGGGGGGGTGGGGGCTGTGGTTCCTAAGGCCAGCTTCTGCACTCGGCCAACATCATTTTGAAGGGAACCTGGTGGAGGTGTGTTTTATATGCATATGTGTGTGGGAGTAAAAGCCGATGGGTGAACAGTATTTATGTGCATGGATATGTGTGGGTGTTTGTGAATAGGAAGGTGTAATTTATCAATGTGTCAGGAGTTTTTTCAGCACAGATATTGACATTGTACGTTGTTGGAAGCGGTGTGAAGCCATATCAACATTAAAAGCTCAGGATTAGACTGAATACAGCTGTATCATCACCTGTTTAAAAAAATGTATTTCTCATCTCTACTCCGTAATTGAATCATTGCCATGTGCATCTCTGGAGATAAGATATGTTATTTGGGAAAATTATTTAAATGTAGAACAACGTGTTAGCTAACGTAATTAACAGGCAACTATCACAGCTGCAGTTCTTTATGGGAAAGAAGTAATTGTGTAATCTAACACATTAAATGAGGGAAATGAGCATCACATCTCAGACTTAAACACAGCAGGCGTTTTATATTCATTTGGCTCAACAGTCAGTTTTTATCGTGTGAATATTGAGAAAAGACATTGCTAAATGAAAAAAAAAAGGCAAATGACAATTTGGTCTTTTGAGGTTGCCGCAGAATAAAATATGAGGAGAGATATAAGCAAAATTAGAAAAAATTACACCTATACAAAATACCAGACAGCACAGAAGTAAAACAAATCTCTCCATCTGTGCAGTATGTTTCTTCATATAATTTATTTACATTCAAGATGTAATAGTGTAATAGCGTGTTACAGATAAGATAAACAACGGTTAGAATCTTGGAATTGAGAAACAAAAATGTTTGCTTGTTTAGTTTTGCTGCAAGTTACTGTGTCGAGACAATGGGTATCAAGCTGCTCCAGATGATCTGCCTAATATTTTTTTTAAGTAAAAAAAAAATCTCTTATTTCTGCACCTCCACTTCACCAGATATACTTCTTCTGTGAAGTCTATCCAAATTCCCCCCCAAACTTAGCAGTTTACTAAGAATTGCTCTCAAATGAAAGGATTAATATTGTTCTAAGATATGAAAATACTGTAAGTATATTTAATTGGTGTGTAATAATGGAATGTCACTGCTCTACTGAACAGTTTATCAGCTAGAGAAAGATGTGTTTAAAGAAGAGTAACAGTACCATTCTCCCATTTCCAAACTATTTATCTAAGGTAGAACCTGCCTGAGAGAAGATGAAACTAACACGAAAGCTAAGCTAATAAAGCTTCAATGCATGCATCAGGCTGTGACCTTTCTAGTCTTTCTGCTCCGTTGCTTGGGGTTGCTTCTATTCCACAACAACTGGGAATAAATGTAAATATACATGTAAATGTCATTCTCTTACAGTGAAGTTCCCTTTTCCTGTTTTCCCTGACCTGGCCTGTAAAATGGCCACCAGTGAGGTCTCTGGTGACAGGCAGCTGGCTGATAAATGTCTCCCGGAATACATTTCTACAGCTATGAAAACCAAATACTTTAAGAGGAGGATAGGGCACAGCTCGGCACAACCAGAAAAAGGAGGAGGTCTGGAAAGTTGTGAGGCCTTGTGTGTGTTTTTTTTAACAGACTGGTTGTTATGGTTCTTGCAGTTGCCAAGTGGCGAAGGGCTAAGTGGAGATAATGCGTCCTTGTAGCTCATCAGAATATGGAGAGGCAATGTGGGCGGTGTGCTTAGTGGACAGATGGCCAAAAATCACATGTAAAACAGTTCAGACCCACCCTCCCTGTGTTCAATGCAAGAGAATTCCAAACAGTAGCACAAACTATTTGCTAGGTCATATTTTGGTGACACCCTTTAGCCTATTTATGTCTCATTATACTTTGTTCCAATGTAGCGTAACAGCAGGAAATGTTTTGGATATTACTGTGGAAACTTAAACAGACTGAAGCAAAGTTAAGAGTTTGCATGCATTCACTAAAATTAAATTGTGTGTATCATATTCAGGTTTTGCATTCATTTTATCCTGACTAAGTAGCATATGATATCAAATATGGTATATGGTAGTTTGTGAAACATATTGATGTGAAAAGTATCTTTGGTACCTGACACTAATGGGAAAATAGATTATTTAAAATATTACTTATTATATTATGTACTCAGGCCATAAACCTGTGTGTGTGTGTGTGTGTGTGTGTGTGTGTGTGTGTGTGTGTGTGTGTGTGTGCGTGTCTGTGCATGCGTTTGTGCGTGCGTGTGGGTGTCAAAGAGACAGAAAGATGGTGGTGGCAACTTGGGTGGCTTCCCATCTAAATTGGGCTGTGTGAATGTTTTTTGTCAGAGTTGATTTCTCACATAGACACACAGTTGTGAGAACCCTCACTAACACATTGCATTCCCAAGTCCTGACTCTGACCTTAACTTAATTCCAAATTTTATCCTAAAACCAAGCTTTTACCCTGAAACAATCCTTTGAAGAGGTAAAGACCAAAAATTGTTAACTTTCCAAAAATGTCCTTACTCTGAAGGTCTAACTCAAGGTCCTCAGAAAGATAGATGTTAAACAGCACACACATACTAACACACATGAAAAAATAACTAAAATTAGAAGCTAACAGAATTATTGATGGTAAAACTCACCCCTGTTTAAACTTTTACATTTTTTAGGTATACACACTCATTCAAGCACAGAGCCTAAAAAATACACAACCACATATGTAAAAATAAATGCAATATATTTTACATCAAATCATTGTGCTGTATCACACAGTAAAATGGGCTCACACACACACACACACACACACACACTCACTCAAAGGAGCACCAGACAGGACTTGGAAGGGGTCCTGGACACTGTCATGGGTCCACACGTCAAATGAGCCGGGGAACCAAACAACAACAATAACAACAGGAGTTAGAGCATATGGGGCTCTGTACCAGCTGAGAAGGGCCAACGAGGTCCCGTGTGTGTGTGTGTCTGTCTGTGTGTGCGCGCGTGCCTGCATGTGTGTGTGCGTGCATGTGTGCGTGCGTGTGTGTGTAAGGGGCATTATAACTATAGACTGGTGCCTAGAAAGATGAGAAAAAGGAAAAAGTGTGGTTGAGAGAATGCAGCTAACACTGCAGGCCTTAAGCCTTCATGCTCTTTTCTTAAGGTGCTCTCCTCATCTGAGTTTTGGATCACTGTTTGTATGTATTTTTCCACAGAAGCCACATCCAATAGTAATACAAACCAAAACCAATGTCGAACAGACATGTGGGCAGACGTAACATCTGTTTTTGTTCCTTGACTTCTTGGCTTATTTTGAACAAGCTTTTTTTCCTTCCAGTTTTGACTGAATTCAGGCATCATGTTGGCTATTTGTCTTTGTTTCCATTCCTGTAATTCTTCTTTATTAATGCCAATGATGACTGATCACAAGTGCTGAAAGGATCAATGGAATAATTGATCAGTAAGAACAATTTGTCTTTTGATTAGTTAATCAACAGCCAGTTATTTGAAAGAAATTAACAATTAATTTATCTTTATTAGTGCAAAGCATTTAATGTGGGGTTGTACTTATGCATAGTCAATGTATTACCTACAGTAGATTGCAGTCAGCAAATGTCTAGTTTGGAGAAACAGACCTGAGTACCGACACGGAAGCAAAGCCATGTACTGCTATTGACAAGGGCAGCAACAAAAAGGTATTTTAGCCACCTAAAAAAATGCCCACTCAAAACAATGACATCTGTTTAAGTGTTTGCTGTATTTATAATATTTTTAACCTTGCCATCAGACAGCTCTTTCCTTTGGTACTGCATTACTGGGCTGAGTACCCAGGGCCCTCATGTGAGGAGGGCTCAAAAAGATGCTAGAATGAATAGCTGTGGATGCGTGGAGGGGCCCATAGAGAATGGCTTTCTAGAGGGCCCAGAATGTTGTTCTATGCCCCAGGTTGGTGACAATTGCACTCAAATACCCATACTATAGACCTTAAGGACCTACTGAAGGCATTGCCGACTGATGCTTAATGAGCGTTAAACTGTTGGTCTCCAGAAATGCTCTTTAACGCCAGTGATGGAAGAAGTATTCAGAATTTAGTAGTAATACAGCAATCAAAAATACCCAAGTAGAAGTCAAGAAGTTCAAATTCTTACTTAAGCAAACTGTACATAAGTATAAGCATCAAAATGTACTTTAAGTGCCAAAGGTAAAAGTACTCAATATGCAAAGTGGCCCATTTTAGAATCACACACTGTATATCTACTGTATATATTACTGGATTATTATTTGTGATGCAATCATGTGTTCATCACTATAATGTTGCAGCTGGTGAAGGTGGAGCTTCAAGTACTTTATAGGCTATAACCTATATTTAATGCATCATAATTTATTAGTTCATTTATGTTCTTGTATTAGTAATATGCAAGTTACTAAACTGTGGATTAGAAAGTACAATATTTCCCTCCAAGATGTAGTTGAGTAGAAGTACATGCATAAAGTGCTATAAAATGTATTGAAGTACATAATGATTAACCAAACTTGAGGCCAAATGTATTAAAAACTATCAGATCTCTGTCACATAGGAAGGGAGAAATGAAAATGATCTTCACAGCCTGAGAGTCAAAGTGAAAGTCAAAGAAACTTTGAGAGTGGGTAGGAGGAAGTGGAGTGGGGCTGAACTCTGGGCCAACGCTCCATGGCAGCAGATTAAGGAGGTGCAGAGCAGGGATTACCCACCATGAATAAAATAGTACCCACTGGGCTTGTGTTTGTCTGCCTGCCTGCTCTGTACACACACTCCACAGCAGAGCACACACACATACACACACACACACACACACACACACACACACACACACACACACACACACACACAGACACATAGAGGCATACAGAGGGTCCCACTTCTGCTACATATATTTGTAGTAAAAATTACAAGCAAGGAATAGTTTATTCATTTACCTTGATGAAAGTGTTTGTCATTCCTAATTGATGCACCAGGGAGAGCGATATAGCTAGCATGTGTATCTCTGCTGTAAAGACAATCAATAATTAGTAACATAGTTTTGTAGGATCCAGCGATTTTCTCTATTCTCACGTAATCACATTTGTCTCTAAGTGTTCAATGAGGTTTCAATTTAAAAGTGTTTCCAGATTTTAAGCTTCCTATAGTGTATTTATGAAAACACGTCCTTGCTATCAGCTGTTTAGTATTTTCCAGTGTTTTTCATTTACACAAGCGGCATTATTTCTAAAGCTATGGAACCACATGCTGTGATTATGTCATATCGAACAAACAGTAATTCTGAGCAGCCAGGTGAGAGAAACTGTTGAAGTCAGCAACAGTTGTGTCAACAAACAACCTAATATAGTAGTCTAATATTAGCACTATCAATGAGGCTAAGTACAAAGAATCTATTACTGTTGGTTTGTATGGAGTTGAACTTGATTACAAGCTCTACAAATATGTAAAATGATAAAATTATCTAATCTGTGCTCAACTGGGGATGACCATGACATATGATTAGATAAGAACCTTTATTGTCATTGTACTACTGTGCACGGCAACAATACAGCGCAATTGTGATGGCCCTCCCTGATACTAAAAGCAATACAAAATGTGAGTAAACAATATAAAAGTCAAAATAAGAGCAGTACAAAAAATTATAATTAATAAAATGACAATTTCAATAATTAAACACAAATGCAATTTAAACAAATTTACACTTTGTTTTATAATATGTGAGGGATAGGTTTTTTTGTACTACCCACTCTGTCACCATGGATCTAAAGTGAGATTTGAAGTGATAATACTCTCAAAGCTTTGATGATTGTAATGGAGGCAAAGACTTACTCAAATTAAGGGGACACTTTATTGAATAAACATAGATTGAATGATAGAAAAACAAATATACAAACTTATAAACAGCAGACACAACACTGCATAAACACACAAACACTCAGAGGGCCTGCATATGCTCCCACAACACAAAAACATACAGACATAAATTCATATATTTTCTGACACATACCAATTAACATATATAAATATAAAAAAACATGGGGCTCAAAGGACATATACACACACAGAGATACGCATTGTTAATAAAACATAACGAAATGCACTAGTTTACAGTTCAAACTCACTCTCTCATTTCATCTGAAAGGCCCACTTGTAATGCTATCACTCTAAAAGTCAATTTTTGCACTTTTGCTCCTGTAATCCCAATTACAGAGCTCATTCAAAATGATGGATAATCCCTTTCGTAGTGCCTAGTGAAAACAATTTGGCCGCTGTACTTCGGGAAACCTAAGAGGAGAGCCGTGCCACACACATCATTTTTCAGCTTACATTTATAGGGCTCATAAGAGCACGGCTTGTAAAGTGACTTTTGGGTGAGTTGATTCTGGCCAAAATGGGCTCTCGCTTTCCTTGAGAATATGGTCAAACACAAAAAAACACACAGTCACAGAGAGTAAAAAGAGAAGATAGAGTGGAGAAAGATTGAGGAGGGACAATAAATGATAAGATATAAAGTGACAAGAGAACAAAAGAATGCCAGAATATTTAGAAAATAAGGCCGGGATCAGGAACAAACTTTGAGCAAAAGAAAGGATAGAAAACAAACCAGTGAGAATAAATAAGGATGCTTAACCACAATTGCAGACTCCAGGCATCATAAAATACACTGAAGCTTTCAGCATGAGGCCGGTGTGGTGTGGGCTACAAACAGGGCCGGTTACACCAGGTTCCTGATGACATGACTACTGGGTGTGTGGAGTAATTCCTGCAGCTATGGTTAGCTACCAGGGGTTTGGGGTTTGGCACACATTGATGTTTCCACATGAAATGCTTCTTCACTCTGTGGGGGTTTATATGTATTTATTTCTAACTGCTGTAATTTCCCATCTGATTGTCAAGTGAATATTCGCTGACGTTTTAAATGTTGCAATTTATAAATTGCCGTCACCTGCATTGGAACAAATAAATATGTTAATGAATGGAATATGTTGTGACATGAGAGAAAGAAATGCACCCAGAGGAAATTAACTCAAGAATGACAGAGATAAAAAGACACAAAAGGTAGAAAAACTCCAACTGCCAACAGGGACGTACATATTAGTTTTTGAGGTTGTATTAGCATGCCTACCTGGACTGACCTTCATAAATGACATTTCTGCTATCGGGCTGATTTCATTTTACAACTGAGGCAAAACTAATTCATCTTTTTAATTTAAGACCTGAATTTGCATCATTTATGGGCTGAAAAATAAGGGTTGCGTTATGCTTGAACAGAACTATTATAATAGTATAGTATAATATAATGAAATAACTATTATAATGTGTAGTCTGACCTGGTTGTATAACAAAAGTGTTTAAAGTTGGAATATGGGCTGGCGCGGATGACTTTCACGTGATTGACCGGAGTTTGTGCCGCAGACTTGCAATTAACATGTGCTTTCTCAAACCATAACCAGTTGTCTTAGTAGACTATCCCTATTATTACATGTGCCATATGCAGATAATGTAAAAACAAAAACAAGAATAAAAATATTTGCAATACAAACAGTGGCCTTGGACATTAAAAAACATGGTTGTGGAACGTTCAGTGTTGACATTCTTGTGTGGTAATATTGTTGGAAAGATACAGCAGTGAATTCATAGAGTTGATCTATTATTATTGACAATACACTAAGTGAATGATGGGTGATCATGAAAAGATGAACAGCATTTAATGCTCTACTCCTAGACTGGCACTGTGGGACTATGAAGCATCTGGACTAATTTAATACATCACATTTTGTTTAACACATTTAGGTGGAGACAGCAGATTTCATTCCCTCTTTCCACACTCCCTCCGATCACCAAAGCTCTCTCTCCTTAGATCCTGGATCATGTAGTTTGTCCATTGGACCTAAACTGTTGCATTCTTTCTGGCTATCCCACCCTTATCTTGCATATCTCTGCTCTCCTATTTTATCTCTTCCTGACCTCTCTCGTGTGTACCTTTATCCTTCTGATGTTTACTTGCTCTGCCTTTCCCCTTGTCTTCTCTCTTTTTACTGTCTCTTCTTCTCTCCCTGTTGTCCTCAGTTGATATAGGCAGCTTCTCTCTTCTTCATTCCCTCTCCACATTTCTATCCCTCTATCTTCTCCCCATTTCTGTCCCTTCTTGTTAAATCTCTTCATTCTTCTTCTTAAATCTTTCCTGTTTTCCACCTTCATCTCCCTTATCTGCTCCCTTTGTTTCTCCTCTCCATTTCTTTTTTCCTACTGCCTCTGTCATTAGCCTATTTTCACTCTCCGTTCCTATGTCTCATCCCATCTCTCTACCCTTTCCTCATATACTGACATCTCTCCTTCAACCCCTTATCTCTCTCCCCAAACCCTCTCTTTGCCTTTGCTTGGTTCCTCACCTTCATGTCTTTCCCACATCCCTTCTACTCCTCTTGTTCTTTCCTACCATATCCCCCAGATTTTATCCGGGTTGTTTCGCCTCTCTCTCCCCCATTATTACTCCCCCCCCCCCCTACATCCCTGTAGCCGTTCCCCAGGCGGTTGGGTGCGGAGGGCGCTGGCTGGCGGGGTGATGGATGACCATTAAGGCAGCTTATTGGAAACAGTCTGATTTATGGGCAAGCGCTGCCTCGGCCTAATGGCTTCATTTCTTTCTGCCGCCACATGATGTCACAGCCAAGGTCACCGCGGCAACGCCCCCCCCCCCCCTTTGTTGTGGTTTCGCTCGCTGATGACCTGAGAGAGATGGAGGGATGGAGAGAGGGAGCAAGAGAGAGAGAGCAAGAGAGAAGAGAGAGATGAAGGAAAGGACAAAAGGGGGTTGTGAGGTTTGTTTGCGAAAGCAGAGAGGTGATGTATGAGTGTGTTTCAGTGAAACGGGGTACTTTCAATGCTTTAGTACAAATTTTGTTAGATATGGAAAATGTGTTTTTACGGCTTATCCTTCAGCCCGTTTTCTAAAGTCTCCCTTTTCCCTCCCTGCTCTCCTGTGCCCAGTAAATTTAAAACCTCCATCTCTTCTCCTCTCCTCCTTCATCTCCTCCCTTCCTTCCATAACCCCAATGACAAAATACGATAAAAAAACACACACACACACACACACACACACAGGTTTATGGCCTTCCCTCAGACAGCTATTACTCACTTCTACTTTAAATGAGTGCCGTCAAATATATGAGGCCAGCCATTAAGAAACCGATCAATAAAAATGCCATTAGGGGTGGAGTAAAAAAAAGCTGATATTAGTAAAGCTCAAAACAAAATATTTGATTTTCTCTCCGATAGTTAGCGAGACGGTGCTTTTGGATGAGGCTTTGAGCGGAGATTGAGTCAGAGTGGTTGGGCGGTTTGAAGGTGTGTTGTGTGTTGCAGTCAGTTATTTACCCAGGGACGTTAATTCAAAGCTCTGTGTGATATCCCCATCTGCCCGTCTGCGCTTTTCTCATCAAATTCTGTCTCAGGAGGTGGCATTCTGTTTGAAAGTTGTGCAGACTTTTAGCAGCAGTTCTTCAATATAAACAATATTTAATTGTTGAGCAATATGTTTGATTAGCTTAGAAAAGGTCTTTGATAAATCCTGCTTTCAAGTGCAGTGCCTCGATATTTTCATCTTTTGTGTAGGAGTTCTTTCTTTTAAAAGTGTCGTCTGGTCACATATTGTATTTTTTTCTGAAAACGTTCAATGACCAACATGAGTGCATTTGCGTGCCCAAGTGGTAATTAACCCCCCCGCCCAACCCGCTCAGGCTTGGAAGAACTTTCACAGGGAAACTGAAATTAGCTCCAACACACGGGGGTTGGAATTTAGCATAAATCACAACTAAAGAGAAAAGTACAAACTGTCTCCTCAACAGCAGTGACACAGCTGGACTCACTGGTGTTGGATCCACTCCCCTCTGGTATCCTGTCATGTTACATGATTTCTGGGCTTGGCAGTTTGAAGGCTGACACTGTTGCAGCTGCTTGAGATTTGACTTTCCCTGCAAGTAAGGAACACAGCTATGTTGCTAATGATAGTTAATAATCAAATTATGATGAATGGTAAAGCTTGTGGCTGCTCTACAGTTAAACCAGGATCACATCAACATTCTTGAAAACCATTAGAAAGAAGAAACACACATTCCCAACCCTAAAACCAGTGGTGGAATGTAACTAAATACATTTACTGAAGTACTGTACACAAGTACAAACTTGATGTACTGTACTTGAGTTTTTTCTTTTCATGCCACTTTCTACTTCTACTCAATTGCAGTTTAGAGAGAAATATTGTGCTTTTTACGCCGCTACATTAATCTGACAGTTTTAGTTACTTTACAAATTAAGATGTTTGCACATAAAACACATGTAGTCTATAAAATATGTTTGATTATAAATGAAATTACCCAACAATAGAAGTATAGCTGAAATAATTAGCCAATTTAACACTTAGTTGATTGACAGAACTGTTTTTCCAGTTTCTAAAATGTGAGGATTTTGAGTACA
Organism: Etheostoma cragini; assembly: GCF_013103735.1. Lineage (NCBI taxonomy): Eukaryota > Metazoa > Chordata > Actinopteri > Perciformes > Percidae > Etheostoma > Etheostoma cragini. The sequence goes on along the minus strand of NC_048423.1, from coordinate 4,305,549 downwards.
ATTTAAGTACATGTTTCCTGATGATCCTTTTAGTTAAGTAACATTTTCAATGTGGGACTTTTACTTTTAAGAATACTTTACAAGTGTGGTATTGATACTTTAAGTGAAGGATCTGAATACTTCTTCCACCACTGCCTAAAACTTCCTCTAGGCTGATAAGACCAGAGAGTGCCACACTTCCTGCTGGAAACGCAAGGGGCACAAATGTCCTGGACAGGGACCTGGGGGGGATGGCAGAAAATGTAAAGAAAATGTCCATCATTCTTTCTTTCTTCTGCAAAACAATAGATGAAAATGTGTGATGAGAGAACAGCGTTAAATTTGTATGCAACATACTTGAGTTTTTGCTTTCTATTTGTGTTCTTGCTTCTTAGCTCTCTGTAAATGGTTGTGCATGTGTGTTTCTTTAAGATTACCAGGAGTTTGCCTCCCCATACACGTGTGTGGGAAACCTTTGCACTCATTTGTTTTGTTGAGGTTTGTTTAAGTGCCTCGGCTCGTGAGTTTTAATCACTGTGTAAATATAAGAGTCTGACTTCATCTGTGATTTATTTATTGACAACAGACGTTCAGTGTTAACCACTGGGTACTGGAAACTAGAGCCACTTAAATTCTGTTGTGCGTCATCGTGGATGGCTTTTTTGACTGACCATGGATGCAGTGGGACCTTTATCTGCAGCGCTATGTCAGTAAGGGAGCATGGTCTGACCACACCACCTATCAATTCAGGGATACGGGTAAAACAATTTAGCTTGTTTGTTTTTCCTCAAACAAATCCCAACTACCCCGGGTGGCGCTAAGCCCCATTAGCAGAGATTGCGAGAGAGAAATCCGTTGATGTGCATCTGTTGAGCCAGACTACCAGCAGAATTAGTTCACACAACTTGTTGAAATCCAATAGACACAGCTTAAAATGTCACCCAGTTTTTTTTTGATGATACAATATATTGTTGCAATTATTCAGTGTGCAGCCTCAACTCGCTTTCTAGATTATTCGTAGGCTTTGGTTGAAAATTAAAACTTTTTTAGTCAAAAGCGTTTTGGTAGACTGACCTTGCAGATTTATTTCACAGCATTATGTGAAACCTGGTTGGTATCTGCATTCATAGTCATACACACATAACCAAAATTACCATTGATTTTAATCATACAAACTTACAAAATGAACACAACACCAGAACAGCATGTTTTACTCATCACACACTTATTTTTAACCCAATCAAATTCCAATTTGAACATTACATTGCCACCCTACACACACTCTTACTTTATCATCCACATTTACTGCAGGGACCACATGCACAAACGCACGCACGCAAACACACACACACACACACACACACACACACACACACACACACACACACACACACACACACACACACACACACACACACACACACACAAACACACATACACACACACAGCTTCCAAGACAGTGGTCGTCTCTGCTCTCTGTGCCCTGCCCGGTTTCTTTGTTTCTTGTGTTTGTTTAGCTGCCATGATGGATGGAGTCTTCCTCTGCTTATGTTTTTGGCCACCTCTTTGTGAGCTTTACCAGCTTTTTGTCTAAAGGTGTGTCTGGGCCTTAGAACATGCTCCAGACATGAGACACTGTCCAGAGTCTCTCCAGCATTCCCAAAACCAGAGCTGTGTGAACACCACTGGGTAAAAGCCACAACTTTTAGTCATAAGTCTTAACAGAAAGAACAGGCTGCTGTAGTGTTATGTACTGATGTGGCTTATATTTAGGTTAAAGAATATACAGAATTGTCCTTTTTTTGTTGTATATTTTTTAAAGACGTGTCTTAAAATATTAATATATTCTGTCTATGCAAAGGTGTGCTTCTTTAAAAGGAATTTACCCAGCATTAATTGACCCCACATGCACAAGATAACACATGCACATTGTCATTATGGCTTGATAAAAACCCTGAGACGCTCCATACCTTTTAAAAACCATATTTTATACCTTTCTGGTGATGAAAAACACTTTTCCTCTCAAAAAGAAATGCATTAGTGCACCAAAATGAAAATTTGGGTTTCTGGAAAAGGTTACGTTAGTCCATGACTACATACAGTATACTGCAGTTTACAACTGGTGTTGACAGCTGAAATAAAAAATTGTGCAACAACATGAGACAGTAATTAAAAAGTGCTTTTTGGAGAGTAACACAAAAATAACTTTCTCAAAATGCAGAGTCTGTTGTGAAAATAAAATATTTTCCTGCACATAAGTCAAAAATAAGTCTAGTGTGTATAACTGCTTGCCAGGACATGGGAAACATGCATGGGTTTTGATGAAAACATCTGTACATAAACTGCTGACAAAAGAGCGCAACAGAAAAAATGAGCAAGAATACTATCAGTTGATATGTGTTGAAAATAACATATAGCTCAAAGGAGAGTATCTGTTTGAGGTGTGGCTGCAGGCTGCGGCTCCAGACTAGGCAACAACACGCGCCTAAATCTCAGGCTGCTGCCCACCAAGCAATTCTCTTGGTAGGCAGTGCAGGACGCTTATGATTTATGACGAATCCCTCTCGCAATTTGTCACTGATGGCAGGAATGTATAACTCAAAACATTTTCTATTTTGCTGTGCATTGGTTCCCTCCGTCCCCCACAACATAACGCCCCACCACCACTACCACCATTCACACCAACCTCTCTCCTGCTTTATAAATTTGCTACATGTACACAAAAGTGTCTTAATGCAAATGTGAAAAAACAATTTAGGCATGTTTTTTTTTTACTAAGGATATGTTGTGCTGGAAAATGACACCGGTATGTGATTAAATGTTCTTGAAATGTGAAAACATTTCTCTTCCTGTATGATTTGAAGTTCATTTGTTTGTTAATAAAGCATTTGTTTCTGATTGTGTGTGTGTGTGTGTGTGTGTGTGTGTGTGTGTGTGTGTGTGTGTTTTATATCTGCCCTCCCAACCCCCTGCAGCCCGCTGATAGCAGCCACCAGGCCTTATCCCAGTGGCAAGGTAAAGATTGATGCTGCTCATCTGCTGGAATGGGGCTATAAAAGACAGCGCTGGACTGTACACTCACCCTCCGCCTCCTCTTCTTGTTCCCCGCTCTTTCTCACTGCTCGTTCTTCCTGCCTTCTTCCCCTGTGATGTACACATGTACACAGTCTTGTGAGTATTTTATCTATCTATCCGGCGATCTATCTGTGCATCTACAGTATCTGTCCGTCTATCCCCCAACACCACCGCAGTGACACTAAGAGCTGCAGTAAAACCAGACCCCGTCATGTTCCAAGGTGAGGGCTGATCTCATCCTGACTTGCCCCCTTCGCTAACACTATACACCCCCACAGCCCGGAATATTCTCCTACAGTGTTAAGTGCTCCTCCGACCTCAGCTTGTAATACCCCCCATCCCATCTCCAGTCCACATTACAGACCTCAGTATGTTGCTTTTGCTGATGACATCCAAGTCTTTTCTCGCACTTTGTTGTAATATTTATTTGTTAAGGAAAAATCTGCAAATCATTTATTCTCTTTTCAGTGGCTAACAGAATTGGAGACTGAATACTTGATAGTTAGACACAAGTCAGACTGATGTCACAAAAATGAAGATTTGAGACTGAGATTGGTTTTGCTATGGGACTGGACTTATGTAAAACTTGACTTCTGTAACAACATCGTCTTGCTTGGCAACACACCATTGATTTTAAATTGTGAACTATTCACCAAAATAACTTGGCCTCATTCAGCTAAAACACTACTTTAAAAAATGCTAAGTAATTTCCTGTAATAGTAGTATAGACTGGCATCTTAAGTTACAATTTGCTTATGCAGCCTTGTGACTTTTTTGTACTTGCCCTTAAGGACTTTACACTTAATGTGACTTGATATGGAGTTGTCTTAAATTACTTGAGACTTAACTTGGAATTGCATCTAAATACTAGCTCTTATAGCTTATTGGTTTCATGTACAGTATGCATCTTTACAAGCACTCAATGCAGACCGTTTTTCATGAGCCTCCCAATTGGTTTTTGAAATGTTTTGAACTGAATTGTTTTAAACTTTAGTAAAGAAATGAGTCCCAGGGTTGCCATTTTTAAATGTGCATCCGTTTGGAGTGGGAAACGAATATGGAATGAGGGCTAAACAGAACTAAGGCTGACTCAAGATACTTGGATCCAGCAGATTTGCTGATGTTATGCTGCAGAATTATGTTGCACTTTGCTCATTAGTGTTTATTGAATCGCGAATCAGTTCCCCAAATATAAATCATTGTGTAGGTTATTAGTTCACTACACTGAAGTGGTGACTATTTATTGTGAAACCCACCCAGAGTTTGACGAGATTGTACACAAATGGTCGTCATGGCAACATGGTCAATATGTCCACCATCCCATCTGCTTGTATAGGTTTCCCCTGTGGATGGCTCATGGTCTATAGAAGAATTAACATGTTGTGGAGTAAGTGATGGATAGGTTGGATAGGGGGAACAATATCCAATGATCTGTGTTCCAGTTGCATGCCCAGGCTGTTTATTTCCCATGGTGCCCTTGGTAGGTCAGTCACCAATGGTGCTCTAAGCGCATCCTGTCTTGCAAACTAATTTTGCATTCTTTAATATTGCATGGAGCTCATTTAGAAGGTGTGGGGTTGGGGTACAGTTTGCACACATGGACACATACACAAGCATGCAAACACACTTTCTCCGTTGTAATTTCCATCTCACCATTCTCTCGAGGGTGTATTTTAGAATATTGCAGAGGGTTTTGGATTGATGTGGTAAAACATGGCAAATGGTGTCTGTGTTTGTGTATACACAGGACATTATTGTTTTTGAGCCATCTTTATGTCTATGTGTGGACAGTATACATGTGAATGGGAATATAAATGTGTACTTTAGTGTGCATGCATATTCCCCAGCTCTTCAAAAAAGCGATTCAAACACCCTTTCTGCTGTTCTCTGAGTCATCAATCACCCTGCCACTTTAATTTATGTGCCACTTCTAGTCTCATTGTCATTTATTTTGGGGGGAAAGAATATTACCATTGTGCAGTTCCAGGGAAAAGCTGCTTCTTTTTGAAGCATGCAGAGAGATTTACTGTATGGGCTGAAAACTAAGCTATATATTCAGCAGACATGCTTAAGAAACAAGCACAATATTTTTTTATTCCATTTCCAAAGAAAAAAGTATTTAGTAAATGTATGTAATTTGATTTGGAAATAAATACCTAAAATCTGGAAAAAAAGCTACAAGAAGATAAATGCAGCTGTTTCCTAAGAATGTTGTCCCACTTCTGTTTATGTGTTGCAGAATCAGGCATCAGAGGTCAGGGGTTATAAGTTGATGGGTCATACAAGTCATGACTGGATGAGGTCAATGTGAGGTCACTTCCGCCTGGGGATTCCAAACTATTCCTGTCCATCACATAAGGCAACCTAGAAGACCTCTTTTATCCGGAGTCTCTGCCCAAGTCCCTGCTGTCAGAGTGATGTACAGCAGAAGGCAATAGATGCTGAGAGTGCTAGAAATTGAAGGGAGTCTGTTGGGGAAAAATGTGCACACATGCGCACACAAAGAAATGCATGCTCATACACAAATATAGCTCTTGTTCCCCTTTTAAGATCTTACACATTCCTCACAAGGTTTTCCAAATGTATGTTTGGCTGCTTAAAATACATTATTTGTACAAGTCACAAGGCAGGTAGTCTGTATCCTTCATATATTATTTCCGAGACTGCTTTGATGCCGCAGGAAATTCTGCTGGATGCAGGTATTTTCCGTATTCTTTGGCTTTCTTTGTGTTGGAACTTTAAATTTGGTGGATTAATGAAGACTATTGTTAACTGCTCCTCAGATCTCTGCAGGGTAAATTGAGACAGCTAGCTGGACTATCTGTCCACTCTGAGTTTTCTCTCGCACAACTATTCTGCAGAGGCTCTGTAAGGAGTTTAGAATTGCCCATGTCGATTCTGATTGGTTTAAAGAGATGCCATTAAACCAGAGCAGGTTTTCCTCCCATCCCCAAATGCTATGTGGAGTAGCCGGACCCTCCTCCCAGTGTGCTTTGGAGAAGGGTCTGGCAAAGTGAGACTACTAGATAGGTAAAGTTTTAGCACTGAACTTGATTTAAATAACTTTTTTCCATAGCATGTGAAATCTCAGACATAGCACTTATTGATGCCAATCAACAGACAGCGGATTTAAAATTCCCAGTGTAATTATATACAATTATTTTTAATAATACTAGGAGTATACATTTTTTCACAACATACATGACTATATTGTATCTTTATATTTATTATAATAATAAATGCACAGGTGGAATTAATAAGCCTAACATTAATGATGACATTCAGGTGTATCAGTAAGCCGTGAATCCAATTAGAATGCAGCGATTAATAATAATGAATGAGGATGTCTGGAGATGTAACAGATACATTTAAACGCCTTCTTAATATTTTTATCTGTGAAATTTTTGCCCTCAATTTTTTGTTGGCTCATATTGGGGGTTCAAACAGACCCTATACACAACTAGTTTACTTTTATTCTTAGGTATTATAATAAGTGTGTAGACCAAGGTTGAATGGAGCAAAGCATTAGTTAAAGCGGAGCACTGATGATGTACTCTCATTTGATGCATGCTGATCTATCTCAGTACATCTGTTCATACATTTTTGTTAGATGTGATGCTTGTGAGTAATTACCGAATAGAAGAAGCCATTTTCTCATAACTTTTCAAAAGAAATGTTCAAACCCTGTGGATGTGTCAGACTTTATGACACAGACACCGTAAAGCAGCCTGGAAGGCACTCTTTATGAAAGCACTTGTGTTTTGTTGTGACAGTTCAACCTACGCGAACAACGTGATGCAATAAGCCGACCTGCTTTATTGACTATGTGAATCACCGTCAGCCTTGATTCAGTGTAGCTACCAGCTAAACGCTTCATGCTACGCGCTAATCTCCAGAGTATAACTTGATACTCTGCTTCAAGGATCTTCATCTTTGCAACAAGATTGAATTATTTCTCCTTTCTCCGGCTCAGTTCGAGAAATTAAGTTACAGTGACCAATAACAACCGACTTCTTGTGTCATGGACCTGTGTCAAGAATATACCAGCAGAACACATAGCTAGATGCTTATTTAGCAACAAGTGAGGGCCTACACTCCGTTTGACCATTAGAAGCAAATTACAGTGACACAAAAAAACCAAGCCAAGAAGAAGAAACATATACTACATATTCTTTCAACAAAGCCATTTTCACAATAGCTTCCAAAGTTAAGAGGATTGTGTGCAGCCTTATTGATTTTTTTGTAGCAGTGTCAGGGAGATGGCGCCGAGAAAATGAGGTCTGGCTCGAAGGTTTATGTCCTGCCACAGTTAGGAGGAAACGTGAGCCGAGGATTCAGCTGGCCTTTTATTGTAAATGTGCTCCCTCTAGATGGACTTAAAGTGTCTGTTGTCCTGGCTATAGGAGGAGAATTAAATATGAAGGGTATCAGTAAATGGGCAGGAAGACTCCAAACGAGTGCTTAGGGACAGTTTCCCATTATTGTCATCTATTATCTTGGACAGATTGTGATCTTGGCCACTAAGTCGTTGAATGCAATCCGCTGCACATTGCTGGCAGGCCGACAGGTTATGGATTATGTGAAAAAAAGTAGCACAATTAACTGTAAACGGAATAATTTCGGTCTACTTTGCACCACAATCAAATATAAAACATTCATATTTAATGTAGGATGTGAGACAATACATATACAACCCAACAGAGCTTCCAGTTCATGATTAAATTACTAAATAATGTTGAACTTCTGTAAGCTTTACTCTTATGCAGTGCATTAAGCCATATTCTTGCTTGAAGCAAACATGCACATCATTGTAGCTGGGTTATTATGTGTTTTTGTGTTTTTCAAGCAAGTAAAAAACAGAATTGGGTGAAATCTTTTTGGGTGGAAATCCTTTCCAGTGCCTAGAGAATAGGTTGCTGAAAGATTCATCGAAGCTATGACCGCATATTCTTGTCAGGCATCCACCACTTTAGCACCACGTGATATGTAACTGTAGGTTTCTTACTGGTTGTGTACTATGTCAGACACTAGCTTAGTTTTGGGCTCACTTCTGCGTATCCGCTGTAAAACGCTGGTCTGTACACAGACATTCACTCTGAATAATAGGCCTGCAAGCCATAAATGTCAGCCCTTTAAATCACACACAATCCAGCGCGGTGTCCCAGAGAGAGAATGCTTCATCACCGCTTAAACTACAGCCGCCCATTTATTATGTGTATGTTTATAAATCACTAAGGAGACCTCACATTCCTGAAGCCTGTAAAAATAGAGAGAGCGAGAGGAAAGGAAGATTAGAAAGGGAGGAAGAGCAGGAAAGGGGGACCAAAGTGAAGATGTGTGAAGAATGGTCAGAATGAGGAGCTGCTGGACTCATCATGTGCCGTTGTGTCATACTACGATGCACATGATGATGAATATTTTGTGGGGATGTTTGAAAACTGAATGCAAAGGCAGATGATTATTTAGTTGTGTTGCCTCTCTCAATTAATGTGTACCTTTGAAAAACACCTGAGTGCAATTAGTAGGAAACTAAAGCCTTGAAGCATGAAATAAAAAGATAAGAAAACTCGATCATTCTCTTTCACAATGCATGAAATTAGATATATCTTCATTCTGTTGTTTAAACCAAACATATGAAGGCATCATATTAAGACTGTATAGAGATGTCAAGGTGCACTGTGGCATGATGTTTTATTTTAATCTGAGCCAAAAAAACTGTGAGACCATATCTGAGTTTAAACAAACGCCCAGGGTCTATATAGTCCAAGTGAAAGACTAAACACATCTTTTACTGTGTAACCTATAACCGTAGACATACACAATGTACACTCCTTCAGTCATGATATCAGACAGGTGTCTGCGCAGTGTCAAGCTACACCACCTTTCTCCTCTTTTGTTATGGACAGTTAATATTAACACTCGGCTGACAGTGAATTCCCCAGCCTCTGCCAGAAATGTCTGTCCACAGGCAAAAATATCGCTTCTACTGAAGATCAGTCAAAATAGGCCAATCAGGTCTTTAATCCTGGCCCTTTAACAGCCCCAGCTCTGAGATTTACGAGTTACAGTGAGATGTACAGTTATCCAATATATGTATATACATGCTTTTTATGAAGCAGAGTGCTTTTACTCCCTCCATTCCCCCTCATAAAAGATGGCACATTCCTAGATTTTACTCAACCAGAGGTACCTTTATGTTTGGGTCGAGGGTTTCGATGAAGACCGACTTTTCTTTTCTTTGTTCTCTCCAATCTCTCCAATGACTATGTCCAAGTAAGACAGAAAAACTGGTAGTACCAGGCAGATATGTGTGTGAGGTAATTCATATGATACATTGATGTTTGTTCTGTCTTGCTTGTGTGCATGTTTACAGAAGTAATACACAATGCTGTTATTGTTAAGGTTTGATTAGCTATAAAACAAACTGTAGGTACGGGATTTTTAAATCTTAAGAAGGAAACCCTGCAGCAATAGGAGCTTCTGACTGCAGCAAATATGTCAGTTTGTTTTGGATTTTCATTGGAATTAATGGCAATACGATAAATAAATAAATAACAATTAAAAATTACACTGGTATTATTTAGCACTGCATTTAAAAAAAAAAAGATTGCCAAAGAATGACCTACAGACAAATGGTATTTTATTCATCCTGACTGTACCCCTAATCACTGGCCCACTTTCTTTTTTCCCAGGCTGCTCTGTTTTCCCTCAGGTGCTGTGTGGAGTTTGATAGCAGAGACAGAGGAAACCACATCTCATCAGCTGCTTGGATCCAGCGGGCTGCACTGTGCCATACTTCTAGCTGTGCCCCGTTCAGAGTCCAAATTCAGGTTTATCAAGTCTATTTTTGTCTGGAAATTGTGGCTTTGACCCTTGAACTCCTCACCAGTGGGTGCTTGTTAGCTTGCCAGTCTAGGACTTTTCCCTCAATATTGTCTCTAAAAGAGCCTCTATAGAAATTGCATTAAATTATTGTTTGAGTACAACTAGAAATCCCCAAAAATCCAGTTCAATAGGGACCCATATTGAGTTTTGTCTGGATTACATTGTTTGAGTATTTCTTTCCCTCATGTGCTGTATGTTGGCGTGATAAAGAAAATGCATTCTGTAACTGTTCTTGGAGGAGGAGAAAGGGCATTTAACTTGAATTAGGGCAGCACTACATTTCACATGATCATGCAATCAGAAGGGGGTTGAGAGTGAGTGAAGAAACAGGTTGCAGCATTAATACAATTTCTACATGTTCTTTGTTGAACTGCTAGAACATGGGGAATTTTGATCTAAAATTAGCTACATACTATTTCAATAGGAAGTTTTTGAACGTTTGAATTATGTATTGCAGGCTGTTTGTTGTAGAAACAGAGAAGTAATAGATAACTTAGAAATAAACACTGTAAATCTTTATCAGACTTTCTTTTTGAAGATTTGGGCATCATTGCAAGTTAAGATTTTAATGAAACAAACTCCCCTTTGCATCAAAAGTTAATGCTGTACTGTAGCTGCTTTCTGTCAGGTTGTACTTTTTGATCATTGCCCTCACAGTTGCTCGACTGCTCGGCCCATTCACGTACATGTCAATACAGACCCTTGCCTGCTCTTAATTGAGACATATATGTATCGAGCAGCCAGATCTACAAGTCACTCATTGAATATGAAAAATGGAGTATGGGAGGAAGAGGGGAGGGTGGGAGAGAGATCAATGATATGGATCTGCATGTGCAGACTGAGCCTCCATCCTGTGTGTGTGTGTGTTTATGTGAGTGCGTGTGTATGTGTGTGTGTGTGTCTGTGTGTCTGTACGTGTGTTTGCATGTGTGTATGTTGAGGTGCAGCAGCATTATTGGACATCTGAATGAGTAATGATGCCGTCCCAGACTGTTCAATTACCACCAGCGCTCGTTTATTAAAGAGGGGCTGGAGAGATGGAGGAAGGAGGGTGGTGGCTCTGGTGCCGAGGGAACTGAGTATGAATAGCTGGAGGAAATGACAGAATGAACAAATGCAGGAAATTCTTCTTTTATTCCATATCATTAATTGAATATTAGAACCATACCCACATTTATATTTTAGCTCTTTTAACACTGAGAGATGGGGGCTTATTTCAGTGCCATTGAGCAACAGTGGCTGTTTTTATATTAAAAATAATAATAAAACAAATAAAAGGATATGGTTAATTCATCTGCTGTTGTTGTTGTTGTGGAAAGGCTAACAATAGCTATTGCCCCCGATACATCTGATTGATTTTGTGTTTAGATCATTTGATCTTGTTAGCCAACAGCTATCTATCATTGTCTTGTCATATGTGATTAGCAGAGAAGCTAACAGATGAAGTAGAATCATTTATTAGAACTTGTATTTGCAAGCAGTCCAATGCTAAGATTAACAAAGAAGGCTTTGTTCAAATTGCCTTCCAGCTAGTTAGCCAGACAGACTGTGGGTTTACTGAGCTTAGGGAGGGGAAAGGACAAGAGGACACAAGACAGGACCTGGAAGCTGCAGGGCAAGCCTACCTCCCTTTTACTTACGTATCGACCAACAAAAACAACAGTAATTATCAACTGAAGTTCCATAATGAGACAGTATTCACCATAAATAAATTACAGCATTGGTCACACCTTATGGTGACAAGCAACCTCATGTAGCCATGCGGTGTTCTCTCTGAGTAAAGGGGGAAGTACCATGATGGGGTTATACCACCAAAAAACCTTTTAGCAAGAATGTTTAGGTGAATGGTTGGTCATACAAATAATTTGACATAAACACAAGAGATTGTTGTTTCCCGTCTCTTACCAACAGCCAACATTTGTTTCCTATTAGCCATGATCATCATTTCCTAACCTTAACCTTAACGTAGTTTTAGTTGCCAAAGAGTAACCAAACATTAACCATAGACGTGGAACATATTTATTTGGAAAGTGGTGCAAAGTGACCGTTGCCCGGATTTTCCTATTTAGAACTGGATTCCTGACCTTTTGGTTAAAAAGATCTTCACCCAAAACTGTCAAACTAGATGCCCCCATGTTTCTGGACAGCAAACTACAGAGAGGAATTCTCTGCCTCTCACACACACTTGTCCCCGGCTCTGCCCTTTCCTTTCCATTTGGCCTTCTCTTTCCTACTTCTCACCTCCTCTCTTTTCTCACCCTGTCTGTCTGCATGTCTGACATGCTAAGAAAACATTGTGGCTATGTTGGCTATGCTGAGAATCAGTCAGCAGCTGCTTGATGATCAATGGGAAAGAAAACAAATCGTGGCCAAAGGAATTTGGGTTTTGAACTTTCCCCACTCTTTTCATAACTCAGAAACGATGCCAGGGAGGGAAACCAGCATTTGACAATTGATAGTTGATATATGTGCGTCTGTCTGTGTGTGTGTGTGTGTGTGTGTGTGTGTGTGCATGCGTGCGCGTGTGTGCATGCATCACCAACCCATGCAAATGTGAGCATGCAATACATTTGTGTTATTTGTGCTTTTGTGTGTATTTTCATCATCAGTCTATCTGTTGCATTGTTATTCTTCTGCAACCCAACTAGAGGGCTTTTTTACAAAAGCAGATATCAGAGGGAAGTGAGATTTGACCTAGTCTAGTCAGTGCATCATGGCTTTTGTGGGTTTAGTATTAGCCAAGTCACACTGAGGAGGTGCAACTAGGTCAAGTGCTTTCTTCAACAGACCACAAGGCAGATCCCAGATTTACTGATTCTGAAGTGGAGAAGGCACACTCCAACTACTTTACACCCAGTGAGCAGCAGCTACTAACAGAAGTTTACAAGTAAAGTAAAGCATATGATATATATAGCATTTAAAAAAAGGAAACACAGCCGCTGTAATAATACAGCAAAAAAAAGTGTGATACACAATAGCTGACAGACTGAATGCCTGAGAAAATCATTTACTAACTAATGCTCTTAATTGAAAGCGTCATTATATCATTATACCATTATACCATTATATTTAAGGAGTTAGGACTTGTCAATTGCATAAATTATCAGTTGTACACGTTGCCTTGAAGTTAGCAGAAGTTAGAGCACAACCGTGTTTCTCTTTCTCATATGTACTGTGTATATATATGTTATATTGTGTGTGTGTGCGTGCCACGGCTAGATTCTACCAGGGTAATCGGAAAATCCCAGATAATCCACTATCTAGGGTTTGAGAAATAGCTCTCAGATATAGACATTGGTGTCTATATTTGTATATAGCGTTTTGTATCTCAGAGAGAAAGAAAGAAACTGTGAGGAGAGCCTCATTTGCTCTTGTCCATTTCAACCACATCCTGCCCCCAAACTCACCCCCCTCCATGCTCACATGAGTAATCTTACAGTATTACACCCCCTCTGTTTTGTATACACACATTCATGGATTGGCAAGACGTGCTTGACTCATGACTCAACACCAGACGCTCGCCAACACCACTGTGTTGGTCTAGTGGTGCCACAGTACTCTGAGCGTCCTCGCTCTGTCCCTGCCGTGTCACGAACCCACATAGAGGGTATATTGTTGATGGGCTTGGGAAAGACCAGAGTTCAAGGACATTAATAGCTACAATGTGTAATAACTCTCCTCCTCCCTCCTGCTCTACATCCTACTCATTCAGCTTTTAGGAAATGTGGGTTTTGGAAGTGGGGATATTTCATCTTGGAAAGTACCATTGACCAAACTTGACAATACTGATGAAAAGCAACTGTCATCTACTAAATTATTACAACGCTAGGGTTTATACTGCTGCAACTTCACCACTTAGAAATCAGTAACTTAAATATGAAATGACACGCCTATAAAAAGATAAAAATAAATAAAACACTTGTGATGGTGGCCGACTTCAAAAATTGTTGTCTTATGTAGCATGTTTCTATTTAGAAATCATTATCTTAAATAAACAGATTAATTTTACGTTTTACATTTTATTTCATATAAAGAGGAGAGATACGGTAATAGCTTGTCCTTCCCTTCTAAATATATAAACCACTTTTGGTCTCATTTCAACACAGGAGGAGTGTTTTTGATGAACAAATGTTTTTTGTCTTCTCGTCAGTGTGGTGGGTGTGCTACTATGTGCCAGCACCACATCTTACGTGCCACCAAGGATCCTGAGATGATTAGCCTGAGCTTGTCTCCTGTGTGCTAATTGCTTAACCCAGCATCACCTTCGCTATTGTCTAATTAGTCTTAACAAGATAACGATTAGTGACCAAATCAGAGCTTTGATAAAGAAAAAAACGTACGTGAAAGTTTGTTCTTTGCTGTGTGGTTAAAATAACAATGATTTCTAGCGTTGTCACCAATGCCCATATCTTTTTTCACTGATGCCCATATCTTTTTTTTATAAAGTGACCTACAATCAGAATTTATTGCTTTCTTCTTCATTCTTGAAGATGGTGAATAATGTGCAGGTAGTATAAAGAAATGAAAACATCAGTTAATCAGTATAACTTTTTTATAGCAACTTCCATAGTGACGTTCAATTGTGACTGACAACCTGCTAATAAGTCGGCAGACGTAAAAACATTAAGACATCATGAGACCAGTGCACACAAGACATAAGTCATGTGAAAATGTAAATAACATGTAAATTAACATGATGTAAGGGAAATTAAAACAATAAAATAGATGAAGTCAATAAAACATTTGGAGAGAAAAACAGTTAAAGAAGAAAAGTCAATTATAGAAATGAAACACTAAGTTGGTTTAAAGATTTCAGAATGTTCATATTATTTATATTTTTGTCTATTTCCAGATCCTTATTCACACTGAGTTGCTGTACAACAGAAAACAATGTAATACTTAGTGTCATCCCTACTTTCTTCATTGCATTTTGCAGTTTCATTTTGAAATCATTCTATTATTGTGAAGTTTCACAGATGGCCGCTAACATGTGCACACATACATGTAACTACATGCTTGTACTCCCTGAACTGTCACATATAAAGACACAGACCAGAGGCAACTGTTTCATTAGAGGTGTCACAAACATGAATTATAAATCAGCATTCTCATTCAACTCAGTCTCCAGGCTTTCACTACCCCCTTCTTCTTTTATTTTTATGTAAAACACATTGTGAAAGGTCAGTGGAGAGAGACAGCAAAAGGATGGTAGAGTCGGGTGTGGGTTTCCGTGTCTGTGTGCTTGCATGTATGTAAATATACATATATTTTCAGTGCAGGGGTGAAGCTGTGTCTCCTGTGCACGCTGTGCTCATTGAAAAGTGGTGTCTTGTGCCCGGGGGCAGGGGGTGCCGGTGAGTGGACAGGCGGACAGCCAGGCGCCAAAGAAAGAGGTCACATCCATATTCATCACATTGGACATGCACATGTAAACCACTTTTAATATGCCATGACAGGGGAACGTTGTGTTGAGGCGGAAGGAGAGGGCGAGGGAAAGGCAGAGATGGTGACAAACATTGAACGAACAGTTGTGAGAAATGTCCACGTGTGCGTCTTCAGTTGGCCCAGACTGACTTTTCTGGTGAATGACCTGCAACACACAATTATCAGAAATAGGTAGATGTAAACAATTCTTATTGTTAGCAGAAACGAGAGCCAGCCCACCCTGCCACATTTTCATTGAATTATTATAGAAGCCACTTTAGCCAAACAATATACATTTAGCTGTAAAAACCTAACTTTTCAAGCACCTATCTGGAGCACTGGAGTTTACTGCTTCAGATTAATTCAGAAAAACGTCACTTGACAGACAACTACAGAAAGTGCCCATAGTATGAAAAAAAACACTTTTTTGGGATTTGTATTTTGTGTCTCTGGTGCTTCCGCACACATACAAACTTGAAAAAAAAACTATTCATGCTGTTTTGATTGAGATACGGTTTCTACATGTCCTCTGCCTTCAGTCTCGGGGTGAGCGGTTCAAAATCTGCTCGGCTTTCTACGTCACTAGCTAAGACAAGGTGGCTAACTTTAGCATGCTAGCGCTACCATGCTAGCTTGTTCTCAATGAAAAAACACTGCTACAACACACACTAATTCACCATAATCTCCAAAAGAACTACTTCCATGTCCCTGTTCTGCAGGTATTCCACAAGTATGCCCTTGTTTAGAAGAAATGTCCCAGCTACTCCTGCCTTGGACTGACCAAAGTTGGAAAAACATTAGCTAGCTGATATGATCTTACCTAGTTACTGCGCACATGAAACTCCCAAACAAAGATAGTATATAAGTGAGATGTCTCACTCTGTAACTTAAATAGAAACCCAAAAAAGAGGATCTGCAGCAATGTGAGGTACAACAAAAATATGGTGTTTTTTGAAAATGAAACCATGTAAACCTATTTTGGTACAACCTCAAAGTACAATTATGAACCTGAAAATGAGGATAATATGGGCGCTTTAAAAGGCAGTGAACCTGCTGGAAATCAGAGTAAGCTAAAACAAACCACAAAGAATTAGCCCAAAGTATTTTTGGATGATGATACTTTTCATGGACTGTGTATAAGGAAACCAATACCCTAATGAAGGCAAGATAGCAGAAAACATTTGATGAATAAAGCATTGTGTACTGGAGAAGTAATAATTTAGCTATATTTGAGTAAAAATGATTTTAAACATTTCATACACATTCAAACTGACCATTGCAGTAATGGATGCTGTGCTGAAACTTGGCACAAAGAATAAGAAGCACTCATTACAGTTATCATGCTAACTTTAAGGTTTCTTCTTCTAATTAATTATTGTTAACATGAATGATTAGAATATTTAAATTAAACTCCTTTTTTATCTTTTAAGAAAAGATCCTATATGTGATCTCCGCCACATAGGCTTATGCACATACAGCTATTGTAGAATACTGACAGCATCTACAGAACATAACTATCCAGCTAATTCAAGCATTCAACCTGCATGGAAAGACTGAAAAACAACAAGGAATGCTTGTTATAACAGGGCACTTTGAGGTCAGTGAGGGCATATCATCTTCACATCATAACGGGGGGCCCAGGTAGCTAGTTATGACAATGTGGCATTATATAGCAGCGTTTGAAGTCAGCCAGTGGCAGCTTCTCACTTTAACCGGCTGTCACAAGCCCCTGCTTTGAAGTCAGCAGTGATGAAATAGTAAACAAAAGGAAGAAAAAACACAATCCAGTCAAATTAAGAGGTCATGTCAAAGCAGCATCTAACGGACTTTGAGAAGGTGCTATGGTTTCTGTGTGTGTGTGAGTGTGTGTCTGTGTGGGGGTTCTATAGAGGAAAGGAGGGCTGCAGGAGGGCAGTTTAGATAGATATGGAAGAATAGGATCTTTTTGCAGGACACTTAACCTCCTGATACCCTGCTGGATGGCCCTTTTGACAAAGGCACCACTTACCATCTCACTGTTCATACCTTACCTGTACATAGGACCATCCCTGGGGTGGAAAGGGGTCATGGTGGGGGTCGGACTCAAGGGATGGGATTTTCTAGTAACTCTACTCCCGACTCTTCAGACAACACCAGGGTCCCCTGGGCATCTCCACCCACTACTGGCTTTAATTCCAACAAAGGTTTAGTGGCGACAGGAGCTTCCCTAAGCGGACAAATTATGCTATCGGTTTCCTCGCTCTTGTTGGGGAATGAGAACGTCTGAACGTCTGGCTTCCCCTGAAACTGGAAGAAAAGTTCTCCATCTGGAAATGTGTTTGGAGTCAAACACATGACCTAAATTTGCAAGCATATTTGTTTTCTCCTGAGTGTTTAAATTAACTTTGATCCTTTGTGTTTAATGGAAGGTATAGTCAGCTTCAATCCATGCACACAGTTTGCCACCACTGGCATCGTTGGGGGGTCTGGGAGACAGGTTTATCTTGTCCAGCAGAGCAGTGTGCAGTGAATTGCTCTGGGTTTTAACCTCCAGCTTGCCTTGAACAGTGGGGAATCCTCCTCAATCACTATAAGAAGGTTCTCTCAGCCCCACTCATATTTTAAGCACTAGCCCCACACCATGGGGCGCTGTGTAACGGCCCGTCAGTGGCTGTAACCTGAGCGCCAAAATTGCTTTTTGACGATGTACCTAGTGTTGTTTTAAGAGCCCCCGTCTGTCCTGCCCAGCCTCCACCCCCACCCCCACAAAATATGATTTAATCATCTTTCTCACTTACTCTACTCAGCATGGGCGCAAAAAGAAGGAAAGAGAGGGAAAGTGAGAGGGACTGGCAGGAGGCAGAGAAAAGCATTCCAAAGTGGTGAAGAAGGGGAGACATCACGGGAGTTATTTCCGCAGCAAAGAGGAGAAAATCTTTTTGCAGTTCTTAATAGGATCTGGTCACCCAAGCTGACTCCTCTCGAGAAGTCCTCCCGGTAAAAATCTGAGCAGGCTTTTAATCATGAAGCAGCAGACGTTATACAAACAAGAGTCTGTGCTGAAGTCATTCTGAGAACCACTCCCTTTATAACTGATAGCTCTGCTCCATTATTTACATTGCAGATCATATCTCGCGCAAAATATAGTATACAAATCTGAATTTACCCATTTTTGCCGGTCAATGTTTTTAACCAAACTGCACACACAAATCATGGTAATAGCCTGACGTCATACTCAGATTCTAGTCAGAATGTGTGTGTCTGATACTGCTCCATTGGGTTGGGATTATTGAGTATGTGACGTATGTTGAACTTTTGCAGAATGGGGACGGCAAAAACATCTTTCCAGTCAACAAATGCCTTGATTGCGGTTCTCTGTTCCTCTTTTAAAATGTATGTGCTATCAATATCTTTTGTAATATATTTTATATACTGTCAAGTTATGCTTAAGGCTAATGTGTTAGCAAATCTATTTAGGCTACATTTTCACCAGATTGTTTGCAATGGAGTTGTCTTTCTCGTTGTCACTGTGGCCAAGAAATCTCATTTATATAGCCTACTACTTATTTATTTACCAATTATATTTTAAGGTAAACATGTAATTGCTGCTTGGATTATGTTAACTGACAATTTTTTCTCTCCAAAGCACAGGACTTTAACACTGAAGGGGAGGGTTTGTAAAAAGTACATTGGTCAGGAAAGGTTGTGGTTTCGGATAAATGATAATAAACCAAACACAATCTGTGCTGTGCTTCAATTTACTTTGCCTTTTTTATATTTAACCAAGGCCACAATCTTTCCCTCACCTTAACCAAGTGCTGCAAGTGCTTAAACATAACCATAAATAAATCATGCTTGCTACGAGCAGATATAAAATATAAACGAGCAGAGGTAAAACAAATGTGAACGAAAGTCAATTTGCAGAAACATTCAATACCAATATTTTATGACTTGGCAAAACAAATTTAATAAAAGCATTTTCTGCAAGTTCCTTTCAAAATGTATTTACTGTTTCAAATTAGTAGTGTATAAAAGTAATCTATGGAATTGGTCTGCCATCTCCTGGGTAAGATATCTGGCTTTATATTGGTTTTCCACTGATGTTCTACTTCACAAATCGCTTGTTTTCTTCAATTCTTTGCCAGACTCATCCACTATACCCTAACCACAACCACATTCATTCTGTTCATGGTGGGAAAGGGTTTTATGGTTTTGTGTTTTGTGCAATTTAAGAACATTTTAGGATGAGTTCCACAAGAGAGATGAGAGGAGTGGGTAGATAAAGAGTATATCACAGTAGTTTATTAAAATAAAATTGAGTCAGACTGAGCACTACTTTAGGCCTGCTGTGTACAAACTTACACCCATTCGTTTAAAACTCAAGTGACCTCAGTCTGTTTAAAAGTTGGAACAGCTGCCACCCTTGCCAACACCCATGTCTCTCTGCTCATCTTTTCCCATCCCACTCTCCTCCTTAGGAACACACTGTTCCCACACCGTGCCTGCATCAGTGGTTGACACCCACTTGGGAGCTCTGAAGCACTGTGTACATATGACCACAAGTGCTGTTACTGTTACTAGGGATCACCTTACTCACTGCCATCAGTTAAAAGTCTGACGGACACCCATAGTGGGCTAATGGGGGGGCGCTGTGGTATATACATCATCCTCACAATTGTCTGTTCTGTCTTAGCATTTTTTATCCATATTTGACACAGATACATTTCCTTAAAGGCAAACATTCTTACATTGTTGTGAATAGTCTAAACAGATTAGCCCTCATTGCCTTTTTAACTTTACTGCATTTTGTCAGAGCTTTATTTAAATATGTGTTAATACAGTATGTTTATGGCTGTTAGATGTGTTGTGTGTAACGCAGTAACGTAACTTGTTGTGTGCAAATTGCTTCTCTGTATCGATGAGAACCAACGACACAGTGAACCTGCAGGCTGTAAACCACAGTATAAAACCAAAAAATAATGAGTTGAAAGAGAATAAAGTCCTGTAGAGCTTCAGAGTTAGCTGTTACTGTTAATCAAAAATATTGATTAATGCAGGTTTAAGTTATAAGCTCTTTAGTTTAAGCTCCAAGGATTAATAGTAATAATGTGTAGCCTTCCTTGAGCTCTCCTGTCTCTAAAAAGGATAAATGAACAACAGGTAAAGGTCACCGCATAATAAACCGTACTGTCTTTACATTAGCTTTGCCTGACATTATCAAGTTGAGATACATTTATTTTTCATTGATCTCAGACAGTAGGTCACTGACTGATAGTTTGCCTCTGTTCTGTTTGAGGTGAACGGCTGCCGATTAGTCATTCACATCAGTGGTTGTTCAGGGACTAAGACTTGATATTACCCGTGCTTGCTTCTTGGAAACCTCATTTGGTTGGAAACTTACCACTCTCACTATCTAGACTATAGAGACATGAATCCTTAGCGCTTTTGTGGGTCATCACAACAGGGGAAAAAATGACAGTGCCTTTTCAGCACAACTTGCACAGCTCCTTTTTTTCACCCCTCTGCTGCCTACCCAACCCATGATAATAATGGTGACCATCATTTATGCAAATGTAATTAGGCCGAGAAACATGATAGTGGAGTGCTGGGCGCCAATGGAAATTTATCACTGAACACTCAGGCTCTAAACATTCAATTAAAATATTGAATTTCACTGGATTTAATTTAAACGTAATAAATTAAGCAGTGCTAGAAGGGTTTGCAGTAGAGCATGCTGACGTTTGGCAGTCAGTATCACACTTGGAGATGGTCATTGATTCCACTACCAGCCTCCAAGATGCAGACTTGTATTTAAAACTAGAAGAGAAGGTAATGTCTGGGCCTTGTATCTGTGTCGGGGTCAGTGTTTTGTCTTCTTAATGTCTGGAGAGGTGAGGTTGGGCTATCCTGCCGAGGCAAACCCCAAAAATCTATAAATATACATCTAGATGTGTAGTTTCCGGTCACACTGCTGTTAAAGAGGTTTTTTCCAAGACGTCAAGTGTAACTTCTAAACACACTATAAGGTGGGGAAAAACCGATCTAAAGCTGGTGAGGACCGGCCCCCTTATTGAAGAAGTTTGGATTTCAGTATCTATCATGAGATAGCAGGAGTGTTTAACAAACTTGGATGAGTCCAAATCAAATATGGGGTTTTAATTGTACCTTTGGTACCATCTAGTCACTTAATCTGTCTTTGTTTGATGCTGAGCGGACGAGTGGGTTTATCAGCTCTTTGTTGCATCTGGAAACAAGGTTGACACGAGCATTGGGAGAACCAAAACAGTAAAGTTGTGGGCCGTAAAACCAAAACGATGACTTAAAAGATTCTAATATGCTCCATAGAGCTGACGGGAAATAAGGTCGGGAAATAATTCGTTGTGGCTTTCTTACTCTGATTGACATCTTCCTCATGAGCCCTGTCTCCTAGACGGTACTTTCCCATACAAATAAACTGCATTTATATTTGTTTGTGATGTACTGTTTAAGAAATATAACACCGGCCTTTCACTTAGGAGACCACCGTTGTGTCCTGTGTGAAACCTAAAGTCAACGACATATTTTAACTTTCATTCATGATTTAGGTACAGTATATGTAACAACCATTCCTCTTTTAATCCAAAACATGATCTTTTCCAAAACCTAACCAAGTAGTTTTGTTTAAAATTCAGAACATTAACCATGTGTTTGAAACTGCACGCAACGTGCGCCTGTCGCTGGTATGAGGATGCACCATCTGGGACATTATACGAGGACTTGTAAATACTCTTACCTCTAAATGTAATAGAGAATGCTGTTAAGTTGGGTGGGAATGCAATTTGTTTAGGAGTCAAGGTTGTTCCCATTGCACTTAATTAGTGATCTATTGTTGGTATGTATGAAAAAAAAGAATACTCTATGATAACCTGCCTTCTTTGGCCAAAATCTCTTTGCACTTCTGTTCTCCTGAAATACCACGATCAACAGAACAACAGATGTTAAGTATATAAAGATGAAAGAGCTTGATATCAGTGGTGCTTCAAAACAGCATACAAATCTCACAAACAGCATGTGTTTGTCTTTGTTTAATTGGCTTTTTTCCAGTAAAGTTGGGAGATGGTAAAATCTGTTGGTTGTGTTTCCAAGGTGATAAACTTTTCACTCTAAAGGTGACGAGAGGTTGGAAAAATTAGCACAGTAATTTATGCAAGAGCTAAATGAGAGACTTGGCTGCAGTTTGTGCTGGTTGAAAAGCTTCATACTTGCATCAAAAACTAAAATATGTTGTATATAATTTACATTTATAAGAACACAATGTCAGGTGAGGTGAAGTGTGTAACCAGCTGGATGCCCTCACCTCTCTGTTCCTGCTTAATGTAGTGTGAGTGCTTCTTGAGAGCTGATCCTTATTCAAGACTAAAGCTGCAAGTCCAACCTCGTGTTAGTACAAACAAGCTTACAAGCTGTGTGAATACAGATCCAAGAAATTGCTGTACTCCTGAGAGCTTTACTCTCAGTGCTTGCTGTGAGACAACGTCAGAGTTTGCATCTTGTAAAGTGTTCTGCTTTGTTCGTGTTTACACACGGAGGACATGGCCGCCTGCCTGCCTCTGCTTCATGGTAATAAGCTGCCATTGTCCCAGTTCTCTTAATATCACATTAGAATTTCATCTCAAGGGGGGGAGTCAGTGTTAGTGTGAGAACTTTCTATGTTTAATGAATAAGATTGGGGAAAAGAGTCTCTTAATAGTTGCATTGATGCTCTTTTTTGTCCCCCGTTCCTCTGTACGTATTGTGCATAATGTCAAACATGACCTGATTCTTCCTCCATTTCCATAATGCCCCTCTGGATCTTGGTGGTATTTTGTCTCATTTTGTGCTGCATTTGAAAGCAGAAGTAAATTGAGGTCTGTTTATGAATCATTGCTACAGAAAACTAAAAATGTAATGCAGAGATGTCCTTCAAAGATGTTTTTAATGCAGACTTCATAAGCTGCCTCTTTAAAAGGCTTAAATAATATAAAAACATTTTAGATCCTTTCCACAGCAGCAACTTCTTACTCTCTATCAATTTTTTTTAAAGCTTGGCAAACCAAGTCTAAATGTCTTTTTTTCAACCATGATGTTAAAATAATAATTATGGCAAAAATGACAATGGTACCCATTTGGGGTGCACAACAAAAAAATGTCACAATTCAATATAGATTTTTAGGCTCAAGATTTGATTGAAAATTGATTTTCGTTTCAAATCTGATTCTCAGTTAAAAAGAAAACATTAACGGTATAAAAATGAGGTTAATTTTCCCATGTGATAGTATAGACTTCAGAACAAAACAAATTGTTTACACACCCATAGTACCTATAGCAGCTTTTATACTGTATGTCTAAATTCACTATTTGACCAAATGAATCTTAGCCACAAGAACATTAGTGAGTTTGGCTGATAAGACCTGGCTCAGAGTCTGCAGTCCAGTTCATCCCAAAGGTGTCGAATGGCATTGAGGTCAGGACTCAAGTTCTCCCAAACCCCAAAATAGGAACGGTTTTCTGTAAGGACCGAGCTTTGTTTACAGTGGTATTAACATGTTGAAACCGGAAAGGGATTTTCCCCAAAATGTTTTCTGCTAAGTTGGGTGCGGATTCCCTTTAACTGGAAGTAAACGGCCCTAGCCACAACCATAAAAAAGTAGAGATATGTCAACAGGCTGTCCACATATCTTTGGCTTTCTAGTTTAACTAAAGTCTAGACTAGACATGTCGGCAATGTAGCTGGTAAACGGCTGTGTGTGCTATGAGCACTTGAAGCAGTGAGTTTCCATTCATGACTTTAATCTGAACCTTGCAGTGGCTTAGATCTACTATCTGACACCAAACACCGGCCTTACAGCCACCGATAGCTTGGCATGACTTATTTATCTCTAATTAGCTGCTTTTCATTCAAAATCAAGAAACTATAGACTGGAATAGACATAACTCATCCCTGCATCTAGGCCACTGTTTAGTCTAGGATACCGAGGCTGGTCCTCCTCTCTGTATTTGATAGTGCCACGATCCATTATTCACTAAAGATCAAGTTTTAAAGCAGGGCTGTTGTGCCGTTTTAGTGAGCCAGGGAAGACGAAGATTTCCTGTGAAGAGATTTTTTTTCATTCTTGCTCTTTCAACCAGGCGACAAATGGTTTTAAGGTGTTTGATCTGTACGTTAACTTTTGGTGTTTCCACCAAAAAGACATTTATCACTTGGATTTAGCAAGGCACTCTTTTGCTTTATCCTTTCAAACCATGGCACAGAATTAGTTTTTACAATATAATATTTCAGTTTTGTCTTGGTCTATGATTTTCAAATTTCCATAGTGGGATTTAAATGTCAGGTGATAAAGGAGCCATATTCACTTCCAGGCTCCTTCTAGCTTAAACTCTGCACACTCCCGCCGGCCCGGCTGCTCACCCCAACCACCAGGAATCCAAGATTGACAAGCTCACCTCCTTTAAAATCAACCACCCTCAATGCTGTTACATTCATCAGAATGGGCTAGCAATATGAAATAATAGTTTGCGCTCTTGTCACTTTTTTTAAATACCACTACCGTATTTATTTACATATTTCTTGATTCTTGCCCAAATGTGTACGTGTACATCCATCCTTTTTCTCGCATGGACATAAAGTAGTTGTTTATCATGTTTTTGGTTCTTTTTTCGAGTATATATTTGCTCTTTGCTTAATTTATGTGTGACACTGAATACTTCTGTACCAGTTATCCTGTCGCTCACCTTTTTTATCTGCTTGTTTATCTGCATTTTTCCTATTTATCACATTACATTACATTGATAGATAATTGATCACAAAAAATAGACACAAAAAATGCAATAAACAATAAAAAGGATACTATTAAGTCGTTTGGAGAGATGACAGCTTGCATGTTGCATGAAGCTGTTTTTCATCCTACTTAAATAAATACTTAAATATTTAACTATGCATGTGTAATAGCATATCTTGCTAGAGAAATGAAGTATTTACCCCAGCAGCTGTTTTCCAGGACCAGACTTTATGACTCACTATCTAAATATTTGATCTGCACCATAAATATAGCTCCAGTATATGATGTTAGCTTTGGTCAAGTGCTTATTTTGGATCATCAAGCGAGCTACAGAGACTGAATTGGTGTTGGCTCATCTATCTTTTTCACTTCTCACCTCTCGGTCTCTGTTACTTTTCTTCTGTTACTCGTATGAAGCTGCTGATACAACCAATTAGTGTTGGCAGTGTCGAAAGTAAACCTTAATACCATCAAGCAACAATGTAAAACCGAATTACAATTTTTTTTTAAATGTATTAAACAGCTTATACAAAACGTTGCTATGCCATTGAAGATGTAATTTTTGGCAACTTTGTATTGTCCATATATACTCTATGGACAATTTCTGAAAGTATTGTTCAATTGTGCAAAGATTAGACGCATGCTAACATCCCTTGTCTTAATGAATGATGTGTTAAGTTCCATATTTTCCAAAGCGTTTACTTTGAACGATTAAGACTGGCGGAGTTTTGATTGATGGGTCTTAATCTATCTTTTTTTATGAATTAGTTCCCTCTCTCCTTTCCTTGAGTCCTTATTCAATTCCTTTTGCGGCTCCTGTTACTGTACATTCCTCAACTTAAACCTAACACGTGCAATAGTACCTAGGTCTCTCATAATAGATGTCCCAATGTTTTATTTACCTGAAAGACCTTAATCAGCTCCCTGATTTCCTCTGTTGTTACACACCTTACCTTGAAACATAGCCTGTGTACATCCTCTTATGTGACACTGCTTACTGTTCTCACCAGCCGGCGGCCAACAGGAGAGCTGGAGGTGGCAGACAGGGTTGGGGAGGATGTGTTTGTGTGTGTTTGTGTGTCTGTTGTGCATGTGTGTGTTGTGCATGTGTGTAGATGAAAGTGTTTTGGACGGTGCCTTTTGTGCAACTCTCATTTATACATGCAAGTCTTTGTGTGTTTGCCTCTGTGAGTGTTAATTTGTGTGACATGTGCTATCTCCTATGTCAGGGATGAGGTCACACCCTCCCTCCTCAGCATAGGTGTCTGCAGAGGTTCGTATCAACTCAGCAAGTACGGTGAACACCTTTTACCCCAATCCACGCACCCTTACCAACAGAAATACACACACACACCCAGCCCCTGAGATATCATTAGCCTTTACGCTAACAGCAGGCCCCGAGGAAACGTGGGAAAATGGGGAGGGTTTTGAGCAGTTTTTAAGCATGTGTTTTTAGCGATGCATGCCAATGTAAGTGTTGTGCACTTGCTGCGGAAATATCAGTGATGTCACAGAGGTTTCAATGACAAAATAGATGACTCCTACTGGCAAAGATGTTTACAGGGTGATATATGGAGGCTATGTGTATCAGCTGCTTAGAAATGAAGGTGTTGCCACTTTAATCAGCATTCATAACATGTAAAGGTGCAATCACACCCTTTAGTGTGTTTTTTTTTTTAACTGAGCTACTGTAGAATTGAACAGTTTTATTTTGCCTCTCTGTGCAGTTATAATGGAACAAATCTTTCACACAAGGGATATGAACAAAGTAGCTTTGTTGTACAAAGTTTTGTCATTGGTCAGAGATTTTGATAACTGTAAAAAAGAGGTAGAATGTATTTTATCTTTTCAGACAGCGATTAAACAGTAATTTATAAATTTACACTAAACAAACAAAGGCACTCAGGTCAGGTGTTTACAACCAGTTCAGAAAGCCTAAAGAAATGTGAGCATCAGTTCAGGGAAACCTTTCAAGCATGAGGAGCTGATGGCTATTAGATAGTTAAACTCACAGCCACAAAGCCTCATGTAGATCTCATCACAGTCCACTTGGAAGAGAACAGGCCACAGATCAGTATGTACATCAGTGCAGTTATTTGGCTCAGATCACATAATTCTGCTTATCTCCAAAAGCAGAGGACGCAAAAGGATGCAAAACATCTGAATGTCTGGCTCTCAAATCTGAGCCCATTTCTTTTCTAATGTCCCCAAAAGGTATTACAATAATGTTTACGTATTGTTTTACTCATCTGTTGTAATCTACACATACATGTCCCAGTCATAGCACCTTCTTTCTTCTCATAGTATAAACTCAGCTTCAATGAGCAGTGACGTGTTAAATCCAAACAAAATTGCTTGTGACATTCAAACTGTGTCATAGAAATCACATTCCATGCAAAGTATGACATGTGATTTACTCTAAAAGTTGTCATTTACATTAGACACAGTCAGGAAGAGACAGAGGGGTCTTTTGGAAGGAGTTCCCATCAAACTTTATGCACATGGCTTCTGCATCATTAATGACCTAATATGGGCATACCGAGGCATTGAACCTGTCATGTCAAGTTTAAGAATCCGTATCCTGATTTAGGACTCAGTAACTCAGCTCTCTGAGAGCACGGTTCCCCAAACGGTACGTGTTTTTCCACAAAGTGTTTTCATGAATAGTTTTTTATGAATTGCAAGCATTAAATCGTCACCAACACGGCCATGCAGCACATCATTAGAAAGCTTGAAGTCTTGTGATTCCATCAAGCCCGCGCACAAAGGATAAGGTGACTTACAGCGGTTATAATCATGTTATGAAGTTAAGAAACACTGCACCGTTTCTGTCTAAATCGAGCGTGCATCCCTACCTTTGTCCTCGTGTCTTTATCCACAGCGGTGAAAGATATTCATAAACGTTGATTTCCTAAATCGCAAACACTCCAAGGAATTAGAATATCCAAGCCTTGTAATCCATAATTATCTGGTCCCCTCACAATCTTGTAGTTTCTGGCCATGTTTCGACGTTCAGAAATCTAGATTTCTCGGTTTCTTTAGCTTGTAACTTTTTCCCTGTGCGGGCTAAAACGACACCATTACAATCTGTGGCTTCTACAGATCGCAATGAACCTTGTTCCCAGCCAATAGCATCAGCCTATCAAGAGATA
>NC_048423.1:4221532-4277158 GCF_013103735.1 Etheostoma cragini | reverse complement strand
AAAATTTAGGCGAGAAAATCATATATTTTCAAGTGATTTTCAAGAGGTTTTAAACTTTCATGCACACACCACTGATAACCTGTGCCCGGCTCCCATGAACAAGCCACTAACAGAAACACCCTGTCTGAAGATAGAGCAATGCTCTTTTTGACCATCAGTGCAAAGACGCTCCATTGTCACTGTAACCTGCTCAATGTTAAAATGTAGATGCCTTAAGTAAGGTCTTACTGTCCCAGATAACAAAATGACTTTTATTATACTGTATGTGTGTTAGTAGGCGGCAAATCAATATCTTATAGCTTACGCCTTAAAGTCTCAATTCTCAACAACAAAAGCTATTATTGAGATTAGGTTATGTAGCCACCTTCCAGTCACTCTACACAACAGCAAATAATGGGCAAGAGAGTGCAAACAAGAGAAACAAAAATGAAAGCCATTGTTTCATTTTGTTCTTTACGGATATTTACCTTTTGAAAAAAACAAATAAATAAAGCTAAGCATACAATTTGGAAGCGAGTGTCTTGCCATTCTGGTGGGTCTGTCTTGCTTACCACCTCTGCATGTCTCCTTTCCATTATTCAAACATCACATTCACACAACAGCTTGTGCATGTGGAAATTACGTCTCCAACCAAGTCATCACTTGTTAACCTGTTATCTGTCTTATTTGTCTAACCTTCACAGTTCTTGAGATGTTTTCGAAATGGAAAAAACAAATACACAATGAACTTCCTTATTTGATTCCTTTAGTTTAGTACCTGGGACTTTTTAAGCGTGATTTTTACTTTAGCATAAAATTCATGCTATGGCTACATACATAGGTACTTGGAGACAGAGACCTATGCCGGACCCTACGGTGACATGCAGTGCACGTTGTGTCTTGGCAGTGTTGCATTCCCCCCCACTCATTTCTTAGTTCTCCTTCTCCATAAACGACATGAAATCAAGGAGAGGGTTAACTTGTCAGGCTGTAGATTTCCCACCCTGACCAGAAAGCACGGAGGAGACACTTTGTTTCGCTTACTATGACTCGTTACCCGCTCTTAAGCTAATCACCGTCACTCTCTCAATTTTACCTCGCTGTACCACACACTCCCCTCACACACAGGCGCACACAAACACACATGCAGGTTTGACGTACACACCAACACCAATGTATTAACTTCAGGCCACTTACGTAGGCTACGGTGAAAGCTCTGCGTGGAGCCTTTGCAGAACCATAAATCACACTTTAGTTCCCATAAAAAGTCTCACAGTGTATGTGGGGGAAAAGGGCTTTATCTGACCACACATCAGTGTAAGATATCAATCAGAAAACTGAATACTCTGTTTGACAAATCAGTTGGAAGGAAGGCAGACTCTGATTACCAGCATGTGTTTGATATCGCTTTCTGTAAATGTCATGCACAGATGTGCAGGTGTATATTTAACTTTACATTTAACTCTCATTTTTCCATTGATCTGATACAATTAGTTGTGTTTGTGTGTGTCTGTAAAAAGAGCACATTTCAATCACAAATGAAATGTAACATATTTTACAAATAAAACAGGTGGCTGCAATGGTTTTCAATGTGCTATCCAGCTGCTAAGATTTTTTTATATATTTTTTTTAACACTGGGGTCACCTCTGGCTGTGGTGTCACCGTTCGACCCTACAGTATTTATTTACACTGTCTTTCTCTCACACATTCCTTCCCAGTGAGCCAGGCCTTGGACTGCCAGCGGAGGACGTGAAGCCAAGCCAGGGAGCCAAGGCCACTGTCAGCTCTCAGTGGTTAGAATAACCCAGAAAAACCTCCTGGGAACCGGGCTTGGATCAGACCAGAGCTGTCAGAAAGAACGAGCGAGAGGTAGTAGATGAGGGAGAATTTAGCTGAACCTACATTGAATATTTAAAGGAAAAAAACAGGAACCATGATATAAATTGTTTTACAGTTTTTGGTCACACCTAACTTCAAATATATATATTTTTTTATTCATGCAACATTTAGTAGTACTTTTACCTTACACAATTTGATTTTTTTAGGTAAAATGTAATTTTTCGATATAATATAAAATAGAAATAACAATCCTGTGACATTTCACATTATGTTAACATTAATCAACTGTCTCTCAGGCTCCAATTGCTCAGAAAGTCAAATTCAGCAGTTAGAATTGCATCATGCATGTGCACACATACACAAACTGTGGTCCCATTTAGAGAACTTTATGATTATGTTTATTATTTTTTCTTCTTCTTCTAATAAACATATTTTTTCGACTATAGACGCACCTTAGCTCAGCTCTACTTGAAATCACTAGTATTTGGATATGATTTTGCATCTTGACAAAATGACACAGACTTTCAATATCTCCTCATACAAAGTGAAACTTTAAAAAAAAAAATGCAGCCATATTTATAATACAATACAGTGTTATTTTACTACAAAAATTGGTCTGGAGTTTTCTCCTCAATTGGTGAGCCATCTTTGTTTGATGCCACTGTAGCTGTTTAATAGGTATGGAGCGAGTAATGTGAGTGGATGAGACTGAGTATAATGGTTAATCGCCACACACACAGAATTATCATCCACTTTAACCAAACATTTGAAGCATGGCTTAAATTTCTACAATTTCACAGTATTTGCAAACACATGTCATGTATGGATGATCTACTATTAAGAGAGTTCTTCATTGAGGATATTTGCAGACAGTCATTTCTAAATCCAACACAAACTGTATTCAATAAAATCGCTTGTCTTCTGTTGACACAAGAATAAAACTTACTAAATGGTAAGACAAAGGAATAGAATGGTATACCACTGTGTTATCTGCTGTCTTGGCAACTACAGTATAAAACCTCTCAACTGACATGACTTACAATAAAATGTCACACATTATCTCAAATCTCTTTCTTCTTACTCATTATTCTCAAGCTTGCTCTCCCCTCCTCACTGCCCCTGAGACAGTGTTTGCCTTTGACACGTGTGGAGAAAGGACACACTATCAGTTTTTCTAATTACTTATTGGTCATGATCAATTAGCAACATTTTAAGGCACTACGGTAACCTTGTATAAATACACTTGTGGAATTCAATGGCCATCATGGTTGACAATTAAATTGGTCTGTCACTGCTGGGCCCTTCATTAATCTCAACTTGTCATTCTTGTTTATGCTGGCTATAGTGTGTGTATATGTGTGTGTGTGTGTGTTTGTGTGTGTGTGTGTGTGTGTGTGTGTGTGTGTGTGTGTGTGTGTGTGTGTGCCCAGGCAGAGGAGGTCAGTTCTGTGATGTGAGAGAAGTTGGAAGATGTGTGTATATATGTGTCATATGCACACACATGTGTTTATTTGCATGAATCTAAATGTGTGCATGTGGAGGAAGTCTATATTTTCTGTGTGGGCACATAGACGGGTGGTGTGTGGAAATCTTTTTAATCGTAACTGTCATGTTGAAGCAAGTTGGCACCCTGAGGCGATTACCTCATGTGTCCTTGAGTATTTTCTAAATTGCTTGGAGATGTTTAGAGCCTCTCCAAATGACTTTCATAATCGCCGTGCATTTACACCATGTGAGAAAATTCCTACTCACTTAAACTTGTTTTTACATCGATTGAATTCGACAGAAAAGCTATTGTAAGTTGCATTTAGTTTCAAATCCGTAATCCTCTTGCTGTTTCCCCTTGGATTTTCCTGAGTGTATAATTCCCTCAGTAGACGAATTTAAGAGTTAAGTTGGGGCATAACTGTTTAATTTAGTTTTGATTGTTTGTAATTTTATTGCCGTTTTGGTTAACAGAGCACTAATGGGATCTCTTACAGAGTGATGTAAGCACTGGGAAATAAGACACACACACACACACACACACACACACACACACACACACACACACACTAGTGGGAAACAATAGTTAGAACCCCATACACACTCTTGTGCTGCTGACCTTTCACCCTCTTCCCTGTCTTCTGACCCTCCCAGTGTGATCCCCCCCATTGGCAGGAGGGTGGGTTGGCATTGGTCACATACCCCCCGCCTCTCTCCTCCTCTCCCCCCACTCCCCTCATTGCTTCTGGGTGAGTGTATCTGACTGGAGATGAACAAAGGAGCGTGTGGGCGCCTGAGGATGCAGGCTCGCCCTGGTTTGTATTTACATATGAATGATGACACTTATTTAGTTACTTGTTAAATCTTCCTATATATATGTATATATATAAAGAAAAAAATATATCTTTCAGCAGGGATGTGATGAGTGTATAGATTTATTAACTACTTGTGTTTAAGCGGCTAATGAGAGTTGGTGGATGGACTTTATGGCCTTATTAATTCACAATGAAATGGTTTAAATGTGTTTTGAGCCAATACTTCTTGTGTTGATGAATATGTTTTTGTTTAACTTTGTATTTAGTAAACACAAATTATTGATGATTCAGAGGCCCAATTTTTACTACTTTCTACCTTGTTCTTATCCTGTGGATCCGCTGACGCTTTTGAAAGAGAAGAGATGTGACTACTGAGGTAAACAAGGTGATACGTTTATGACCTTTTTTTAGCACTAATTGCCCAAAACCTTCTGAAATTGATGTATTGTGATGGTGATCACAATAATCAATACTGTTTACTATCTAATTGAGCATTGTTTCAAATATTATTTAAGCTTTTTTCTCTTAAAGCTCAGATCCAATCAATTCACTTTCTGCATGGTTTGAATTCCCTGTTTAAAGTTTGAGGTATAAAAATAATTGAATATAAAAATATCTGAACTTCGAGATTAATAATAAAAAGTATTAAAATCGGTCTAAAGTATATTAAATTAAATATCACAATAAAAACTTCCATAACTTAACATGATTAAATAAAGAAATAAGATTAAAATAATATTTCATATCAACACATTATGTTAACACATAAGTAATGATAAGTTGTAAAAACAATAATGAATATATTCAGAGGAAATTGTTTTAAAAATGAATTATTTGAGTAACATAAGACATTTTGACTTGGTGTTATAAATAAAACTAAATAAGGATGTACATAGATGGTCATTACTTTATAATCCTTTGTTCTTAATTGTTGCCAAGAACAGACCGGCAAATGTCTGAACCCAGAATGTGTAGTTATGTGCGTGTTGTAATCAGTCAAGCATGTTTGGTTATATTCCATGGTATAATCACTGTTTCTTTATCTTGAAATGTTATTTGTTCTTTTGTAAAAAGAAAATGAATAACAAGCCACAATTGAATTTTAAAATGTCACCTTATAAACAAAGGAAACACAGGAAGAACAGTGCAATGAGTGACGTGGTAATGTATAAGACTAAGCCATGACTGTTAAGCTTAATGCGCAATACAGGTTTGAACCTGCTCTCTAACAAAATGATTTTAATTAGAGTACGGTAAACGCCTTAACTTTTGGAGTTGAATTACTGTACATGACAATCTGGTTTAACCATAAACCAAAAGAGTCCAGACACCTAAGATGGTAGATGTATACACTGTGGAAATGTGCAAAAAAAATTATAAAAAATCCCTTTTCCGGTTTCTTCTTTATCTCTCCCATTCAAACCAGCATCTAGATTAGTCTCAGCGACTCTCTTAAGACCTTCTCAAGCTGATCAGGATCTGATTAGGTCTTATCCAGCAGGATACACATGATTTTAAACCTGACCAAGCTTGACGTGTATCTGGGTTGAATCGCCATCATCCCATTTTCACTTTAGGTCTTTTAAAAGCATTTCACATTATTGTACAGTATCTGACTGATGATGAGAGAGAATGTAGGTATCATGTTAAGAGCAGGATACAAACACTGGCTTGTCTACTCCCTAGTCCCTTCAGTATCTGTGTTTCGACAAGAGTGACATGTATAGTTTGATGTAATATTTGCATGTACTTAGTAATTTATTACTGTGTGTGCCTTTTTATAAAAGTGTGTGTTATTGCACTGCCGTTGATGGTGGCAGTTAAAGTGTAGGGAAACTGTCAGGGTTAAGATGGAGAAGGAATGAATAATGACCCCTGTGAGGTTATGAATTAGGGTCTGATACAACATTAGTTTAACTTCCCCTTTAGTTTTACACAAGGTCATCTCAGAATTATTTAGAATGTATGACAGTCTTAGAAATGGTCATTCTATTTAACATATTAGAGATACTACAGATTACAAGGACTCCTGGAGAATTTAGAAAACATTATTACGTTACTGACAACTTCCACACAAATACTCCTATGTTGTCAGTAGGAGATTTAGCTGCTCAGTTGAAACTCCCAAACGTATTCATCTTGGTAAAATTTGTCAACAGCTGCAGAATGAGTTTTAAGTGTGTGGTAAAGCAAACTTTCTTTGGAGAATCTTTTTCCTGCAGTCTATTATTTAGACTTGATTCTGTATAGCAAAAGACACCAGAGATGTTACTTCACTTTTCTTAAATTCGGTCTAAAACAAAAGCTATATTGATCAATCCCTGGTTTCATTAAAAAACATCATATGTCTGTCATGACACATTTGGACTGTTCTGGTGCCATTATGGTGGCACATTTCTATAGTACCGCATTTCCCAAACCCCCCTGGTTAATGGAAGTCAGTGAAGAGAGAGACAAACGGTCTGTGAAGGCCTCACATGCTTAAGACCAGGGATTTGTGTGTGTGTGTGTGTGTGTGTGTGTGTGTGTGTGTGTGTGTGTGTGTGTGAGGTAGCTAGCTAGCTAAGTGACGCAGTGATGTCATAGTCCTTGTGTTTTCACATGGGAACCTGATAGCTCTGAACAATCCAAGGCAAGCAATTTTTGGCTCAAGCGCACTTGACATAACAGAGAGATAATTGTAGACTTTGTGTCCCCGGACCCTCCAGAGATCCAGAGGATCAAACCCCTCTAGGATTTCGGACACTTTGATGACGCGTTAATGCCTGCAAAAACATTTACTGCCTCAGACATAACAGATGGAATGATGTAAATGTAATGCAGTTCAAGTTAATTGCCCCCTGATATCAGAAGATGATGTAAAGTTTAGTTTTATTTTGTCTTAACTGTTGCCAGGGTGTTGAATATAAAATACGTTCATATTGTATTCCACTTTCACACCTTTGTTCCAAAGAGTTGCCATCATAGATGACATAGTGAACTATGTTATTCAGTGTAAATTCGTAATGGGAACGCCAGCGTATAGTGAGGTTAAGTAGAACTCAGTCATTATCTTGCAGCTGGCCGGTATAGTGGTGCATGATTAATCACAAAGTTCTGTACTCTTCAAACCACACAAAGATAGGCTACATTTGAGACTCTATGGAGCCTCCAAGACACTAAACTGTGTCTTGTGAATAATTTTGCTACGGTAATGATGATTTTGGATTGCTGCACCCTCAACGCATATGTTGACCGTTGTGATTAATTGGCTTCATCCTTGACTTTTAGCTCTGGAAGTACAATAGGAATCACAAAGGAATATGAACAACTTAATTGGGGAAAAAAAGGACACAAAAACAGCATTATGTACTATCGCCTTTCAAAGTTACTGTATCAACATAACATATATCTATTTCTAACCCTATGTCTGTTGTAAATAACATCAGTAAAAAAGGGCATATTTTTGCGATTTTGTCTGCACAGACAAAAATCAACAACGGTTAGCACAATGGGTGTGCCTTGCCCTTTATTGAGTCTCAGAAAAAAACATTATTTTTTTGTTGATTATGACAAAGAATTCTTAACTTCTTTATGTTACTACATTTTGCCCTTCAGAGACGTGTAGAATGAAAGGTGATGGCTCTGTCTTTTACAAGAATGATAAAAAAGTAGTTTAAAGAGGCAGATTGCCTTGAAGCAAAGCATAAATACCTTCTGGATCGTAAAACATCTTTGAAAAGTGTGAGAATGAGAGATGCATCATTTTAAAACTATATTTAACAGTTGTCTTTATATTGCTTGACACCTGGCAGTAATGGCAAGCTTTGGTAGGTGACCTTTACTTTAGGGTTTCCCATAAACATGATTATCAATAATCTGCCACAGGGTGTATTTCATATTCTTTGTGGAAATGTCCTGTCAATTTATTTGATCTATATTTTCAATCACACCCTCACCTTTAAAGTGGCTTTGAGTTTGTGATAAGCGCTATATAAATTCAATTTATTATTATTATGATTATTAGAATAAATATATAAGAAGAATACATTCAGAAGTGCAAAAGAGAGCATTGGTAGTACAAATGCCATGTATTGTATGTATCATGGATATTTATAATGAAATTAACAAAGAACTGATGAGCTTCAGCACAACTGCATTCCAGCTATAGAGCTGTCTTCCTGCATTTTCAGAAAGTCTTCAGACAGATTCACCCCAGAAATCAACTTTCAACTCTTCAATAACAGTAATTGTCATAGAAATAGAAGACATAATATCAAGAGAAGTAGCATGCATACTATCCTTTTGTAGTCCCTCAAGGGGAAATTGCAATTTACACTCTGTTCTTATTACACACATTATACACATATATGTAGACAGGTAAGTAATAACAGGTGTAGTGGAGGTGGAGGTAATAGCATTTGCTAGAAGTTGCACACATAGTCGGAGTAATGAATATGAATGCATAGCAGTAGTAATGGTGTTTCTCATACTAATAGTAGTACAATTTATATTTATATCTTTTATCTTTAGGCTTTGGTAATTTTGAAAAGTCTACTCTTGAGCTTGGGTTTAGCATGTTTCACAAAATCATCTAAATTCAAGGTCCACTCACTTTTTTGGAGCTCTCAACTGCATTTTATGGTTTATCCATGTTCTATTTGCTAATAAACATTGCCTGTATTACTTACCTTTCATTGAATAATGTCAGTTTACTTGTCTTGGATTAAAAATAGTGTTTGTAATTGTATTTGCAATAACAAAGGTAGTTAGCATGTTGTAGTCATAGTAATAGTACGTTACAATAGCAGTAACGCTGTTTTTATAGTTCTATTTTCATAATGTGTGTGTGTTTAACAGTATAGTTTTAGTGCTAGTTGTGTTCACATGATTGTTGTAGCTTACTGTTAGTTGTGAGTATGTGCTATTATTTTCTATTCCAGCAGTCAAATCATGTCTGTCTCATGTTATCTTTTCATGTAGGAGTGCAGGCTGTTTACTCTGATTTATGGCTCTGGGGTCTAACTGTGTATATTTACAGTCTCTTGACCTGAGAATGACACCCGCTGGGCTGAACAAGGAGGGAAGAGAGGGGTAGGGAGGGTCACGGACTGTAGCACGCACCCACACACACACACACACATACACACACACACGCACTCAGTGTTTCGTCCGATACAGTCACACATATCTACTTTGACAACAAAGATTCAACACAAGTTTAAAAACGTTCAATCACACATTGGTTTTTTTCCACTTTTTCTTTTCCTCCCACTTCACATACATGGAGATCAACAAAAACAGACGTGCACAAAGAACATCTGCACAACATTTTCCAAGTCACTTTATTAGGATGTGATCGTGTGAAAGCTGCAACGCTTTACATGTTTAAACGAGAGCAAATGAGGACACATCTCGTGATGTGATATGCATGTAAAATGAAGAAGAATTAGATAAAGAAATCCTGGGAAAAGTTGCTACTAAAAATGAACACATCAACATAATGACTCCTGGAATTCGGCGAACCTTGCAGATTGAGTGAAGTGGTTGGTTAGAAAATGGCTGAGTGTTAAAACAAGCTGACAGCTGCTTGTTTATAAATCCCAGCACCCTGGGGTGATTGTGGCGTGGATTGACACCTTAGCTTCAGACTGTCACAGGCCTGTTTGCAGAGAGGCAAATGGAGCTTGGCAAAAAGCACAGTTCACATGGGTTTGATTAATCCGCTGGTGATAGTTTGTACCTGTGTGTGTGATAAACATATCTGTGTGAATAACTAGCATGGTCTCATCTGTGATTTCCTCTTTCTCTCTATCCTTTCTGCTCTCCCTTTTTCTCTTTCTCTTTTCCACCTCCACAACTTAAATCTTCCTCTGGCTTCCATTCCATTCTCTCCTCTTGTCTCTAAGTTTGTTCCTCCTCTCTTTCCCTTACTACCTCTCTCCTGCCTCCCCAACTGACTTTTACTCACTCCTTTTCTCTTGCACTTTTTAAAACAAATGAGCTGTTTGGAAGTTTTTGGAAGTATGTCCGGCAGCCTTCTTTCAGAGAGAGATATCAGAAGATTGTTTTCAACCTCATGTCTGTGTGGTCATTACCTAGCTGGAGTTGGATTGGGATTTTTACTTTGTTTTTGTATTTTTACTTTTTTACTATGTTATCAGTCCTGACTCCAGCCCTGTACGTAATGCGCAGACATGAGACACATATTTCTTCTAATCTCACTCTTGCAAAGACAGTTCATAAATTGATTTTTCTAAAATGTTGAACTATTCCTTAAACTCTCTCTCTCTCTCTCTCACTCTCTCTCTC
This sequence comes from Etheostoma cragini, assembly GCF_013103735.1. Taxonomy (NCBI): domain Eukaryota; kingdom Metazoa; phylum Chordata; class Actinopteri; order Perciformes; family Percidae; genus Etheostoma; species Etheostoma cragini. The sequence goes on along the minus strand of NC_048423.1, from coordinate 4,266,748 downwards.
TCTCTCTCTCTCTCTCTCTCTCTCTCTCTCTCTGTGTGTGTGAGATTGAAGTAATCTGATTGGCCGGCCCAGCAGGAATAAACACTGTGAAGCTAGTCTCAGAGAAAGGGTCGCTGTGTTTTATGAGCCATAAAAGTTTTATTCATCCCTGCACTGAGGCAGCCTTCGGCCACGGGGTCACCATGCTTTAAATAAACTCTCACCACTCCTCTACCCCCTCCTCCCCAATATCTGCCTTCCCACCCCCTCCACCCCCAAACCCTTCCACCCACAGACTTAATGGACTGTTTATTGTTTGATGTTCAAGTCCGACTTCATCATTTTTTCTCTCTCTCTCTCCTCTCTCTCTCTCTGTCTTTTTCGCCCTGCACTTGTGTTCAGTGGTGTGGAGGTTTGAGTGATGTGGTTTGTCTGCATGTTTGTACTATGTGTTGATTCATTTTGCGTGTGTGTGAGTCTATGCCTGTGCTAGCATTACTTACATGCAGTAAAGTATGCATTCCTTCAGTGTGTAATGGTTTTGACTTCATCAACTCTTCTGCTCCTCTGTTTTATGAGTGCATAGCAAACTTCCAAAGGAAGGTGTAATAATCCACAGTTGAAAATACTCCATAACAAATGTACTTGGTCCTGTTTGAGTAATGTTTGTTAAAAACTACAATGCCCAGCTGTTTCAAGAAATAATTTAGCCTTTTTTTTATTACCCTAAACATTTGTCACCTATTGGAAAGACGTACGTCTTCACTTGGAAAAAATGGGCTTGGGGCTGAATAGGGAAGTTGGAAACTATTGAGATATGCACTGAGGCTGTGTTCAGACCTACATGAAAAAAATGCAGTCTTCTAATTCATGTTAGTGAGAAGATCATGTTGATGCAGCGGTGGTGCCAATGTACAAACATGCAGGGTTGTCTAGCAAAAAAGAAAATCTCGGCTCAACTTTTACACAAAACAATTCAACATCATCAGGCAAGGTGCCACCTCGGCCACTCAAATACGTGCAAGCACACATTCTTGGTGGAGTCCCTTGTAAAGTGAGGGCAGTGTTTCTACTGTTTACCTTGCGATCATTGACGTAAGCATTGAACTTTACACACCTGTAAAATCTTGTCTCATAGTGTTATAAATCATTTTGAAGTGCTTCGGTACGGATAAGCCTTCTAACTTGTGGATCTGTTAATCAAAGCTGAAGGAGCAACGTTCCCCACCGATTTCTGTTTATTTTTTAACACAGCCCTCTTTTCAGGCTGAATGTCCAGTGAGGCACTGTTGGTTCTGTTCTGTCCATTGGATTTGTTGAAGATAAGCTTATCCTGATACTTGCAAAAAATAAGATGCAATAGTTCATCACCCTGGAGCTTGTGAAGCACCTTTTGGCCAAAGGGGACAGGCTGATAGAAGAGACATTTGGAAGGAGGAGAGAGAGACAGTTTGCAGAGTTCCATTACATGTTGTGTTACAGCTGACCCTTTCCTCAACTTTGACCCCTGACCCCACCAGATATCTGTCATGAGACGGAGCTGCTTAACACAAAATGGAGCCTGGTTCAAGAGTCAGAAGGAGAGAGACATGTACAGAGTGGGAGAGAGAGAGAGGGAGACAGTGCTACACCGCACACAGAGGACTCATTTATCCTCTCTCTCGTTCTCTCTCTCTCTCGACTGCAGTTTCTTTTTTCTTCCTCTCTTTTGTTTTCACTGAACAGAAACTGTTGCCCTTTCTTCCTATACATCTCCTCTCTTTCTAACTTGTCTTTCCTCCCCCATCTTCTCACCCTTGCTCGTCTGCTTGCCTTTGGACAACAGCATGCCATCATCAGCGGCCACCACCACAGGTACGGATTCACAGCTGCAAGGACCAGCAGGATTCTGGGGGGGGGGATTTGTGAGACAAGGCTTTAATGAGAGTGAGGCCTCGTCAGCCGGCGAGAAATGTATGCAAATGATATGCACACACCAAAAGGACCCTGGGTAGGCGAGGCGAGCGCCGGCCGAGCTCCCGCTGGGCTCTGAGGAAGATGAGCGGCTCAGGTCAGAAGAATGACAACAAAACACCTCCTTCTCCTTTTCTTCTTCTTTTTCCTTTTCCTCCATCCTGCATCTAGGAGAGCAGAGAAAAGAGGAAAACTGGTAACACATTAGCTGAGAGATGACTTTGTTGTGTTGCCACATGATGCTGTTGATGTGTTTAGGTTTCTGGACTGCTGTTGTTAGATAGATAACTAGATAGATAGATAGATAGCTAGATAGCTAGATAGATAGCTAGATAGCTAGCTAGATAGATAGATAGATAGATAGATAGATAGATAGATAGATAGATAGATAGATAGATAGATTTTTTTCTGTTATTTGTCTTTGCATGCACCCTGACATTTGTGGGGAAAACTATCTGGGGATTAAACAAATCTGTGTTTGACATCCAGACTTTCCAGACTTTTAATTGCCATAAATTATTACCCTAAATAAATTGAGCTCAGCAGAGAAAACTCACATTGTGCCCTTTTTATTGTACTTATAGAAGTCATTTTAGTTAATTGAGTAATTTGACAGTAACTTCTTTTGACACTTCATTTGGAAATTTAAACTCACAACATAGCTATTCAGTCATCAGGGTGTAGTGTATGGTAAGCCAAGATGTTAGTGAAATGACCTGTTTACTTTTGTAATAAAATGCATATGTCAAAAAATATTAAAGACAGTTGTAATTGGATTCATACATTTGATGCTAAATGTACCCTATTTTTATTTTAGCATTCTCAAGAGTGTTTGTGATATTGCCTTGCACTTCTATTGATATACAGTATATTTTACATAAGTATGTCAATTATTTGACATGCTTCTCATTTTATGTATCCTTACTCTATGCTTATTTTTTTTATTATTAAATCAAATAGGCCTACAACAGTTTGATTTTCATTAAAAACCTGTAATCTAAATGGAAATAAACGTTAACATCAGTTATTTTTTAAATGTACTCACCATTTCCCAATTTAAATTTACTTCAGAATGATTTAATATTTTACATATTTGCTGCTTTTATCATGCTCTTACAAACAGGATAATAAAAAGAAATAAGACTCCTGTGCACACATTTTTTAAAATCTAAACGTTTTTATCTGAATTTATATTGAATTATGTAGTTGACTTGCTGCTAGAGTGAAATGATAATTTAGGACTGGACTATTTTGAACAAACATGGAGAATTCACAATTGGCCGCAGCTCGCGCTCTCCTCCCCGGTCCCCTCCTCGGCGCAGCATCGCTTCTGCAGGACTTCTGCACCGTTTACCGGCCTGTCTGCTCCGACTGCCGCTGCAACCACAAGAAAAAAAAAGGGGTGATGAAAGAAAACGAATAAAGAAAGCAAGGCCAGACGCCGGCATGATAGTTTCGATGGCGTTAGTGATCGTTAAATGCGCCACATTCCAACCGCATCAGACATGGAAACCTCGTTTCCCTCCGTCGCCTTCGGGGGGGAAATAAACCAGAGACAACGGGAGGAGAAGAGAGGAAAACAAACCCGTTGAGTCTTGGGGAAAAAAACTAAGAGTGGCACCTGATGATGTCGACTTCGACACGTGTTAATTGCTGCTCAGCTCTCCTCATTAGGGAGTCTCAAATTATTTTAGTGCTCCAGGCCACAACGCCTTGTTTGCTTTCCTGAGGAGAGAAAGCAATCTGGCCCAAACTTCCACTGGTAAGGCACAGCACGTTTGGGCGGATGCATTTGGAGAATTATTAAATAAATGCCTGAAATTATTATTGAACCGACTATTTTTTTTAAATAAACTGAAATTAATAAAAAAAAATAGGAGAAAATGTTGGAAATTAGAAATGTGCCTATTTATAAATTTGACTTTTTATAACTTCATATCTATGATGAAGTAGACTATTGAAAGGCATCAGTTCTTTCATACATCCAATTTGTGTTATTAATAATCATTTATAATGCCTGTGTTTTGTTGGCAATTATGAATTTTGATCCTGTCAATATTCAGTACAGGAAGATATTTATTTGATGCACTTGAGTGTCATCTCTTTCTCTCTAATAATCAAAGATTTACAATGAAGTACGGCCTCTATTGCTAAATCAATAACATTTTCAGATAAAAACGGTGTCATCAATAGCCTGACAAAACTGCTTTACTGCATTTGGTTTCATTTAATCATCAAGCAAATGTGACCTGCACCTAATCATCATATATTAATGCACTAAAATCCTTTTCCTTGTGTGATTACATTTAAATGTGTGTGTGCAGCCTTGACTTCAATCTGCTGCTGCATCCTCACCCTTCACCCACACAGCTTCATGCAGCAAACACAGGTTGAGTCCAGTGCGTGGGAGCACCGGCCCTCATCTTCTCTGCTAGATTACTTGTTACCTGTTGGCATGTATTTATATGGCCTTGCATGGTGAATTATAAAGCCTTTGTTATTGCCCTGGCTAGGGGTCGGCCACTTGTTTATGACACCAGTAATGGTGGTAATTGTTACTGTTGAGATTACCTGTCAAGAGGACCCGGGCGGCAAGCTTGGGGGAAGGCGTCCCTGTCTTGACGAGGGGTGACAGGGGGACGAAGGAAAGGCCGGGGGGGTAGAGAGATTGGGATTGGAGGGTTGGGGGAGAGGCAGGGACACCCTGATGACTTCTCTGCTGATAATCAGCCGCCGCGGCCTGTGGGATAATTCAGCTGTCATTGCCACCGAGCAGGGCCCAGCATCAGCCGGCCGACCCCAGCTGGCGTCTTTCATTTGGACCGACGATGGTGATGGAAGCGAGAGGAGGGGTGAAGGGATGCAGGAGCAGAAGGAGACAGAGGAGTAGAGACAGTGTCTCCATCTTATGTCTGAGTTGGCCTTCAAATGCCGGGAATTAAAGCCATCATGAAACACTTGCAGTTTAGAAGAGAAATATCTCAGCTTTTAAAGTATGTGTACAGACTACAAAACACTGATGGTAGATTGTCAACATTACACAAGGAAATCATTCAGATTTGCTCCTGTTTTGGGTCTTCCATTTATAAGCCTAAAATGCTGCTGTAATCAGCTTTTTTACAGCTTTTCATTAGCTCAAACTTTTCTGTGAAAAAAAAATAAATTAAAGATGTTGATATCAGTATTTCATTGCAATATAGTGTATATCTGTATCTTCAACCTCCACTTAAATAATGTACGTAAATTGTGATATTGCTTCCCGAGGTGTCTTGTGTTAACAATTCTAATTCCAAGATCCTTTTCGATTTTAAAGTCCCATATTATCCAATGCTTCATAGAATGAGTAATGCTTTTCATTATGCCTTACAAATAAATTCAATATCAGTGAAAGTGTATTAATTGAATTAATGTGCAAACTGAGTCCGTGCAAAACTGGGCCCTGATTGGTTAACAGTATGCAGCAGCTTCTCTATGCCAAATGCTCTAATCATTGGATAAAGCATTTCAGCAAACAGGACCAACTAGAGGGATTGCAGATGGAGATATTCACTTGCAATCTTCAACTGACATGACGTTGCAATAAAGTGGATTTTGAAAATTCACTAACTTTCAATTGACCCACTCAAACAAATTCAGAGTTTAGTAATGTAAAGATGAATTGCATTTAATATATACAAGGACAATTTAAATACCTCTGTTTGGCCATTTAAGGTCCCCCCAATTCCTTGTGTCAAAGCAATCTCGTTGTCTTCCAGGACACGTGTGCATCATAAAGAGGGCAGCAACGGCTAAAATGCAAGGCAAATCACTTTTCAAATGGTTTTGGAGCAGCTATCAGTGTCATCCCTGAATGGCTGTCTTTATCAATGATTCTGCCTGATATGTAGGAGGGGTGGGTGTGGAGGTTTGGGAGGTGGGGGTTCCCTATCTGTCCCTGGAATCTTTCACAGTTTAAGGGCCGGGAGGTGCTAAGAAACTGTCAAAGATTTGGACAGTTAAAGTCCCTGGGTGGCAACGGCGAGCTGTTCTCTATCTGTATTCCACTGTGGCAACATGCAGGGTTGTAACACTGCACCACTGCTATTCCAGTGGGATAATGTCACTGAGGAAATAGTGCCAGGAAATTGACTGCACTGGATTATTTGTCTTTCTTCATGATATAGGATTGGTTATGCAGGGTTGGGGGATATATTTTTTTATTTTTTTATTTTGATTTTGAATTAACTATGCAAAAAAATTGTTAAAATACAATTACGTTTCTATCTCAGCTACTGTCCATGCAGTTTTACATTTCTTAATTATACATTATAGTATCACCTCACACGGTGCAAATATTAACACATTTTAAGAATTAGTTGAAAAATATTTTAGCTTCTGGTTCATCTTCACAGAAATATCAAGTTATGAGTCCGTTGATTAATTCTTATAAATGTTTTCTATACAAAAAAGACAGATTTTTGGCAATTTTTAAATGAGTTCAAAGTGAGTGAGACCGAACTTTTGTAGTCCATCTAGCAATCAACACATGAATAATTTCTTATAAACCGAGCATGATATTATTTTCATAACACCTACTGTGTCAATTTGATGATGTTTGAGGTAGACTTGCTTTGCCTCCACCACTTTATAAAGCACACAGAGGTTCCTGTGTTATATGGCAGGGCAGTTTTGCTAAATGTGTCGGAATGGAAAATAAACACAACAAGAGCTTTTTCACACACATCAGCGCTCAGAGGAATTCTTTTCAATGGTTTAGAGAAACCTGTTCCACAGTTTGAGTAATGCTCAAAGAGCATTGTTATTTATTTATTTTTTTAAATTTGTGACTCAATTTATCTACTTTCCACTTGAATGCAATTCCCTTTGCTTTTAACCACTCTTGTTTATGTATTATTGTCACAGGCCATGAATCCTGCTTCATAACTTCATGCTGTATCTTCGTATTTTTATTGCCATGGTTTAATCCTTTGGCTGACTGACAAAATGGAACATCATCACCATTATCATCACAACTTTACTAAGGAATTAAGACAATCCCTCCTCGATATTAAAATAAAGCACAATCTCATTTCTTATTCAAATGATAACATTAGGCTCAAATGCATTTATCACCCACTACAGGAGTGAGGTTATAAACAATGCCATTCATTATCTGGCCCAGATGCAGCGATTGTTGATTAAAGGGCTTTGAATATAACAGCCACACACACTTGCACACTTACACACATCACTCACACACTCACACACTTACACACACACACACACACACACACACACACACAAACACACACACACACACACACACACAGATGGGTGGACATTAGGAAAAGAGAGAGGCCATCTGAATAGGCTGAAGGGACATTAACGGCAACAATGATTGATATTTGCCGCACAGGCTTTTTAATGGTATTGTTATTCCTTAGAGTTATACCCAGTCCTCCCTACGTCTCGTCTCGCAGATAAATTGAGGTGTAATAATGAATAGAAATTATCCTGATTATTTTGGTGGAGGTGGCGGGAGAGCTAGTCAGAAAGGGGGGTGATTTATAATCTAAAATGAAGCATAAAGCTTAGTCAACAGTGTCTTGTGGATGTTCTTTCATGTTTGGAAACTTCATTTGTAGGGGGAAATACTGTATTTACTATTTATTACGATATATTTTTTGTGGACAGTAATATTGATTGCTCAATATTGAAACTGCAAAATGCATGATTTGTGTCCTCCTGATGTGAAGTGAAGCTTAATAAAGGTAGATTCTGACTTTAAAGCTATTTAATATAATCATTCTTGCTTAAAGACTGTGTTTATCCATTATCCGCTAACATATAATGCAGAGGTAAGAAAATGTGGAGTTACTGTATAATATTTTACTCAAGAACAAGTATAAACTTTCATAATGTAGTTAATCTGAAAATATACGGTATTTACAGTACTGTATATTTTGTATTTTATAAACTATCTAAACCTCAGCTTTATTACCGTGAGGAAGGTGTAAATTACTGAAATTACTGGAATCTTATTTTGAAATAAAGTCTTCACTTTGAGTTGATAGCCTTGTTAAAACAAAACTCACAGGACAATAACTAAACTAAAACCAGATTTCTATTTTCTCATTTAGCCCTGCCTCACTGTGAGAAACTGTGATATTAATTAGTTGTGTTTTCTTGAGAGCCTTCAATGCTGCTGAGTGTTGATTGTGTGAACAGCTGAGGTGGACATCGCCAAAACACATTATTTGATGTGAGAGGCCAGCTTGTCCAAAGCAGTTGTGTTTATTACACACTCTTCTGGCACCTGCTGCAGTAAGTCGGCCTGCCAGGACACACACACACACACACTTACTTGCACACACAAACACAAAACAGAAACATGCTGTGTTCCAAAATCTCTTCTTCATTAACCCACTTTCCTCTCAAATAAATGCAATTATCACTTTTCGATACATTTGCAGGACTCAACTACTGCTTTAGGTGTGCTGTATGTGAAACTTGACAATATGCAACCAAACACTATGAACCCCACAGAATTTAGTTTAAACTTATATCATCACATTATACACCTGAAATGTTTACTCAAAATGCATTTTGTATAATATAATTGCCAATCATTAATGTGACGTTTAACAGCTTAAAAAACAAATGGCTTCTGCAAGAAAAGCACCACAAATGCCCTTCAGCATTGTCCTATGCTGCATCTCATGTGTGCTGTATGCAGTATATTGGAGAATACTCAGTATAAACAGCAGGGTGTTGGCTCAGCTTGGACATCTATTTAACTGTTGTCTTGGTGCTTGTTGCTTGTGGCTGTCACCTGTTGTTCCATTTTCTCTGTATTTTATTTTAATTCGTTCTCCCTTCCTCTGTCTACCTCCCACTCTATCATTCACTGTTGTCTCTCTTGCTCACATCACTGGAAACATTTTTCTTGTCTGTTGTGAAGGAACAATTCTATTGACATGGTTCTAGCTTCCTGTTAAAGTCACAGTAAGAACATGAAAGTATTTATTTGCCGTCTCTTACTCCACCTTGTACTACATCCTATGCCACCATTCCTCAGGTCATCACATTTCTTATTTGGAGACTTGTGAAAACAAAAGCAGCATCAATCAGTCATCAGTTTGTCAACTGGTTTCTACTAAATGTCTAGTTATTTGACCTTATTTACTTGAATGCAAGCAAATAGCTTCCCATTAAAACACTTACACATTCAATACAAAATTATTTCCTTTGAATTCCTCTGCTGCTCTTTTTCTTCCTCCTCTTCATCCAGGCCAATAAGACCTCTCTCTTCCTTGTGTTAACTTTTTTGTATTTTTGCATCCTTATTTTCTCCTTCTTCCCCTCTGGTGTTGTTCCTCCTCCTCTTCATCAACCTTACCATACCAATGTGTTGTGCATCCTCCATTCCCACCATCCCTCCTTCCTTTCTCCCTTTCCTCTCCTAGGGTGTAATGGTGTGATGCCTCCCTCCAACATCTCCTCCACACCGCCACCCTTCCACTCCCTCAGTAATCAGGGCCAGATGGAGGCAGAGATGGAGTGATGGAGGGAGGGAGGATTGGGTTTGGTCCTAGCAGTGTCTTAGAACGTGGGGAGCTGTCAGCCCTGCAGGGAGAGAGGAATTCTCCAGCAATAAAATAAGGATTTATCACCACTCTACCACAGAGAGAGAGAGGAGAGAGAGATGGAGGGAAAGGGTGTGAGGCAGAGAAAAGGACCAAGAGATCAAGAAAGTCAGATAGAGAAGGGTGGCGTGGGGGAGAAAAGAATAGAGAAGGGCTGTAATAGAAACCTGCAGAGTGATAAAGAGAAAGGCAAAAAAAAATACACTGATAGAAGACTTTTCATCATTGTAAAGCTTCAGACAGACGAGGGAGGTTAAAGGAAGGAACATGCAGGATGATAGACTGAGTTTGCAGCTGAAAAAGGTCTAAGAGGAAAACAAAGCCAGAAGACCAGAGGAGAACAGAAATTGAGAGAGACAGTTGTGTGATGACACCCGCGACTCATCTGCTCACATTTTAGCGGCCTGACAATTTCTCTCTTGCTGTCTGTAGCATGCAGAATGGCGAGCATCAGTCCTGAAGGTAATGCCCAGTTGCGTTCAGGGGATGGGATGTTAAGCAAAAAGACTCAACCTTCCCTACTGCGCCAAATGAACCTGCTAAAATAACCGCTCTCCACAATCGGCTGTGTAATTGAAACCAGAATGTGCAGGATTTGATGAATTGCTTGACCCTGCAGGAATGTTAAGGTCGTAAATTTTTAGCGCGTTTTGGCCGTGCTGAGGTGTGCAGGGGTGTATGTTAAGAGCATGTCCATTGATGTGTGTGTGTGTGTTCATGTGTATGTTTATTATTTAAAAACATGGCCTTCCAGAGTTATGTTGGGGTGGCAAGACACAAACAATATATGTGTGTCCACAGTAGACACATGCACACACACCTAGTAATTACACTGCACATTCACACTCAATGACCAGATAGACTATAACGTGTGCTTTGTGTAGCCCAGCTGATGTCTTGTATAAATGTCTTTGTCCTTATGTGACTGTATTGTTGTTTTAGTTGTCCAGATTTGTCTAGTCCATATCGATGTCCTGTACAAATGTCCGTCTCGACGTGCTGTAACCATGTTTTATATTTCTGCAGAACAGGAACCTGCTGAAAACCAGTTTTTAATCTGAGTCAGGCCCGTTTATATTGTAATGTAATGTTACTTTTAACTTTCCTGTATAATAAATATGAATAAATGAATGCTGCTCCACATCTTCAGTGGTTTACATCAAAGCAGTAAAATTAAGGACTTCTTAGGACAAGAGTAGAGCTGCTTAGTGAAGCTTAAAAGGGAGTACTTACATACCTGAGTATTGCTAGAATAGTTCAGCAGAAGTACAACCATTACATACTGTTTAAAAATGTGTATCACTTTGAAATGCGAAGCCACAGAAAGACACACCTAATGTCCAACATTGCACACACATGTCGCTATACACGTGAGTAAATTTTCCAAAATATTAATTTATGAAACTATTCTTTATTTTTATACAAACGATATGAAATTGTAGTGCCTCACTGTATATCCAGTATCTTCTGCATGCAAATGTTGTTTTAAAAAGTACTATGCCTTCCTGCAGCTCCCATCTCTCCTGATGATGCATTTCAAATGTGTATATCCCTCCAGGAGCCAGTAGAAAAGTAGTGTTTCCTTAAAACATTGTTTAAAAGAGCTGCTTTCTTTTTAACAGTTTAAAACATGTTGACACTTTGTGTCTGAAGTTACTGGTGGTAATGAGTGTCTCTCACACAATTCTGTCTTTATGACTGTTGCTAACATGCAGCTCCAACTCTTTCAAATGCTCTATGGCTGACAAAGGTTGTACTAGTGTAATTATTGTGTGTCCATAAAGCTGTTTGGAATGTCTCTGAATTTCTCAAAATGTTTGTTTGGCTGTAACTACCTAACTAACCAACAACTAGCCAACTCACTCACTCACTCACTCACTCACTCACTCTCACTCACTCACTCACTCACTAACTCACTCTGAAACACTTAAAATGATACTTTGCAGTCAACTGTAAGTTCAGGTCTTGGACATCAGTTGTATTCAAGTTATTCTTTGTATCCATGTAGTATTTTACTTTAATCAAGTCAGTGTTTTGTGTGCTTTTGTTTGTGAATGGTTAACATTGTGTGCAGCCAGTATCCCCTGAGTAGAAACTGGCTTGTTAGCTAAGATGCTCTCAGCAGAGTCCATTAAGCAGCCAATTCTGTGTGTTACATACACCACATACTAGACTGGACTCCATGTGCTGAATTGAAAACTTCCGCGTCGAGGGGGTAGCTCAAAACTAACTAATTTATAATGTTGTCTACTTCCAAAATTCATAACTGTTTATACCTGTTCTGTATGGCCACACTGAAAAATTGGAGCAAAAAGCTTACTGTCATAGCTGCCAAAAAGTGATAATCATACAAGTCGGTATAAGGGTGCACCTTTTTGGACAGTCTCTTGTAGTGTTGTACTTGTTTGACATGTAAAATGACAGAAGTACTGTAGATGTGTGTGTAAAGTAAAAAAAATAAGAAAAAAATGAGGTTGACGGAAAAGTTTAAACCTTGCATACTTTTTTACTTCTGTATACCTGGCCAATTGCTGTTTGTTTCAGAAAGTTCTAAAAATATGGAAGATACTTATAAACATTCACACTAGCATTTGATTTAAATCTAGTGTGAATCCTACCGATGCTGCAAGCGTTCCATCTCAGCCTCTTTGCAGTTGCCAAGCAAAAACCTGGGGACTAATACAAAGCTGATCATCCATTGGTCAAACTACCGCTTCCACACGCCTCTTATCCGACTTTATAAGCTCCAGGTGGCAGCTACCTAAAACAACCCACCAATGTGAAAGCCAAACTCTACCCCCACAACAGCGACTTGGTCCAACCCCAAAACAAGACCATGAATAGTGTTCTTAAATGCTTGTGAATAAGCCGATCACATGAGGGTGAGAGGAGCAAAATCTGGCAGACACCAAGGACAAACCCACCCTTAGCTGTCATCAGTCATGTTATCATCATCGTAAACATGTAGAGGAGTATGAGGAGGATGCTCTTACAGAACAATCATAGGCTAACTCTGATTAGCTGTACTCATGCAAAGGTTCAGCCTCCCATGGCAAAGCGGAGAGGAAAGTAGAACATACTTGTATATACAGTACTGTCTGTTACAGATATGATAAGTTCTTGACTAATTTAAAACACAACTCAACATATAAAAGATTGTAATAATAATAATAATAATAATAATAATAATAATAATAAAAATAATAATACTATTGAAAAATCCGCAAAATCTGACAACTAAACCCAATGGCAGGAAAACTGAAATGGAAACTTAAATCAGTATAAAATCAGCCAAATGCAGACAAGTCATGGACATTTTAAAAACTAATTTATTCAGTTCATGTATATTTGGACTAGCGTCATGTGTATGTATGTCAACAGTGCTGAGGGCACGGAGAGCCCAGCCAGGACAGAGGCTATAGAAAGGTCAACACAGTGTAAACAGAGGCTGCCACACGATTTACGATGTTTGCTGGCTGCTAAGACGAGGGGTCTGCACATTCTCACAATCGTAATTGCTTTTTGCAGCTTTTCAATCAGTCCCACTTGGTGGATAATGTTTTTGTATTTTTTTCACCTCTCATTTTCCCCCCTTGTCATCAGTGAGGCTGTTCTGTGTGTCGGTAGCTCCCCTTGCGTAGCTGTGACTCGAGTCTTAACGTAAGCAAAAGTCAAAAGCTCCAAGATTCTTTTTTTCTTTGTTTTTTGCCATTAGGAGCAGACGTTTCTTTCTTTCCCTCTATTTCTCTTGCTCTTTCGAAACCCTACCATTGGCTACTCTGGCCGACTGAAAAGGGGAAACCCAGTCACACACGTGGACATCTGGTTGGACATGGAGAGCATGCAGCCCCACAGCATCGCCCCCTTCATCGCCTGTTGACAGTTGTTACCTGTGCCCCTGCGGGCCTTCATTGCCCAAAGAAATGACCTCTATCCAGAGCCAGGCGCATAAATATTTCTCTTTCTATGTTCCAAAATAGCTTTTAATTTATTCTTTTTATTTTTAAGTTTTATGGCCCTAATATTAAGTGCATATGTTTTGCAAGACACCAGGTCCTCTGCTTCACCCCTCAGGTTCACAATTGTAGTTTTTTGTAGAAAAGTAAAAAGCATAAATGGCAGGGAAAGGCACACCAGAGAAGGATTTCCTTCCTGCATATCCCTTCAAGTAACCCACATGTTCCCCCTGAATCCTTGCAGAATTTAGTTACTTACTAGCCATGCTAGTCTTTTCTTACCTGTTAGCACAAAGGATTTTACATCATGCAGACAGCAGAGAGAAGGCATATAGATAACAGCTGACATGCTAATCTTCATGACAATTGGCAGAAAATGGACATTTAGGTTTAAATCTAAAACTGGAAATCAGCATGCATGTCTAAACAGCTACCCATATACCACATGTTGGCTGCTGTTTTAACTTTGAGTTTCCTCACTTAGAATTTAGCTTTTCCACGCGTGTCTCTGTTCTTAGCCTCCCCATGACCTCTTTTTCTCCTTCTCTCCCTCAATCTCCTCAACATCACCCACATGTGTTTCAGTGACCAGTTACAGCGTAAAGCTCGGATTCATCTTTCATTCAACAGGTATTAAAATTTCATCAACACACGTGACCAAATGGCATAACTCAAGCTCATTTAACTTGAAAAGAGAGTCATCTGAGAAAATAATACAATCCAACTACACTTTCTATTTAATGATAAGCTTATTGATGATCCTTGAATGATTTAAACCTCTGAGTACAAAGATAATATCAATTAAAAGTTTGTCACTCTAAACACAGAATGACATTTCCTAAGAATAACAGATAGGATCACAAAGATTATTGTCTTTCAAGTGAAAGATATTTTAAAAAATCAAATTATAGACAAAGGAAAAATGCTACAGCTGTGGCTCCTAGGAAGCCTTATTTGAGCATTCAAGCAAACATGAGTCCTTGAGTTTAAAGAATGCTCAAAGCAAGATTCCCCGTGTGGGTGTGTTTTAACTTTAAAAACACACCCACACAAGCTGTGTTTTAGCTACCACAGCTTTAATTTATCATATCGTGCTATGTACCAGGGACTTCAATTTTTAACTGTAATTTTTTATGCAATCATCACTTAGTCAGGCCAGTTTTAAAAAGTATCCAACAGTAGAACAAAACATCTCAAGTTTCAGTCAGTGCTGAAATAATATTCTGGTGAAATATAGAGACAATCGAAGGGGGTTTCTAACTCTATACCTGTCCATGTGCCTCTCTGCCAGACATCCTAGTTCACAATTGCAAAACAGACATCAGAACAGGCCCAGCATGGCCTCAGATGAAATATACCACAATAAATCCCCCTGTGTATATCTCCAGCATGCTTGCATCGCTCTGTCCGCTGTGCTCAGATTTAGCTCCAGTGGTGACATAAATTACGGCACTCTGTCTCAAACCACCTTGTGAGGATTTATTACTTTGGCATACAACTCTAAATGGAGGAATATTTGGATGGGGGGTGGGGATTGAGGAGAAAGGTGGGGGACGGGGGAGAAAATTTATCCATTTTGCTTTGGGTTGAGACAGAAGCATTTGGATGAAGGACAGAGGTAGGATTGTTGTGAAGGAAAGGAAGAAGGATGGTGAATAACTGCATGTCTGTGATTGACAAAATAATTTTAAATAATTACATCATTGATCCTCTCTTTTAGATATTGACTACTTTGTTTTGTTTTTTTAAACAGATGTTTTTAAATGTTTTTGATGAATGAGTGATGTTTAGGCGGGAGCAATGGAAAAGTCATTGGTTTTGTTTATATTGCTTCACAGATAGGGACAAAGAATGATGAGAATGATCCATTACCCTTGATATAATTTGTCCCTTTTGCTACTTTCTACTGATACAAAACAACTGTGATTCAGCCAAATGGTTTGTGTGACTTTCTACATCTGCTGCCACCAGATGCTTGGTAGTTTTATTCTGGGAATCTTCTCTGGAAAACAGGAAAAGAGGCATTTTAGATTTCTGCAATAACAAAGTATTTGGTATCAACAAAAGATGCACTGTGTATTTGAGCTGGGATAGCAAGAGAAAAAAAAGCACCTGCATTCAGTTTTGTTGTCAACTTTGATGTAAAGAGAGCAATGATCAAAAAAGTGAGCTTTTTAGTTTATTTGCTATTTCTTTCAATTGACATACTAAAATAGAAAATAACCAACAGTAACAGTAAACTGGAAGAAATCCATTTGACCTTTTTGTAGTTTTAGTAAAAATTTGATTTGATCTGTTGAAGCCATCATCGTTTTCATTTGTCCACCAACACATTCTCACTCCCTACTCGTCAAACACTCACACTTTGTCAGGGCTCCGCTGCGCCACTTTTTACCACTCTGGGTATCCCTTTGGCATCAATCTTCAACATGCAGGGTCAAAGCACTTACTCAAGGTAAGGAAATGAATGTGGATGGGGATTAAAATGTACGTTAAAGTGACACACTACACATGAACTGGACACAAACCCCAGTCTCTTGGGTGAAAAGTCCTTTGTTTTTTGTTTGTTCTGCCCTTTGGACTACTCCCTACCACGGTCGCTCTTCACACTAGGTCATCTTACAGCTCCGTGGTCTAGCAGTTGCTATGCCCAGTGCATCACATGCTGACGCTAAAGGCTACCTTGTGTTTCGGTATCTGACACTAAGGGCCACTGACCAAGCACCAGTATGTTACTGAGTTGGGAATGAGAATGTCACAGACTTTAACTGTGAAAAAAAGATATGCCTCTAGCGTCCAGATGTTTTCCAAAAGTTGTTGGTCAGTGCCCTCTCATTATCTCAAGTGGTGAAAATCTGACGACACAGCTGGAGGAAACGATTAGAGCTGATTTGGAACAAAACAAGGTTTGAGGGAAAAATGTTTTTTAACTTTTTCTTTTTCTTTTTTTACAAATTCAAATTCTTTTTATTAGGATTAACCCCTTGAGATTTTCTGTGATTAAAATAAACATTTTGACATGCAGATTATTTGCAACTTGTATTTGTTTTATTCAAAGTCAAAGGTCATTAAAACTTCCATATTACTGCAAAATTTAATCATGACCCCTTATCACCATGGATCTCATCAAGATAAAAGACAACAATCTCTTAGATTATCACAAGGCAATTCAGGGGAAACAGTCTCATTTACAGCAGCAATGTGACAGAGATGTTTCCAGAGTAGGTGTTGCTGATTCAGGGAAAACTGCCAATTACAACCACAGTCTGGTTCTTATCTCTCAGCAGTACCATTGGGTGTTAGATGCCTTGCTCACGTGTAGCTCGAAAGGCAGAGTAGAGAGTGTCTTGTCAGGTCTTTTATCCAGATGTTTTGTGGGGAATAAAACAGAAAGGAGGACACTTTGTCCAGGATTCCGAGAGAGGAATGCATGTTCAGGGAACTTGCCCTGGGGCCCCTCCCCTACAGGGACAAATTGGTGTCAAGTCTCTGTATCCAGGAGGATTAAATGTTTGTTTTCTTTGCATTCAGACATGGTGCTGAGGACCAAACAGCTTGAATCACATCCTCACAACTCACAACGACACCCGTGTTTATGCCTGGAGAAGGAAGAGGTGGCTGATCTTTTCACCTAATCTGTGTAAACACAAGCACACAGTGGTCCTGGGCATTTAAAAGAACTGAAGCCAGAGCTACCATCCTTAAACTGCAGTTACATGTAAAGCCATTTTGTAATCCTGACAGTCCAACGGGGAAAAATTGAAGCATTGCAAGTCAGTGAAACTGCAGAACATTTGCTGGTGATTTTATCCTACCGCTGCTCAGCACAACTTTTGATTCACCACTAACTGTCAGTACATTAATCACAACAGTGTTATCAGTCAGCATAACCACACTCTTCCACTTGCCCCTCAACATCGTTATATGAAGTCAGACAAGCATCTCCATATGTCCACAGCCAAAGTCACTTCCACGTATGAATTCACTGTTTAAATAGAGCACAGAAAATAAATAAAATGCTGAGTTTTAGGGACTGCCCCATTAGTCTTATCTGACAACCACTCCAGCAAGAGAGAAGCTTTTTCTGATTTCTCAGCAAGTTTTACTTTTTGATAATTTGTTGGGAGATGAAATAAAAAGTACTATGTAACTAGTAGTGTAAACTTGGGGATCAAAGTGTATTTTAATGTGGACACTCAAGGGCCTCTCCCTCAGTTTGAGCTTTGATTTCCCATGATGTCAACATAAGGCGTAAAGAATTTATCTGTTAAGCACTCTCAACTTAATCTGTCATAATGGTTTTGGGATATGAACAAATGCCCTCAAAAATCCTTTATTTTGTCCTCTTTGCTTTTTAATTCCTGCTTCAAACCAAATTCAGACCAGCTTTTGTGTTCAACCTTTCGTCTCCAAGTGACGCTTCATTTTTCTCAGATGCTCAACGGACCATAAACCCCTTGTCATGGACCGCACTCCTGTAGCTTGTGTGTTTTAGAGAGCCTCCTTGTCCATAATGCCATATAACATAAACACATTGTGTTTGATTGGTAGACATAAACATTGACTGTGGCTGGAACACAGTTTAACGCCAGGCCACAACTCACGGCTGCTGTTAACAGGCATGCTGCCACAACGGAGGGAAGTCAAGGTCGGTCGCTGGCCCGCGCACTCGGGGTCACAGAGGAAGATGAGAAATAAAAGAATGCTGGGTTTAAAGATAGATAGGTAGATAGATAGATACACTTACCTGCTTTTTACCAAATCATGCACATAGAGAATTGGCTGCGACATAAGCAGCGTCCCTCACGTTCACATACTTGCTTGTGTACTTTGTGTGCACCTGGTCGAAGAAGTGTTGTAGGTAAAAAAAAAGTCCTGTATTGAAAATGTAAAAGTAAGTAAATATCATCAGGAAAATGTTGTCATAGTATTAAAAGTTAAAGTACTCAATGCAGAAACATCCTCAAATTTAGAAACTGGAAACGATCAAAACAGTTCTGTGTTTAATAGGCTAACCATTTCAGCTGTACTTGTAGGTCAATATGTTGTTGGGTGGTTTAATTTATAATAAAACATCGCATTTTATAAACTACATTTGTTTTATTTGCAACAATCTTTATTTGTGAAGTAAATAGCAACTAAAACTGTCAGATACAGTACAATATTTCTCTCTGAAATGTAGTGGAGTAGAAGTAAAAGGTGGCATGAAAAGAAAAGAAGAAGAATTACCTGAAATTTGTACAGTACAGTACTTCAGTAAATTTACTACTTAGTTGCATTCCACCACTGCTGGAGGGTTAAAAAAATATATAGCCACTAAGAGGCAGATCAAGACCCTCCTGACATCACAATATCTCTCCTGGGTACTTTTGATTTGGCACATTTAAAAACTAAACATGCTGACACTCATGGAGGTTACTGTGTTACAGATCATGGCAGAAAAAGCTCTAGTATGTTCTCTTTAAAACTTGTACAGCTGTTATCTACTGCTGACCTTATTCCGCCCAAAATGCTTATTTCTGTCCTGCAGTTGCTTTGCATTCATTTCTGATAGGATACGTGGTGCACCCATCATGCATCGTCAATCATCGCCAATCGTCATGCTTATAAACAACGGTTGCAGAACGTCGCCACATTGCAAAGCATTACATCATCTATCCTGGCTGTTAATTTGTGATAAAATTACTGTTTTTCTGACAAATTGACATTATGACACCGTCAATAATGCAGGCTTACATAGAAAATAATGGGATTGATCCTTTCTATTGACGTGTGTTATGCGCTGTGTTATATCTAGTGTGTGTCGCCCTCAATACAACTTGGTCAAATTGGTGGCTCTCAGTTAATGGGAAATTTCACATGTTAATAATGGATTGTGTCTCTTAACATATAAATGTGGACTGATCAATTTGTTACTGATACATTTAATCAATCTTGTTATTATTTGGAGAGCTGTTCATGGATTTGGCTCCAGTTGAACCTTTTTGGAATAGGTTGATTGTAAGATAGCTTAATGTGTCCTGTAGTGCACCAATTAGACAACCCAGCTTCACTAAAGCCGCTACTGTACAAATGTAATGCCAGTTTACATACTGTACTTTTGAGCATGGTGGTTAAAGGCTATATTTAGTCACCTGCATTTGCTGAGTGATCTATGACACACCTACAAGGTAATTACTGAATCATGATAGTGTGGAGCATTTTATAAGTGAACTCACTTGTACTTGATCCACCACTTTGTGATGGAAAGTATGTAACCAGATGGGATGATCTGTCAGTAGTTGCTTGGAAAACACAATATAGGCCTTGTTCACAAAGTCTTGTGTGTTGGGATTTCTTCTGCTTGATGAAAGTTGACTGATCACCCTGGTATCATCAGGTCCATGTGGTCTTCATGGTGAACAAAGAAGATGCTGACAGCTTTCGGTGTTAGGAACAAATAAACAACAAACTCTCACCCTTTTCTTATGTTTCTTATGTTATCTGTTTTGTGTTTGTCTGGCTGCAAATATTAGATTTATACTGCAACAGATCAATGGTTGATACATATGCAGTACTTGTGGTGGTTCCCTTTGGTTAGACTAAATGGAAACGTGTTTTGTAGAAGTTGAGTATAAACCACAAAAACAGGGAGAAATGTATTCCAACATATATTTATAATATGAGCTAGTTCATGTTATAAACAATTACAGCATGGTACATGCATATAGTAAGGGAGACTGCAGCATTCCAGCTTCACTTTATATCATGTTTTATGTTTGACTATTCATCAAGGAATTCTTTAGTTATTGTATGACACGGCAGTGCATTTACAGTTATTGCTATCTAATGCTTAGACAGGACGTAGTTTTTATTACACTACCACCATGACGCACACTCTCAAAGAGCACCTTACCAAGCATACTGAATTATAGGGTCAGTCTCTGCAAGCCCTGTCACTGCAAGCGTCTCATGCCTATACATCCCTTAGTACATTAATGTGTTTTATTTTATTTTATTTTCGATTTAGTATCTTTTCTTTTATTGTTCATAAGGAGTATGTATGTGTATGTTGTGTGTGATGTCTTTAAGCTACTGGGACCCATCCCCTTGGGGATCAATAAAGTATCTATCTACTCTATCTATCTATCTATCTATCTATCTATCTATCTATCTATCAATTCCAAATCCTACTATGTTCAAGTCCTGAATGATTCTGTCCTCCAAAATAATTATTTTTGTAAAAGCAAAGCATATGACCCCTTTCTTCACAGTAATACTAAACCATGTTGTACTTACGTACTAATGTTCATTCCCGCAATCATTATGAGAGTGTGTTTTTGAAATAGTTATTTGGAACTTTAATCCTCCACTTCACACACATGTTAAATCACACACTTTTAGGTTGCCACTCAGGTTACGTCTTCGCACAAGTGCTTCTTGTTTACCTTGAAATTGTGTTTGGTTCATTGGCATTCCATTTGGAGGTGGTGAGCCTGCTTAGCCTAATACATTCAGCTGTGCTTCAGTTGGCTAACACTAACAGACCTCTCCTTCATCCATCATGGAGCTTAACAATAGCCATGTCTTCAGCTGCATCTGCACTGCTAAAAGCTTTTCATGTAAAACCTGTAGAGCTGCTGGGTGTGTGGTGATGGCTGTGCAAGTGTGTGTGTGTTGGTGTTTACGTGTGTTCAAGCGTAAGAGTGTGCAATTTGTATTTGTGTGTGTGTATGTGTGTCCTGGGGTCTGCAGCTCTCTCGCAAACCTCTTATCAGATGGATGTGTTTGATATGTCCGCTGCCAAGGTTTTCCCATATATACATAAACGACCGATCACTGGCGGTTTGCACTGACAGAGGCACATCGCTGAAACTCTTATGTTTAGGAGTTCTGTTTCAGTGCTCTTATGTCACCCACTTTCCATTTGAATCTTTCCCATAACGTACATTAAACAACGTTAGCCCAGCTGATGAAAAATGACCTCATGTTAAATTTGTCTCCTTCTCTGACAAAAACGCTAATTTATTTGAAAAACCAACATGGCGGTTGAACCAGGGAGTGTGCAAGCGGCACCAAGCCTCCCAACCAGACAAGAGACGTCTTCATTGATGTCAGACTAGCTAGCACTTTGGCCTGTCAGTGTCTCATGGGGCTGCATCAGCCATTTGCATAATAAGCCTTCTCTTCATGACACCAACGCCTCGACAGATGTCAGCCTAGTGAGCGAAGTTTGTCATGTCGTTCCATCATTTCTAAGCGTCTCCCACTCTTTGTTCTTGGTCTTGCTCAGCTTTTACACTCAACATTATTATTTTGAGGTGAGTCACATCTCATCAAGGCCGTGCTGGAGTTGTCGCAGTGTTTGAAGAGTCACTGGACAGTCATGAATATAAGGACATAATACAAGTGGGTCAATTTTATAGGGGAAACATGTAAAGTTTCATTCTAGATTTTATTGGAATGAAAGAACTATTTTATTTTGGTTTCAGCTAACAAGTCATTGGGGGTATTATAAACTAAATATGACATATAATGAACTGTAATGACTAGTATACTCTTTTTGAAGCCTTCAATAACTTTCGAGAATTTATGTAAGGTCCACAACAATTACACATCTTCATCTTGAAAGACAAGTTAATGAGACAGATTGCTGCACTAGCACTAGTTGAAGAAATAAACTTAATTTAGACTAAATGACTCCATTAGTAGGACATTGTTTTGGAGTGTTATAATGGTAAATGCAATTGTATAATATTGTAGTAAATGTTCTAGCTGTTAAACTACAAGTAAAACGTGCAGCAAACATTTCAGCAGGGGGTATAAAGTAATAGTAACAGGCAGCAGTATTATTTTTTTTTATTCAGCATTTTAACTGCCATGATCTTTTTAATAATTATCTTTTACATCCTGACTCTAATGCCACCAAAATGAGCTTTTGAAAACCGAACTTGTGGATGAACCAGCCACAAGCACCATCGTCTTAACATTGCAACATTTCACACAAGCCTCATAAGAGAAAAAAGAAAAAAAGTATGGCAGCTGAAAGACTCTCCTTCATATTTGGTTGGAATAGTAAGTGGCCGTTGGTGCTCCCTGCTGTTTTACGTCACAGGGGAAACATCTTTATCACAGCGTATGTTATTCCAAAACACAGCTTCCTGCATGGAAACGATCCCCTCTGTCCTCAATTCGCCCTGCCTCTCTGATAGACTACATTGCTTCTTATAAACTGTCCATGGTCCATAAATTGTGCAGCGACGAGCATAACACTGCACAGTGTTGGCCTGCAGGGACATGCACATCCAGAGCCCCCCCCCCCTCTCTCTCTGCCCTGGCTGAGATTTGCTTCGTAAAATGTGCGATGAGATCCCTGGGTTTGGAGGGAAAAAAAGGGAAGAATTGGAGTGATGAAAAGTTTTAAATATGTAATTTCTCTGTGAGTGAGTATGGATATCATTGAACTCTGCCAATCTCGCATTTATTGACTTTCTGTATGAAAAACCTATCTATATCTCTAGATGAGGCAGTTCAGACCAAGTAGACAGTGCACACTTTGCTTTACCACTAGTGTGCAGTAGTAGTATTTATAGTACGCTACTTTATTCATAACTTTCCAGCGTTAAATCCAACTTTTTATCAGGTGTGCAGCTCCTAATTTGTACAACATAATTATAAAGGGGTTCATTCACAACAGCCACATGCTGTTTATTATGTAAATATTTGATTAAATATATGGCATTGCATTAATGTGACAAGAGGCTTGTGACATGTGAAGTCCCTCATTCTCATCCTGTCATACTATGGAGTAAATTATGTTAAATAACAAGTTAAAGCCCCTGCATATAGGATTTATTTTTTTATTTTTTTACTTTGGCAAATTCTCATGTGATTGAAATGGTCAATTGTCTCCATGGGATTGTTATCATTTCTAAGATTCTACATAGAAGCCTAACAAAACATGGATTGCTGGGATTGCATATAATATGGTCCATAATAGTTATGACTTTCAGTGTACAGAAAGATATTAAATTGATCTAGGAGAAGGCATAATTATAGCAATATAATAATGTAGTATACTAGTACCATTAATGACCTTTAGAAAGATTAATGGCCAAAAGGCCCTATGTGAAAAACAGAATGCACACATAGCAGTAAACAACACATCTGATAACATCATCTGCTTTAAGCTGAACAGTTTAAGTACAAAACTGCAGCAAAGAGGCCAATTCCTTTGATCCACGAGGATCAACGAGCAGATAGAACTGGTTTAGATGGGATTAAAAGAGAGCCCACAGAGAATAATTACAACCAAATCAACAATTACATAAAAGGTAAAACTTCAGAAGAAAAAGTTTTTTTGAGAGACACAAATAAATTAAAAAAAACAACAATAGAAAGAGGAAATCCTTCTCAGAGAGAGTCTGAACGAGTGGAAACTTTCACTGTACTTAAACTTTCACTTAATTAGAGAATAGTGTAAAGTTGAATCACAAGGGATAGATAGAAAATAGCCTGCTAGAGAACAATGGATGTTTTTTTGTGAATATACTGGTTAGTCCTAGTACTTTGTTCACCTCCACAAATTAAATCAGAACTGAGGTTACATTTAAATAACAATGTTAAGGCTACATTCATTGTTACAGTGGCTCCTGCTCACATACACACACACACACACACACACACACACAAACACAGAGACACACACAGATTTGAGGGTGCATTTCTAGCATGCTTAGAGAAACGGAGACAAAACAGCAGCAATGAAGACACACATTGTCACATTCGGAGGGTGGACTGACGGGGTGAGAGCGGGAGGAGCTGACATTTTTCTTTACCCATCACAGATGTGGGGTTGATGAATATGCGAGATGGGTAGCACATTCACAGCCGCGCTTCTATCAATTACTACAGGGAAAGTGTGCATGAGAGATATGTCACAAACCTCTTCCTTTTTCCAGCTTTGTTTAGACTAAATTAGAGAAGCAAGTATAGATTAATACATAAAATATGAATCCAATTTAATGATAATATATTATTTTTATTGAAAAGCACCTATGTCTCTTTTGGGATTGTGACAGCGTTGCTCTGACTGCGGTAGAAATGTTTCAGAAGTGTCAAATAGTTCTATCTCGTATTCATCCCTTTTAACATGTTATCTTGTGATAATATAGTTAAAAATGTTGCATTTACTTCAGTATATTGTGTTGCACGTCCAAGCAGCTGCTAAAATAATTGAGCATCCCTTTCTGTAAATAGTAAAGCTCACTGTTTGACTTTTTTACAACTCAACAGTCTCTAAAAAACACCCCCACCACCCAAAACACATTTTGAGATTGGAGCATAGATTGGATTGTATGATGAATGGTGAAGTAGCCTCACCATATAAATAAACTAATGAAAGACGTGGCTCGGGGCCAATACTTTATCAGTATTGGGCTGTGGCTGGAATTTAGCCCTTCTGTCCTGTCTGGACTTGCTTCCTCACTGTTTACTTTTGGAGGCCAAGCAGCTATTCCCTGCAGCCGCTCACTGGCTTGACAGTGCACAAGGCGGAACTTTGAGTCAAGCTGCAAGACAGCAGAAATAAAAACTCACCCATGCACTAATGCACGGGCTAAATGATGAGGGCAGCTCTGCATCAAGATGGTTGACATCTTAAGGCATGAGTCTTATTTTCTATCAAATTGTGCATGCTTAAAAACATGCAGGATAGGGCAACACAATAATAATTACTAATTATTATAATCCTAATAATAGTAATATTGATGACAAAACTGATAATATAGTGCTCAAAAGTTGATTCTTATTTATTGTCAAGCGAAAGAATATTTTCCTAAACTTCATTAAAACAAAAAGGAAAATTCAAGATTTATCAATCTCAACATTTTTCATATTTCCAAAATAAATGCTTACTATTGGTTACATCCTTTGTTGATGCAAACAGTGGTGCCATTCTACTGTCACCAGTCTAATACCCTGGCAGCCAGGTCACTGTTTTAGGCTTCAGTGCCTCAAAGCTCTGGGAGAAATTGTGACTTACGCCATTGACGAATTTGAGAAGGAAGGAGGGAATGATGATTGTGAATAAGTTTAAGTCTAATTAGAGACACTTCATACGCAAAGTGTGGAGAGAGAGTGTGGAGAGTGTGTTCTACTCTGTGTCAAAACTGTCTTTATTATTATATCCACTAGCAGGTGGAGGGCGAGTGGGGAAGGGGGGTGTAGGGAGTGGTGCCTTGCTATTATTGGATACGGTCTCACCAGGTAAGCCCCCCCTCCTCTGGCCCTCCTGCCCTGCCTGGTGCTGCCAAGGTGACCTTCCAGAGAAAGAGAGAGAAGAAGAAAGAGAGAGAGAGGCGGATATTCAAGAAGGTGCTGACAGAAACATCTCTGGTTATTAACCAGCCGTGGTTTGCTTCTCTCCTCTGGAAAGGTGCGCTTGCCAGCGGCGTCTCCCTCCCTGCAGCAGGAGCAGCTAGCAGGGAAAACACCGAGGCCAAAATCATGTTATCCCAAGTACCGGATATCTCTGGTCATAAGCTGGAGAGTGGAGAAACACACCACGCGCCCACAAATACTCCGAGCTCTGAAGATCCCCGCTCTGAATAAACTGAGCGTAATTTCTCCTAAACTATGTTGCCGATGTGTTTACCTGCTAGTGGTCTATATCTCTCTGAGCCAGGCTCTCTGTCACTGCCTAGTACGCATGTCTCCAATTCCTGGCCCTCATATCCACACTCTTACCTGCTGACAGGCCCCCCTTGTGCGCCATGACGCGCAAGATTACAGAGCGTCACCCAGCAGCCGCAGCCGTCGCCTCTCCCACGGAAACTAAATCAGAAGATTCACACTGCGCCAGAACATTATTTTTATTGTATTACAGAACAGTTTTAGTGCTGAAAATAATAATTAAAAAACAGTAGCAAATGGGCCTTTAAGTCTTTTCATTTAGCCTAATTCTATTTTTGAAAAAATCAGGAGTAAATCTCTAAATATTAAAGAACCCCTGAAGAGTCACCCCTAATATCGACTGGATTTGTTTTGCATATAATTCATGTAGGCCTACCATTGGTTTCTGCATTTGACTTTTTTCCATGCTAAAACCTCCAAATTTGGTCTGTTAGTGACAAACAGTGACACGAGATTTGCTTTGTGTGCGTGTGTGTGTGTGTGCGTGTGTGTGTGTGTGTGTGTGTGTAAAGGTTAGGAGGGCACTTGAAGTCACTCACGTCACAGTAATTACGTCGGTATTCCTTATGCTCGTTTGGAAAGGGGGGGTATCGCATTTTGTTTGACGCGGGGGCCTCAGTCGGGCTCTGAAATTGGATCTCATGACTTCACCCCCCCCAACACGAGCCACTGCAAACAACATCGTCTGGCCCTAATGCTCCACATCTCAAACCTCAAAACTTTATAACCCCAGACTCATTATTTCTGTCCACGGAGCGCGTAAAATATGTACCTGAACCATATCGACTCTCCTGTTCTTCCTTTTTGTTCATATGCATAAGGTCAATATAAACTCTTTAACCACGAGGGTGTATTGTTATATATATGTTTAATCATCACAAGTTATACGACCACTACAAGACGGATGCGCAAGAGCCTAAAGCTGTGCGCTTTAATTCAGAATATCCTTTTTTAGACTTAATGGAACTAATAACATAACACTTAATCACATTACTTTCTCTATCTCTCTCTCTCTCTCTCTCTCTCTCTCTCCCCTTTGCTTTTCTAATTTTTTATCTGCAGTGTCTTGGGGTTAAACAAATGAAACGAGCAGTTTCCCTCATCCTCCACCTCCTCTTCTTCTTCTTCTTCTTCTTCTTCTTCTTCTTCCTCCTCTCCTCTCTGTGAAACATCAGAGGAGAGCAGACCAAACGTTACTTAGCCTGAACGCAGAGAGGCTGCAGATAATGAGAGCCTGGTTGCATTAAATGGACAAACAGCAATCCGGCATCTCCTGACCCCTCGATGCTCCTCTCGGCTCCATTGATCATCCCCCTTATGAGATAATGCAATTACAAACATCAATAAGGAGCTGCGAGGGGAATCATTATGTGGTGACAGTGATAAATGATGCTGCAGAAAATAGCGGGCTCCTCTCAAACAATCCCTGCGCCCAAGGGGCTTTTGAGGGCCGGGGCCCCGTCGCCAAGGAGACAGATGACATCCAAAATGGCCCCCGCTCAACAGTCCTTCTCTTTCTCTCTTTCTCCCCACCAACCGATTTTTCGTTTTTCCCTGCCTCCTTTCTTTCTTCCTTCTTTTGTTTCGAAACCAGCTGCCGCGCGACCTTTTGAAGGTGGAGTTTTTGGTTTGGGGGTTTGGAAAGTTTTTCATGTGAGGCGTTTGAGGGGTACTGTTTAGTTTGTGTCTATATTGATTTCATAAATTAGCTCAGATATTGGCATGTCATCTTGGCCATATGTGTATTTCCGGTGTAATGATGTTCGCTTTGGATGATGTAGGGAATTGATTGGTTAAGCATTGCTTTGTTGCACGCTCATGAAAAATCTCTACTGTTTCTCACACAGAAAATATCAAACTATATGCTTTATATTGCACTTCGATTTGGGTTTAATCTGTTTTTGTCATGTTAAATTAAGGCCTATAAACCTGCCATTTTTATTTCATTTTTTTTAAAGTGATTAACTCTGAACTAAAACATGCAGTGTTGCAGCTGTTTTTAAAAATAAAATACCAGCCTACAAAACATTCCACGTAAAATGCTTTGCATACGTTTCAAATGTAAAAAGTAAATAAAGGGAAATCCATTTTCAACTCAAATCACCATTGAACACACTGAGAGCAACAGGCCTCAGCGATCAGCAACCGGTGACACACCGGTGATTTGAATTAATAAGCCTGCACATATTCTTGCCGTCGAGCTTTGTCATAACTTGTAGTGCAATAGAGAACCAGAGGCGCACGGTTACTTGTCCAAGTTCCACATTTCAACCATAAAAGCGCATACATATCTGCATTGTTGTGGGAGGGAAGACAGGCCTGTCCGGGCACCTCCACTGCTCTGGAACACATTTCTGTTCCATTCATTACTCTGACAGTTCATTCCGCGGTCAGTGTGTGTGTGTTTGTGTGTGTGTGTGTGTGTGTGTGTTTAAGTAACACACAGAGGGGTTGTAGGCCTACCATCATCATTAACTTCAACTTACGATTAGACTCTCAGCTTTTAAAAACAGCACAAGTCAAACTGCATGTGTGAAAACTGTGTGTCTTAAACTGCAAAAGACACAAACAGTCAAAAGGCAAATGAAACTCACATCAATATAGGTCAGCTATGACAGAAATATCCCTAAACATGCAAAATTCCCAATCCTATAAAAGTTTTTACATCTGATAAATTAGAATACAGGTTGCACCAGTGCTCATAATGAAAACCTGTCTGTATATATGGTACACTTTTTAAATACATTCTTAGTGTTTAACATGGAGTTGAGTCTCAAAATATTTATCTTAAAGAAATATCTAAAATGCCATTGGAATAAGACAAATCCAATTACTACAAGAATTTAATCAAATGTCTTTTTCATTCTAGTGGACAGGTGTGACTTAATTCTAAGTTGAACACATTTGCACTTGTTCAAACCAAAATTAAATTAAACGCAAATGCTTTGAAAACAAATTTGAAAAATATCTCCTGACTGAAACATTTGTTTTCGAAAAGTATTTAAAGACAAATCTGGTTTTCATATTAAATATAAGACCAACGAAGATGTAAAACTCATCTTTGCAGCGCACTCTTTTGTTGCAGCTATACTCTTTTTGCATCTTGTCTTCGCTTTTCCACTTTTATCAAACTTTCACACGCGTTTTTGTTTGGTTTACGTCCGTGCGTAAAAGGAAAGGTGGTGCTGTGCGCCATCTCCAAGCATCTCTGCCCCAGACAGTTACCAGGCCTCCCTAAAGAGGGCAGTCAAGCATGGGCTTTCTGCTCTGTCTCCACAGCTCCCAGCGGCCACAAGCTCAGGAATTCACATTTCACAGCCTCGGATTTTCCAGCCATGGTGGAGAGGCGACGCAATTAAAACGTCGCCTGGGTTTTTTAAGAGCGTGTCTTTTTTCCCCCTTCTTCTTCTTTCGTGTAAATAGAATTCACTTCGGCAAAGGCAGTAAAAACACAATAGTTGTGCGGAGGAGAGACAGAGAGGGAGAAGGGGAGAGTATTGATTTACACGCTCATATTGTTATGGATAAAACAGACTCTCTCTTGTTCGCTGGTTTGACAAAACAAGACACTGACTTTGGGATTCAGGGCTGCTCTCCGAAATGTATCAATTAGGCAAAACTCGCTCAGCTCTTTTCCTCTCGTCTGTCTCCTCAGTCGGCTCAGTCTCTGCCTGCTGAAGTGCACTGGAACCCGGAGACACCGTCGGCTGCAAAGCGCCGGGCTTCAAGCGGAGCCCTTTGACTGCGGGCAACAAGCCGTGAGGGAGAACTAATCTTCCCATTTACATGTTTGAAGCAATTTCACCTAAATTAATTTTAATGCTAAATGAAGAATAATTCGCTTTCTCTCCGAGCCCCACTTTTCTCGTCTGCCTTCTCCACGTGTGAGAAAATTAAATTACAGCTGAACATTATCCATGGTGATGGTAAGAAGGTTGACTTAAGTGCATGTTTCTTTAAGTATAAATGGACCTCTATCGGCTTTTATCGACATGAAAACATCACTTTGGGTTTTTGGTAATGATTTAACAATTAATAATATGTATGTGCTTATATTTAATTTCTGCTTGTAGGACGATAACGTGAGACTAGTTATGAGTTCTGTTATTTGAACAAAAAGTATTTATTTACAACACAGATGTACATATATTTATATATATATATATACCCTTCAAAGTAAAAGCATAAGAAACATGACTTGTCTTCAAACAAATCTTAAAGATGTGCGTAATACATGTTTGAAGCACTGGATAATGGATGCATTGACACATGCGCACATACACGTTCCCCCTCACATGCGTACTGCCCCCACACACACACACACACACACATCACACACACACACACACACACACACACACACACACACACACACACACACACAGTGACTTTAACAATCTCTCCTGTCTATTGATCAGCATTACATCATCAGGTTAAATCAAAACGAATGGACTGTGGTATAAATGGTGCTTTCTCATAGCCTCTCCCTGTTGCATCAAACACTGAAGGGAAGAGAATCCATTGGCCATGCGAGTGCACGGCCTTGTGACATAAAACACGTCAATAGGACACTGGAATAGACGTTCAGAGGCCCTCGATCACAGACAAACATCGAGAAAAACAGGAAACAACATGTGTGTGCACACACTTGCAGTTTCCCATCCGCTGTAACTTTGTATAGATTGTTTGTGAGCATTAGGTGAAGCTCTGTCTCATGTCTGTTGGCCAGTCATGTTAGCCATGATGAAACCAACATTATGTGGCTGTCCTCATGTGAACAGAGGATGAAATGGATAAAATGATGAATTGGATAGTGTCGATTGGAATAAAAACCTTGTACCTTCAAAATGTTAACTTCTCAGAAACTGTGTTTAGCTTGAGTTCATTGTGTGTTTGGAGTTAATCCCACGAGTTAAAAGAGAGTGGCATGACCCCAAATGGGGATAGAGAATTGTCCAAACCAATAAAACACTCTTCACCAGTAGTGAAACATATAATCAACTGATATGGAAATGTTTTAAGAACATCACCAAATTTGGAGTTTACAAGGTGTAGACACAGCGACACTAATACAAGTTTGTTACACCCTGCATGTACGTGGATGGGCTGTGTGTGCTGTATGTAAAACAAAAAAACAGGACATCTGAATCACTCGATTACCATTCAAATAAAGGCCTGGGAGCAAAGACAAACTTATCGAATTGTCTGTTTATTTACTTTTTTTCTTTTAAAAATGCATTGTGATTTAATGGCGGGAGGGGGCAGGAGGTCAAATTTGATGGAGAGACTGCACACACATAGTGTGGAAAGAAACCAGAAAAAAAGAGAAAAAAGTTCACATCCTTTTTTTAAAAAATCTATTAGAAACAACATAATATGCAGAACAATACAATAGCATTTACAATACTTAAATTCCCAGTTCTTGTGAGAGTCCAGCGTAATTTTACAACAGTATACAGTATATTTTCTTTCTCCACTTGCTTCCCAAACTAGGGGTTGATATAGTTATACTTTTTATTTCTTTTCTCTTGTTTTCCCTCCTTCCATGTATCAATCCACTATATTTTTTTAAAGGGCACCTCTTTTGCTTTGTTAGTGTCCTGTCAGATACAGACATTGGCTTCTCCTTGGTCCAATTCTATTGTCCCAAAGAGCGGAGTGCTCTTCACAGGAAGTCTCTTTTGTTTGCCAAAGAGTCTTGAATATATCACCAGGTGCTGCATTCGCTGAAGGTACAGGCAAAGGACACAATGTTTCTCTCATGTGTCATCTATGCTCGCAATCACAATCACTTGTAAAGGAGGAATCCATGTGAACCTAGTGGGCAGTGGCAAAATCGCAAAGTCTAGTGCCCACCAGATAAGAAGCAGGGATCTGTCATGACAGGGGGTCATCTGGGTTATCTTCTGTGCATCACTGTCACTGATACATAGACAAAGATTGTAGGCAGTCATGGAAGGTTCCCATGTTGTAGATATCAGCCAAATCAAATGTAGTTGAGTCTTGGAGGTGGACAGAGGGGTTGCTGTTGGTTGTTGTCATCAGGAAGTCAACGATCCTGATCCCATGCTCCTTTAGGCCTCTGTAAGACAGGTGACCCCCTGGTTTGCCCTACAGTTCTGAAGAAAAGAGAAGATCAAAATGATTAATCAACGTTCTGTTTGCAACTGGCCCAAATGTCGAAGTCTGCTGTTAATGGCTGATCAGAGAGAGGATTCATTTTAAAGTTTCTACTCAGACATTATCACTGTTTTTATTTGGACTTACTATGTCCTCTATTGGTTAAAACTCATTCAAAGTCAACTGATATTGTAGGGACTACAACGTTGCACCTGGCGGCAGTGATATGTAAATTTGTATATGACTAAGTTAAAAAAATGAAAAACGTGAGTTTATGTGCAAAGTCCAGCAACTGTTATTAAGCACTGAGCAAGCTGTCTCCACTACTTGGGCAAAAAAACATTTGTCTGCGAATGTTTTTACAACTAATTTGGAAATAGGCTGAATGTGACGGTGGTTCATTAATATAAAAAAGTAACGCACTAAAGCTTTAAAGTGATGCAACCTGCTGCATGCCATCAAACAATGAAGTCAAGAAATCCACCTTCACCCTTTTCTCTCCCTACATTTCTCTCCTTACAGCGAACAATAGCAGTCATCCATCTCTGCTGGTGCAAAGTCACAGCTGAGGAACCACGACCATTGTTTTCAAAACCAACGAGGAGAGGTGTGGCCCGCGGCCGCCTGTCACCTGAGAGCGCCCGGGGCCCGTGCACACGTTCGCAACACATACGAGAGGGCCACTACAGACGACACAAAGGCAGGCGGGAAAATGGACAATGAGGTGCAGCGGGAGCACAACAGAGGCCTTGTTTGTTATTCCCCTCATCCATCAGTTTTCACCTGGACTACTGAGAATAGGTGTGACTTCTGTAAGAAAGGGGTGAGCTATTATGTGAGCTGTGCCCCCTGTAATTAGCTTTCTTCAATGAGTGAGGTGGCAGGGGTTACATATCTGTCTGGACCTTATGGCATCAAACCTGTGACCTTCGTATTGTGGCAGCACAACAAGCTGAGCCATCAGCGACGCTAGCTTAAATGCACTGCAGACCATGTTCATGCTTAAAGAAATCATCCATGACACTTCCGTACAAGTGAATATCTGTTTTTCAAGCTTTTGAAAAAAAATTGTAGCATGTAGGGTTGAATTTTTTCTGCAGTAAAAGTATTTTACAAACTACAGCAGAAATCTTAAGCACAGAAGTCACTCTTTGATTGACAAGTAACTACACCCCACAACAATTACCATTTGAAACTAAACTCCCCCCCCAAAAAAAAAAGATAAAGAAAATCTGGAATCTGTAGGATTTCTATTTAAAGTTCTTAGTTGCTTGCATATGCAACCCTGGTTAACGAGAGTGTCCTGACAACTAAAGTAAATACATGTCAAGGCTCTAACAAACACTATGCGTGCTTCAAAGAGCATGCATTGATAATAAGGTTTTTCACTTAATAAGCAAATCAATACATTGAACTGTAGGTCTCCTTTCTCAGACTCCAAGAGGGATTCCTGAGGGGCCAAATCAACAGGGACACACAATCACATGGACAATACGAGGGAGCACAAAATCCCCATTGGGACCTGTTTTTTCCCAATGTTCGTTAATAGTAAAAGTTCATCCACCAGAAAGAGAAGTTGAGGGGGAGGGGGGTGAGAGATCTTGACCCCTCAACAGAAGGTTAACAAATTTGTGCTTAATGATTGGAGCAATGAATTCTGGGACAAAGGGTTTCCAGCCGGGACCAGCAGCAAATGGGTTACAAGGCAGCGTTCACTCAAGCGTTCTGCCCGACATTTTGGAAAAAGCTGAAAGCGGGGAGCGCCAGAAAAAAAAATTCCATACGCTCTGCAGCATAATTAATTCTTCCACCCTGTGATAACTATTGTCTTGAAACAGACATTACAGTTTTGAGGGGCCACCCCTGGCTAATTTTGTGGAAGAGGGAAAGCAGGGCAGAAGAAGAAGAAGGGGTAAGGGTCATCCGAGAGTCATTCTCGCCGCTATCAAAGGCTCCGCTCGCTTCCGCATCACTTGCTGGGCTTCATCTCTGCTGACAGGTGTATTGTTTCGCAAGGGTATATAAGCTCTGTAATCATCATTGGGTAGAAAGCATAACGCTCTTCACTAAGCAGGACTAATTGGCTTTAGTTTTAACTAATGTTTCAGTGTGACTGCTAGACACACCTTCTGTATCAAGGCTCAGCACTCCCCAGCACAATAACCGCTCAATTTAGCCCCTGCGGTAACAAAACCTCAACTCTGCTAATGAAAATTGCTTATAAAATATAATGAACCTGTGCTCTCATAATCAAATAAGATAACGGTTCCCCTCCCCCCTCCCGTAATAACCTATTAATTTAATTGGTCATGAAAGAATATAACACATCACTTACATGTAATTGACCTAGAAACGAAAGTAGCAATATATGATGGAGGCAAGCTAGCAGCTAGCGACAGCTAGCTAGTAAAGCTGTAAAGAAATGACTAGTCGTGAAAAAGAGTTTCTGTCACCCTCTTTCTCCCAGCTTGTATCTTATTCCCTCCCTCTCTTCCTCCCTCCCTCCCTCCCTCCTTCCTTCCTTCCTTCCTTCCTTCATTCCTTCCTTCTTTCCTTCCTTGCTTCCTGCTTTTATTCCCTCAACCCCTCCCTCTTGTCGTTTACGCTTCTCTCGCTCGCCATCTCTTCATCAGCCCCTCCCTCTTTCTGTCTACTCCTCTGTCTTTTTTCTTCCGCTGTCTACTCGTCCTCCCCGTGCTTTGCCCGTCTCGCAGAGGATTCCTCTGGTGGCCCAATTACGAGATTCAGCAGGCAAATTGAGGCTGTTTAAAGCAAGGTCTGCTGGGAAGACTAGCAGCTGCTGGAGAGAGGCAGCTTGGACACAGCGAACCAGCCCTCATGTTTACACACTCACACACAAACACAGACACACACATGTCTATCTAGAAAGCACAAGCCTTCTATTACCACGTCTCCATGCAAAAATGCCATTTCGATGTGAGTTGTTCTTCCTTTGCTTTTCTTGTGGACATTTGTGACAGAAACAAGGGCGATATTTTCATTGCGGCGAGCACACAAAAGAACGCAAATTCTATTGAGGGTTAATGGTCTCTGTTTTTGTAAACTGAATAAGTCAAATCCATTGGTCACACCTCTGGTGATGGCATATTTAATTTGGATCTAGTCAATTAGGCCCAGCTAAGCTCCATACCCTGCTGGCTACCTCCTCCATTTTGCACTAGTTTGTGTCCCCTCCCTTTGCCAGGAGTAATCCTATTACTATACACACACATGCACATACGAAGACACAGTTGTACAGAAATGCATGTTTGTAAGAGCGCACACACCATCACATGGGCAAATGCATGTATCTCACATATGAATGTATTTATATGGTATACACGCGCACACATACAGGTCTGTACACACATGGGAACGCAAACATATGGTATAAAAACAGAGACACTCACACTTAACAATGATGTTTCACAACAATTGGACCTGTAGCCACTTTATACACACTGCACTGTATACAACACCAAGCCTGCATACTGTACATCCAGAAATATGTGGGAGTCTATTTGGCCCTGGGGCGAGAGAGGGAGGGAGAGGAGGCGAGAGAGAGAATTAGAGAGCAAAAGAAAAAAGGTGTTTGTGTGAAAAAAATGGAGAAGGAAAAGTGACAGTAAGAAAAAAAACACAAAAAGGGAATTGAGAAAGAGCAAGCATTAAAAAGACAGAGAAAGAAAGGGGGGTGGGGGTTCTTCTAGCTTGTTAGTGTGTGTATTAATGTGGCTCATGCATCAACAGCAACCCGGCAGATTTATGACACTTAAGGGGCGCTCACTACTCTCTCTCCTTGCACCAGTGACGACTGCTTACATTTTTACCAATCAGTCTGTTGCCATGGCAACGTCCTACCTGCCCCCACCTAGTGTCCGACCCCACCCCTCTGCATGCATCCACTGTCCCGTCCCATCCCCGCCTTCTTTTCTACTCATCACCCCTCTCCTCCTCTCTCCCCTCTTTGCCCCATTCAACTTCTTTCTCCTGTTTAACACAGACACACACACACAGAGACACACACACAGACACACACACACACAAATCAAGAATATATTTTCATTGAAACATATTTTTAATAGTTTTAAATGTTGTATTTAAACATTTAAAACATATTCCTATCATTGATTAGCCTCAAAAGTCTCTATCTGGATATTGTATGTGAGTATGTTTTCACATACACATGTTCAAACTGTTTTTATCTCCCCCCTTTGCCTTTCTTTCTCTTGTTTTTTTAAAGCAAGCGTTCTCTTCTTTCCTTCCTCCCCAATATGAAGGATGTTTAGTCCTGTAGCTATTACATATGTGAGAGGGTGAAACACACACACACACACACACACACACACACACACACACACACATACACACATTACATATACAAAGATTTACTAGGTTGTAATCAAAGGCTCTTATCACCAGACCAAGTGTGGGATAGTTAGAGAAAGTAACAGAGAAAAATCAGCTTGGGAAGAACACAAGCGCGTTTGTCACAAACACACTATTTAAGTCAGAGATCCGAGATTACAAACACTTTAAACACCTCCTAAACTGCAGTGCATATATACATGAATAATAAACCATATATCTGAGTCTAAGACCACCATTGAAAATGTTGTAGACACATCGCTGCTGATCTGTTCAGTTAAATCTGTGATTGTAAGTTAATGTGTACTTACATCCCCCTTTGTGTTGCGATTGGTCAGACTGGGGCGGGGCTACATGTAGTGCCATTGACCTTCCATGCCCATGTTCATTCCCATTCCACCCATTGCTCCTGAGAATAACAAAGGGGGTGAATTTAATAGCAAAACAGTGGCCAAAATTTTACAATGCAATCTAAATAAAAAAAATTTAAATAAATAAAACAAAATCAAATTTTCATTATAGAGACAGCAAAATGCTTATGCTTTCATTGAGTTTCATTGCAACCAAGTGTAACCAGGAAAATGTTTGCAGACTGAAAGGAAAAACACTGAGGTAAATACCACAGATGGTTTCTCTGTGAAACTAACTTGACAGACAACATAGCAGAGAAGCATACTGGAGGGGGGTGTTAAGAAGCCTGACAGTTTATCCAAACCTGCTGACTTTGAGTGGAGGGTGAGATAGGGTTAGAGTCTTGA
This sequence comes from Etheostoma cragini, assembly GCF_013103735.1. Classification (NCBI taxonomy): domain Eukaryota; kingdom Metazoa; phylum Chordata; class Actinopteri; order Perciformes; family Percidae; genus Etheostoma; species Etheostoma cragini. Next base: position 4,229,317 of record NC_048423.1, on the reverse strand, counting down.
ATCCCAGAAAACAGGGGATAGAGGAGGAGGAGGGGAGCTTAAGGACAAACTCTGGGATTAGACCTGATGGCGTGAGAGAGAGGGACTGAGAGCAAGTTAGTGGGAGTGAGGAAGGAGATGGTTGTGTAATGTGATTGACCACACCTGTTCTGGTTTGTGTGTTGAAGGAGGGGGAGGTAGCAGTAGTAGAGTATGCGTGTCTGTACAGTGTGTATCTTTATCACTGTGTGTGAGGGTGCACATATACTGCCCAGCTTACATTTAAACCACCACACAGCGACCATATAGATTCCACTAAGTGCTTGTGTGTGAGGAAAGACATGGTGTGTGCTGGTAAAATAAACCACCAACATGGCAGATACTGTATGAAACACACTTACACCTAGAGATACTATCAGAAGTTGAGAAAGGAGCTAACAACAGCAAGGAAAGAAAGGAGAAAAATGGCAAAAGCGAGGGAGGAAAGAAAGGGACAGACACACAGAGAAAGCCTTACCAGGTGGTCTGATTCCCATGTGCTGCTGGCCGTCCATGACGAAGCCCCCCATCGGCTGGCCATCTGGATTGTAGGGAGCTCCTTGACTTACTGTGGATGGAGGAGGAGACAGAAGGAGGGAGGGATTGGAAGGAGGGGACAGAGTGGTCAATTAGTGCTTTTAATTAAGGCTCAGTGGCCAAAGCAGGATCATCTGTTGGCCGGTGCACGCACAGAGAGCCGATGTTGTGTTTTAACGTCTTTCTTTTCCGGGTCTGTCCAGCCGACTCTCCACTGTAAGCCCTTGGTAGACTTTAATGCGTCTAAATGCTCTAATAGGGATCGGACTGAGAGAGTTCAACACACACTAGTGTTTACTAAGGTGAGATTTGAGCCATCTGGAGAAGGTGACAACTGTTTCAGAATGAAAACCAATAAAACATGTTTGCATGACTGGAGGCCTTGTGTGGATACAATTATTTTTAATTTAAATACAGGGTTTTCTCTCTTTTTAAGTAGCTTTATAGTTGTTAAAATCAACAAATTCCACACGGTTGACAGCATCATATAGGTTGTGTATCAGCTTGTTTTCGCTCTTTGATTGTACACAATATGCAACAATATTCAATCAAGAATTTCTGGTAACAATCAAACCAAATTAAGTATTTTGAAAATGAATACTTAATAGTGCCTGGAACTTTAAGAATATAAAAACTTCAATCATACATTGTTGTTATATAATGAAAAGGTGAAAACAAAATATTTATGTAGAACTAAATGGCACTTCTGCCCTTAACTTCTGCCCTATGTCACTACCTTCAACATAATTGCTGCTTTTAATAATATATGATTGTAAACATGATCAGAAGGACAAAACCAGTTCCAGGCTGAAGCTTTGATCAGTGTGTTGACAATAAGTCATTCTTGCTGAGTGGCCTCAGAATTTGCTCCTACCTAAATGCTTTATCTAATAAATACTGCCTATATCTGAGCAGCAACTAAAAGTGAAACCTGATATGGTTCCTATTTTTTGCTCACCTCCATTGTTCTACTCTCATAGAAATCCACTTACCTTCGAATCAGGCTGTTTGGGGGTCAGTCAAGCAAAAGCAAGAACTCGGCCCCACTGAATGTCTTTGAACTTTACTGCGCCCCTAATGCAACCCTGACCTCTGACCCCTATTACAGGTAATAAAGTTTACGGCAGTCCAAACCAAGCCATGCACCAGGGGGACCGCTCACTCCCCTCGCTCCCTGAAACAGCCGCAAATAGGGTTGACGGGGGCGGGGGGGTAAAAAAGGTCTGGAGCCAAAAAGCCAAACAACGGTCACCCTCAAAAAAAGAGATTGGTGTAGTTCTCTTTATGTTTTGGTTTGAACCGGGGAGGTAGGGTAGAGTGTTTTTTTCCCTTTGCCTGGTTGGGGGGAGGGGGGGTTAAGAGCAAACTTTACTAAGAACACAGCTAGTTTTGTTTACAGGCTAAGAAAAAAATCCACTCCTTGTTAACTAATTTTCAGTCAAATAAATAATTAGATTTTATAATTAATAAAAAGTTTATCACCCCAAATGGCACTTCAAAGTTCAAAATTGATTAATGGTTGCTGTTAATGTTGTAATGTTTTGGTTCGTAATTTTAGTGGTCAGTCACGACAGTGAAGGGAAAAGCCCCCTCACTGGATGTTTTGGACATTCCAGGATGGGGGTTCAGTCCTGTATTTACCAGCTGAATGGCCTCCGGGTGCATGGAGTATGGACGGCTTTTGCCTGCGTGACTTGAATACAGTAACTATGTGAGACTTGCCTGCACGGTTTGACTGGTCAATCATGGGCTGGACTATTCTCCTCCTGGCATTAATGAACCTGAAGAAGATGACGAGAGGAAGGAGAAGGAGGAAATAGAAGGGACAAAGAAACAGAAAAACAGTCAGTGTATTTATCACAACAACATCAGGCAAAAATTGCTGACTGAGACCTTGGAAATCTTGGCACACAGCACGAAAATAAAACCATTGCCAAACCAGTCTCTTTCTCTTACCTAACCATAACAGAGATATGGGGAAATTATTCTCCCCTAAGCAACCCTGAGCTCAGGTAAAGCCCCAATATAGTTATGGCAAAAGTCACATTTTTACAGTGTTGCTTATCGACTTGTCATGACTTGTATAAACTTGCACAGCCTTAGCTTATACACAGTCCCATTGGCACTGAACACTGGAGTCTTTGTGGGGCGAGGCTTAACCAGGTTTTTTCTCTCCGCCTGTTTGAAAAATGTCGACCCATCTCGCTTAGTTGGGGACGTTCCACCTTACAACAAGCAGAGATTGCTGACTGTTTAACACACTTGGCTTCGAGCGTGGCAGTGTTGAAAGTGTTGCTGACAGAAACATGTCACGTTGCCACTGGTGAGAGGCATTGTTTTGGGTGATACCCTGTTAAGACAGGTGACCATGTGTTACATTGTGACAGCAGGAGCTTTTTTAGTGACTATGCGTGTGTGTTTTCACAGGAGCAGGATTTGGTACATAGAGGCTTGGACAAAACCCTTTACCCCGTGACCTCCAATAAAAGCACACGGTCAGAACATTTACCGCGCACGCATGCACGCACGCACGCACGCACGCACGCACGCACGCACGCACGCACACACACACACACACACACACACACACACACACACACACACACACACACACACACACACACACACACTCTTAATCTCTCTCCCTCTTTTACGTCCATTCACACAGATTCACGCCCTTGCACACAATCCCACAGGCAGCGCTCCGGCCTTGCTCAGTCTAACCCTTGTGAAATGACCCTTTGACCTGTAATGACCCCAAGGAGAGAGGGCTCTTGGGGCTTCTGACTTGATTTATGTGTTCCTGCTGTTGCCCCACCGGACACTTCTATTTCATCTCTAAAAAGGGGGAGCATTAGCTGAACTTTAAGGACACAATAGTAGTGAAATACTTCTAAAGCTGGAAAAAAGAGCATTTAAGAGGTCAAAAGAAAGGAGAGGAGGAGGGACAGGGACAAAAGGACACTAGCTGGTGCATCTGTTTGACCCTTGATAGGTGAATGGCTTTATATCTCTTTAATATTCTTTCTCTAACTGTTTTATGGTGCTACTTCTTTTTTTCCTCCTGCTATCTATCCTGTATCACCTTCTACCGACATAGCTGCGGGGTAATGAGGAGACAGAGAGTGAAAGAGAAATAGCAAATAGAAAGGGGGAATTATTCACAGCCTTAGTGTTCCTCTGCATTGATTTGGGATCATTTTTATATCTTGTTCTTGTAAGCCGCTTTAGAAAATTTTTTAATTTTCGACAGGGGTGCAAGAAGAGCTTTCTGTGAGGTGCAATGATCTTAGAAAAAGAAAGAAAAAAAGCGGCGGGAAATATCTACCTTTGAGCTTGATGGCAATTTTGTAGTCTATTTGATACATTATGTTGAATTGGAATTTGGGAGGAGAAAGACAGAAAGAGCTAGTGAGAAATACAAGAATGCACAGACATGGCAGCACACCATCAAATGAGGGAACGTCTGGAGTTTTATCACCAACACCCCCTCCCTCCCTTCATCCCTCGCTACCCTGTTTTGCTGGGGGAGATATGGGAGGAGGAGCGAGGGAAGAGGGCAAGGAGGGTTGTGGAGGCCTGAGCATTCCTTTAACTCTCCTCTTCTCTCTTCTCCTAGGCTCGTTAGAGCAGGACAAGGTCATTTTAAGGCCAGCACTGGCTAACTGTTGACCTCTCCTTTTTTCACCTCTGTTCTTTCTTGCTTACACATTTCTTTCCTTCCTCTTTATTTCTCTCATGCAAAATTGGGTTCCTTCTAGCTCCTTCAAAAATACACTGATGTAACAAAGGAGGTTGTTTTGGCAATAAGCGTGCACTTCTTAGGAACTCAGGCATTTGTTCCTGGTACAAAGGGGCTCAGGGAGGAATGTAATAGACTTGTAACCTGATGTGACCTCCCAGAAATATGGCACTATGTATCAATGAAGAAAAAATCCCACTATCACTACTACGGCTGCTACTCAACCTACAAATGCTGCTCCTAAAAGAACAACTACAGTGGCACTGCCTCTCATACCTCCCTCTCTGTCCCCCTCTGTATCTATTTCCTTCTCCTGCTCGCTCCCTCCTTATCATTCCTTCCCTGTATGGTGGAAACTGGCGGTCCACCTCCCAGCAACGAACTCACACTCTAACCCACCAAACCCCCTCCTCCTTGCAAGAACTCTCGTCGGTTTCCTGTCCCTGTCGTCCCCATATCTGAGGCCAGATGCACCATGGGGGCTGGAACAAAGGATAAAATGCCTCTCATAATAGCAGCCAGGGGAACAGAGCGATGGAGAGCGGGAGAATGGGAGGGAAGGAGGAGTGAGAGAGAGAGGGGGAAAAAGGCAAGGGGCTCTGGTCTGCAAACCAGACACTCTTGCTGTGACCGTTAATAAGCTGACAGAGAGAAAGACTGTGAGAGAAGTAGGGGTGAGAGAGAGAAAAAGTGGGGGAATCAAGAGAAAGGAAATAAAACAGGTGAAAAGACCTTAAGAGAGATAAAGAGTGATGGAGAAACAGAGAGGAAAGGGGGAGAAGAGAAAAGCGGAGCTCCTCTATAAGGGGGAATGAGGCTTCACCTTTGCACGACCCCTGGGTGCTATAGGGCCAGTGTTTATGGCCTGTTCATTCCCCTGCCTCCCATCACAACACAATGAACTGCACTATTCAGCTCCACTCAGTGCAACAATAGCTGGGCTATTTTGGCATGACACACCACTGGTGGTACGCCTAAAGTTGGGCAAAAAAACATCAAAAGACAAGCAGAAGAAAAGAAAATGACTTAAAATGTGGCCTTGTGTAGTTCAGGGAATCAAGCATGGTGTGAACACTGCCATGGGTATGAGTTTGATTCCCATCGTGGGCACACATGCTTGATGTAAGCATGTGTCCATGTATCAGTGGATCAAAAACATGTCGGCCATTTGTTACACCAGAACTGAAGGCTTTTAAAAGTCATATGAGGAAACTGGGTGAATTTGATTCTTTGTTGTTCTGCCTCCAATCTATTTCTCCTTCTGAGATTGCTAATGTCTGGATTAATCCTTTCGCCCCTCTCCCTCCTTCTCTGGAAAGAGTGGAACTGATTGCAACGGCGTCTGCCAAGCCCTTGCTAATGTCCTATTCTCATTACAACCGAGGCACACATACACACACACACACACACACACACACACACACACACACACACATGCACGTACACCGACACACTTAGTTGAGGCAGCCGCACACAGGTGTACACGAAGCACACGTGAAATGGCCAATTAAAAGCAAGAAATTGTCTTTTTCATCAGCTGCCTTTGTTGCGTGACCAATTAGGGGATAATTTAATAACGAGCAGTGGAAAGATGCAGATTGGATATACAAAAGGTTACTCTGCAAGCTCAATGATTTAAATTCATGTGGAGTTCTCAGTTTCTGTGGCACACATACTCTCATACATCTCCTGAGCCCACCACCAATATTATATTAGTAATATGAGACACACACACACGCACAAATGTGCACATACACAAACACGTCCACTGCACTCACTACCAACTTTACATTAGTAATCTGAGAGAATGTGCACCCACATGCACAGGCCTGCACACACACATCACGTTTATACAAAGCTGGATATTCCAGCACATCAGGAGCCGGTGGTGGATTTCAGTGCAGAGGTTTACATATTCATATTCATATTCAAACCAAGAGCCACTGAAAATAACTGTAACCACACACTCCTTCTGCCTGCCAATCAATTTGATTTAAAAGCACTAAAAAGAAAGCGAGCTCTGACGGGTAGAATCATGTAGCTTATCATCAGTTGTCACTGCGCGGCTAGCATCGATTGTCTGCTGCTCAACCACAATTAATGTCTAGAACAAATATCCTTCCTACTCACTGGTGAACACACAGACACAGACACACAGACACAGACACAGACACACACACACTTCCATTCTTATGTCACACCTCTTATCCCGGCAGAACTTTATTATCAGGTCCTGTATCCCAGCACATCTCCATCTTTTTAAGTAATTAGTTATTTTATTAGAGCCCACACCTTCTCTTATGCACAGCAGGGGGTGGCAGTGGATGTGTGTGCCTGTACCTGCACACTGCATGTGTGCATGTATGTATGTGAGCGTACTGCATGTGGGTGTGTGAGGGAATTACAGTTATGAGTTTCTCCCCTTGTTCTCCTCAGTTGACGAGTTAGCTCATAAACCACCTCCTTCTCTTTTCCCCACGTAGCTCCCTCCATTCCTCTCTTTCTGTTCTCCTCAGTGTCATTCTCAGGTCTTCTATTAGATGCTTCAGAGTAGTTTACATAAATTAATGCAGCTAATTGCAGAACTCTATTTGCATCCACAAATCACTTTTACTGTATTACATTGCATTTATAGTTTTTGCATGATTTGTATTTGTATATTGTATTTGTATACTGCTTAAACAACTTAGACGCAATATTTAAATACTGAAGAGTAACTTTACAAGTGCCATGACACTTCTTGGTACTCAGATTAGTAGATTCTACATTCAGTCTATGCATTTAAGTATTTTCATGAATGAGAATTATCCTTTATATATTTTTTAAATGTGTGTTTCCACATTTTTGCTGTGATGGAGATTGGGACAGAAGGAGAAGAAAGATAATTTAGAGCAGTGGTTTCCAATGTTTTAGGCTTGTGACACCCTGAACGCAGATTGATTTTGAATTAAGTTAAGCTTTGAGCCAATATGTGGATTGTGCAAAAAGGGATGCAACTATCTATGAGTAAATTATACATAATATTGTGTGTGTGTGTGATGAGACTATATGGCTCTTATTTTTCCTGTGCAGCTTTCAACACGTACAAACACATGCACACACAGAATCACAAACGTACTCAAGGCACTCATTCTGCTACATGCGCTCACTTGTCAACGATTAGCATTGTTTTCACTGTTTTCCCCAAAGCTGCTCAGACCAATCAATTGCCTACACATAGCCGCACGTTGCAGGTCCATACATCTCCTCTATATGAAAACACACCCATCCCATGATCCTTTCTGCTTCTAAACCTTCAATACAAAAAGGCTGTGGGTCTGTGGAGAAGGTTTGGTATCTTATATAATACCTTGGGTTAGCTGTGGCACTGTGACAGACATAAACACACATGCATGTTCACACATGAACACACTAAAAAAACAGTATGAAACACGCACGCACGCACGCAGGCACACACACGCACACACACACACACACACACACACACA